>NW_006793764.1:3239892-3253139 GCF_000442215.2 Lipotes vexillifer
AGCAGGAAGTGAAGACCTATCTCAGCTTTGAAGAATTGTCCCTCAGCCTGGGGACAGTCCCATGTATTTCCATGGTCTGAAGGTATTGGTGAACTCAGAAAACTGATTTTTGTCTTCAAGGAATATTAAAGTAAAAAATATATATTATATATTACAATATATATTTGCCCTGGAAGGGAACTTAGAGGCCATGCAGTTCATCTCCCTATTAGTTTGCTGGGTGTAATATACTTTAAAAAATTATTTATTTTATTCTTATTTATTTTTAATTTAAAAAAAATTTTAATTTTACTTTTTTATTGAAGTATAGTTGATTTACAATGTGTGTTAATTTCAGGTATATAGAAAAACGATTGTTATAGATTTTTTTTTAAAGATTTTTTTTCTGTTGTGGACCATTTTTAAAGTCTTCGTTGAATCTGTTACAATATTGCTTCTGTTTTATGTTTCGGTTTTTTGGCCGTGAGGCATGTGTGATCTTAGCTCCCTGACCAGGGATTGAACCCACACCTCCTGCACTGGAAGGTGAAGTCTTAACCACTGGACCGCCAGGGAAGTCCCCTTTATTTATTTATTTATTTATTCTTTTTTAGATTCTTTTCCCTTTTAGGTTATTATAAAATAGTGAGTATAGTTCCCCGTAATATACTGTAAAATACGTAGGCATTAATAATGTGCTGTTTATTTGTATGTATAACTGAATGTACCACGGAGGGCAGCTCTTTTGCACTTAGAGCACCTTAAGAATCCAGTCCAGACGTGGTAACAAAACATCTCAAAGGTACTTATCAAAATTACACCAGAAGGGCTTCCCTGGTGGCGCAGTGGTTGAGAGTCCACCTGCCGACGCAGGGGACGTGGGTTCGTGCCCTGGTCCAGGAGGATCCCACATGCCGCGGAGCGGCTGGGCCCGTGAGCCATGGCTGCTGAGCCTGCGCGTCCGGAGCCTGTGCTCCGCAATCGGAGAGGCCGCGGCAGTGAGAGGCCTGCGTACCACAAAAAAAGTAAAAAAAATTACACCAGAAGGTTGACTAATTGGCATGAGAGGTGTTTGGAATACGTTTTCACTGGGGAAGTAAGTGATGTTCAAGATCTTGCTAGCTAGAAGCACTGGACAGTCATTGTTACCTCTGCACCGGTGCGGAGTGAGAAGTTGGTCCCCACTTCAGGAGACTGTCATGGCATGGAGCAGGACACAGGCTGCTCCTCCAGAATGCTGTTGCCTCCGCCTCAACCTTTCCACGCAAGTTGTGTGTCCCGGTGTCCTCAGACAGAGCAAGTCTTGCCCAAGCTTACAACCTATTCCGTGCATACTTGCCAGTGAGCTTTTGTGTCTGGCTGGCAGAATTTCCCCAAGACTTGCTTTCTCTGGAATGTTCCAACAAACGGTGAGGGGTAGGGAAGGTGTCCATGGCCCCTAACTGCCTGAGGTTGCCCATACTTACCGAAAGAACCAGCATTTGCTGAACAGCCACGTTTGCTAGGTCTGGTCACTCTACCCCTTCAGTTTGCAGATGGGGAAACTGAGGCAGAGAGCTAAATACAGAGCAGCAGCAGGAGACCAGTGCTTCCGGCTCCTGGACTAGGGCTGTTGGTGCAGGTCAGAGCTTCTCACTATTTGTGATGAAGTATCAGTTTTTTCCCCTCCAATCTGTCACAGACCAAAAACTTTTGTAAACTATAACAAACTGACCAAAAGCTATCTTAGCTCAAGCTGCTATAACAGCATGCTGTAGACTGGGTGCCTTAAACAACAGAATTATTTATTTCTCACAGTACTGGAAGCTGGGAAGTCCAAGATCAAAGTGCTGGAAGATTCAGCATCTGGTGAGAACAGCCACCTTCCTGGCTTGCAGACAGCCACCTTCTTGCTGTGTCCTCACGTGGTAGAGAGAGAGGGCTCTGGTCTCTTCATCTTCTTAAAGGGCACTAATCCCATCATGGGAGCTTCACCGTCATGACCGCCTCTAAACCCAATCATTTGCCAAAGGTCCCACATTCAAAAACCATCACACTGGGGATTAGGGCTTCAACATATGGATTTTGAGGGGACATAAACATTCAGTCCATAGCACTGATTTGCCAGGAAAAAGAAATAACCATAATATTAAAAAAGACAAAATACAACCCACCCCAACCTTGTATTAAATAAACTTTATTTTTAAGAGCAGTTTTAGGTTCACAGCCAAACTGAGTGTTCTCATAGACCTCCTGCACCCACACAAGCACAGTCTCCTCCACAGTCAACATCCCTCACCAGAGTGGTACATGCGTCATAATCCAGCCTACATTGATGCATCATTATCACCCCAAATCCATAGTTTACACAAGGGTTCACTCTCGGTGTTGTATATTCTGTGGGTTTTAATAAATGAATAATGACATGTATCTACCATTAAAACATCTGCCCTAAACATCCTCAGTGCTCCCCCAATTCATCCCTCCCTCCCTGCAACCCCTGGCAACCACTCGTCCTTTTACTGCCTCCATAGTTTTGCCTTTTCCAAAATGTCGTATAGTTGCAGCAGAGAGCGTCTTCCGATTGGCTTCTTGCACTTCGTCTATGTGCATTTGTTTCCTCCATATCTTTCGGTGGCTCAGTGGCTCATTCAACCCCCTTATTAAATTATTAGATTCAATAGTCATCATAATAGAACTCTACCCAGTTAACATTTCAAAACACCCTTAATCTGAACTTGCTCTTGTTAGGGACCAGGAACAAAGAGTTCTTGGCTCATGTGCAGCCCACAGTTTAGGTGGTTCTGGTTGGGGTTCTCATTCTAGCCTGAGTTTCCCAGTTCTGTGTGATTCTGTGTGGACATTGATGGAGGGGGAGGGATTAATGGACTGGGAAGGGGAGGGCAGGAAGACACCCTTCCCTCTGCACCCACGTGTCTCCAAGGGTGGCTGACAGCTAAGGCTCCCCTCACAGAGAAGCCCACACCGAGAAGGCCTCAAGCTTTGGTGAATCCCTCAGGATTAGGAAGAACTGGCAGAGGAAAGGGGTAGCTGTTGCCTCCACCCAGTAGGAGAGGAATTGGGGAAGCAGAATAAAGGAATGCATCTCCATCTCCCCCCAGGCACGGCTGGATGCAGAAGAGAACAACAAAGGGTGGGTGAGGCTAGGGGCCTGGACAAGGGCATCTTTGTTTACATGGTTTTCATCTCTGGGGTTCTGCAAGGGAAGCCAAGTCTGGGGCCAGAATGTACCACATTTCTTCCATTTCTCTCTCTCTGCAGGAGCTTTCATCCTCTCATTCATTCAGCTGGTATTTATTGAGCTACGGAGTAGCAAGCAGTGAGCCAGGTGCTGAGGAGAGAATGCTGAGTGGTGAGAGGGGGACAGACCAACAATAATAATAATAAATGCAAAGTTACATTTCTCTTGCCTGCTTCTCATAGCTCTGAGGGACTGTTCCAAAGAGTTAAGGTAGGGGCCAGGGTGTATACGAGTTTTTGTTGAAAAAAACATGTAGTACAACATCAAAAGATTACTACTGACTGATCACAAAAAACAGACATCTCAAGGTAATGATTTCAGTGTTTTTCTATGTGTGAGAAGATGCAAAGTTCTGGGCTCCATTGACAGTATTCCTTAGATATTCATCTTAACTATCTAGAGCTAGTATCCTGTTTTCCTCCACCCTGAATTCTCCTCAGTGCTCACAATTAGGGGCAGCTGCACTGACTGATGGCTTGATGGTGGGCAACATTCTTTGTTTACTGAAATGGCAGGCAACATTTGTTTTTTGTCTGCAGAACTATGGGAAGGTAAAGGAAACACCACGGGAACCCACGGGAATTGAAACATTAACACCAGTGTATCACTGCAAAATAGTAATCATGACTAACATTTATTATGAGCCCTTCCACAGCTATCTTACTAGCAGGCAGTCTTCACAATAACCTTCATAATTCACCAGTGTATGGTCAGGCCACCCAAGATGACTGTTCTCTTGATCTCTGTATAACCCTTGCTTGCCCAATGCCTGCTTCACCTGTACTCTACTTACCTGACTGATCTTTTTACATACTCGCCCCAGGCCCCAGCTGGGGATTGTTCTTATCAAGGGGGCAGTGAGGGGTTTGCCCTCTGCCGGTTTCCCTGGTAACCAATGAGCGCATCTGCTGTCAGTCCCCCTATAACCAGCGTCTCCCTCCCCACCCGGAAGCGCAGCCTGCTTCCGTCCTGCTTAGTGTTGGCCGCACACGATCGGGTGTCGCTCCAGGACCTTGCTCCAGACAAGTAAGCTTCCCCATCGATTAAACCGTTATGTCTTTGTCGCTGACCCCGGGCTCTTTCTTCGGTCTTGAAGCTGGGCGAGTACAGGCCTTGTAGGCCCGCGGGGTGCAGCCCATCAGTTGGAGGAGCAGCCAGGAGACCGAGGAAGCTCCTGTGAGCGCTGAGGTGTCGGGAAATACAGGACGTGGAATGGAATGTTGCAAGGGCCGTCCACTAACTCCTGTGGCCCAGAAGTTACAGGGGTGATCCTGAAAGTTGTGGGGGAAGTCCCAGGGTGGCCGTCCACCAGTATGTGGGGCTTGTGGTGGCTATCCTTGAGGAATGGGGGCTGCCAAGAGATCTGGAGAGCAATGGCCCCTAATGGCTCTGCTGTTGCATCCAAGTGAGCCTTTTGTAATTGGTTTAAGTAATTTGTTCCGCTCTAGAAGAAACTGGTATTTCTCTTATTGTGCCTTTGAGATGTAAATGACTTACCTGGGCTCTCAGCAACTTTAATCATGTGTGATCTCTAAGAGTGAAGGGGAAAAAAAGAGCTTTCAGGTAAACTCTACAGGAATAATTATGTTTTGGGAATGTCTATCTAAAATAATCCACATTTTGGAAACTTGAAACTAAGTTTTTGTTTTTTTTAAAAAAATTGACTTATAGTTGATTACAATTGATTACAATTTACAATTTCAGGTGTACAGCAAAGTGATTCGGTTATACATATATACATTTTTTTTAGATTCTTATATAGGTTATCACAGAATTTTGAGTAGAGTTCCCTGAGCTATACAGTAGGTCCTTGTTGGTTATCCATCTTATACATAGTAGTGCCTGTGTGTTCATCCCAAGCTCCTGAATTATCCCTCCCCTCCACATTTCGGCTTTGGTAACCATAAGTTTGTTCCCAATATCTGTAAGTCTGTTTCTGTTTTAGAAATAAGTTCATTTGTTATCATTTTTAAAAAATATTTAATTTTATTTATTTTTGGCTTTGTTGGGTTTTCGTTGCTGCGTGCAGGCTTTCTCTAGTTGTGGCGAGTGAGGGCTACTCTTCTTTGTGGTGCTCAGGCTTCTCCTTGCGGTGGCTTCTCTTGTTGCGGAGCCCGGGCTCTAGGTGCTCCGGCTTCAGTAGCTGTGTTGCCCCGCGGCATGTGGGATCTTCATTCGCTGACTAGGGCTCGAACCCACGTCCCCGGCGTTGGCAAGCGGATTCTTAACCACTGCACCACGGGGAAGCCCTGTATCATTTTTTTTTTAGATTTCACATATGAGTGATATCATATGATATTTGTCTTTCTCTTCCTGACTTACTTCACTTACTGTGATGATCTCTAGGTCCATCCATGTTGCTGCCAATGGCATTATTTCATTTTTTTTTATGGCTGAGTAATATTCCATTGTATATATGTACCACATCTTCTTTATCCATTTCTCTGTCAGTGAACATTTAGGTTGCTTCCATATATTGGCTATTGTAAATTGTGCTGCAATGAACATTGGGGTGCATGTATCCTTTCAGATTATGGTTTTCTCTGGATATGCCCAGGAATGGGATTGCTGGGTCATATGGTAGTTCCATTTTTAGTTTTTTAAGGAACCTCCATACTGTTCTCCATAGTGGCTGCACCAGTTTACATTCCCACCAACAGTGTAGGAGGGTTCCCTTTTCTTCACACCCTCTCCAGCATTTATTATTTGTAGAGTTTTTGATGGACATTCTGACTGGTGTGAGGTGATACCTCATTGTAGTTTTGATTTGCATTTCTCTGATAATTAGTGATGTTGAGTATCTTTTTTATGTACCTTTTATCCATCTGTATGTCTTCTTTGGAGAAATGTCTATTTAGATCTGCCCATTTTTGATTGGGTTGCTTTTTTTTCTTTTTTGACATAGAGCTACATGAGCTTTTTGTAAATTTTGGAGATTAATCCCTTGTTGGTCGCATCATTTGCAAATATTTTCTCCCATTCTGTGGGTTGTCTTTTCATTTTGTTGATGGTTCCCTTTGCTGTGCAGAGGGTTTTAAGTTTAATTAGGTCCCATTTGTTTATTTTTGTTTTTATTTTCATTACTCTAGGAGGTGGATCCAAAAAGATATTGCTGCAATTTATATCAAAGAGTGTTCTGCCTCTAAGAGTTTCATCATGTCCGACCTTATATTTAGGTCTTTGATCCATTTTGAGTTTATTTTTTTGTGTGATCTTAGAGAATGTTATAATTTCATTCTTTTACATGTAGCTGTCCAGTTTTCCCAGCACCACTTATTGAAGAGGCTGTCTTTTCTCCACTGTATATTCTTGCCTCCTTTATCAAAGATAAGATGACCATATGTCTGAGGGTTTATCTCTGGGCTTTCTATCCTGTTCCATTGATCTATATTTCTGTTTTTGTGCCAGTACCATACTGTCTTGATTACTGTAGCTTTGTGGTAGAGTCTGAAGTCAGGGAGCCTGATTTCTCCAGCTCCGTTTATCTTTCTTAGGGTTGCTTTGGCTATTCGGGGTCTTCTGTGTTTCCATACAAATTTAAAAATTTTTTGTTCTAGTTCTGTGAAAAATGCCATTGGTAATTTTTTTTTTGGCAGTACACGGCCCTCTCACTGTTGTGGCCTCTCCTGTTGCAGAGCACAGGCTCCGGATGCACAGGCCTGTGCGGGCCCAGCTGCTCCGCGGCACGTGGGATCTTCCCGGACCAGGGCATGAACCCGCGTCCCCTGCATCGGCAGGCGGACTCTCAACCACTGCGCCACCAGGGAAGCCTGCCATTGGTAATTTGATAGGAATTGTATTGAATCTGTAGATTGCCTTCAGTAGTATAGTCATTTTCAGAATATTGCTTCTTCCAATCCAAAAACATGGTATATCTCTCCATCTGTTTCTGTCATCTACAATTTCTTTCATCTGCATATTATAGTTTTCAGAGTACAGGTCTTTTGCCTCCTTAGGTAGGTTTATTCCTTGGTATTTCATTCTTTTTGATGAGATGGTATATGGGATTGTTTCCTTAATTTCTCTTTCTGATCTTTTGTTGTTAGTGTATAGAAATGCAGCAGATTTCTGTGTATTAATTTTGTATCCGGCAACTTTACCAAATTGATTGATGAGCTCTAGTAGTTTTCTGGTAGCATCTTTAGGATTCTCTATGTATAGTATCATGTCATCTGCAAGCAGTGACAGTTTTACTTCTTCTTTTCGAATTTTGATTCCTTTTATTTCTTTTTGTTCTCTGATTGCCATGGCTAGGGCTTCCAAATCTGTGTTGAATAAAAGTGGCGAGAGTGGACATCCTTGCCTTGTTCCTGATCTTAGAGGGAATGCTTTCAGCTTTTCACTGTTTAGAATGATGTTAACTGTGGGTTTGTCATCTATGGCCTTTATTATGTTGAGGTAAGTTCCCTCTATTCCCACTTTCTAGAGACCCATCATAAATGGGTCTTGAATTTTGTCAAAAGCTTTTTCTGCATCTATTGAGATGATCATACAGTTTTTATTCTTCAGGTTGTTAATGTGTTGTACCACATTGATTGATCTGTGGGTATTGAAGAATCCTTGCATCACTGGGATAAATCCCACTTGATCATGGTGTATGATCCTTTTAATGTATTGTTTGATTTGGTTTGCTAGTATTTTGTTGAGGATTTGAGGATTTTTGCATCTATGTTCATCAGTGATATTGTCCTGTAATTTTCTTTTTTTGTGGTATCTTTGTCTGATTTTGTTTCAGGGTGATGGTGGCCTCATAGAATGAACTTGGGAGTGTTCCTTCCTCAGGACTCTTTTGGAATAGTCTCAGAAGGATAGGTGTTAACTCTTCTCTAAATGTTTGATAGAATTCACCTGTGAGGCCATGTGGTCCTGGACTTTTGTTTGTTGGAAGATTTTTAATCACTGTTTCAATTTCAGTACTTGTGATTCACCTGTTCATATTTTCTGTTTTTTCCTGGTTCAGTCTTAGATGGCTGTACCTTCCTAAGAATTTGTCTATTTCTTCTAGGTTGTCCAGTTTATTGTCATATAGTTGTTTGTAGTAGTCTCTTATGATCCTTTGTATTTCTGTGGTATCAGTTGTAACTACTTTTTAAATTCTAATTTTATTGATTTGAGTCCTCTCTCTTTCTTTTCTTGATGAGTCTGGCTAAAGTTTTATCAATTTTGTTTATCTTCTCAAAGAACGAGCTTTTAGTTTCATTGATCTTTGCTATTGTTTTCTTCCTCTCTATTTCATTTATTCCTGCTCTGATCTTTATTATATCTTTCCTTCTACTAACGTTGGGTTTTGTTTGCTCTTCTTTCTCTAGTTGCTTTAGGTGTAATGTTATGTTGTTTATTTGAGATTTTTCTTGTTTTGTGAGGTAAGATTGTATTGCTGTAAACTTCCCTCTTAGAACTGCTTTTGCTGCAACCCAAAGGTTTTGGACTGTCATGTTTTCATTGTCATTTATCTCTAGGTATTTTTTGATTTCCTCTTTGATTTCTTCAGTGATCCATTGGTTGGTTAGTAACATATTGTTTAGCCTCCATGTGTTTGTGTTTTTTAGTTTTTTTTTTCCTGTAATTGATTTCTCATCTCATAGCATTGTGGTCAGAAAAGATGCTTGATATGACTTCAGTTTTCTTAAATTTACTGAGGCTTGATTTGTGGCCCAAGATGTGATCTATCCTGAAGAATCTTCCATGTGCACTTGTTAAGAAAGTGTATTCTGCTGCTTTTGGATGGAATGTACTACAAATATCAATTAAGGCCATCTGGCCTAATGTGTCATTTAAGGCCTGTGTTTCCTTATTGATTTTCTGTTTAGATGATCTGTCCATTGATGAGAATGTGGTATTACTATTACTGTGTTACTATCAATTTATCCTTTTATGGCTCTTAGCATTTGTCTTATATATTGAGGTGCTTCTATGTTGGGTACATATATATTTACAATTGTTATATCTTCTTCTTGGATTGATCCTTGATCATTATGTGGTGTTCTTTTTTTTTTTTTTTTTTTTTTTGCGGTATGCGGGCCTCTCACTGTTGTGGCCTCTCCCATTGCGGAGCACAGGCTCCGGACGCGCAGGCTCAGCAGCCATGGCTCACGGGCCTAGCCGCTCCACGGCATGTGGGATCTTCCTGGACCGGGGCACGACCCCGTGTCCCCTGCATCGGCAGGCGAACTCTCAACCACTGCGCCACCAGGGAAGCCCCTGTAGTGTTTATTTTTGTCTCTTGTTACAGTCTTTATTTTAAAGTCTATTTTGTCTGATATGAGAATTATTACTCCAGCTTTCTTTTGATTTCCATTTGCATGGAATACCTTTTTCCATCCCCTCACTTGGAGTCTGTATGTGTCCCTAGATCTGAAGTGGGTTTCTTATAGACAGCATATATAGAGGTCTTGTTTTTTTATTCATTCAGCCAGTCTGTGTCTTTTTTGGTTGGAACATTTAATCCATTTATGTTTAAGTTAATTATAGATATGAATGTTCTTATTGCCATTCTGTTAATTGTTTTGGATTTGTTTTTGAAGGTCTTTTTTCTTCCCTTCCTCTTTTGTCTTATTCTCTTGTGATTTGATATCTATTTTTAGTGATGTGTTTAGATTGCTTGTGTGTGTGTGTGTGTGTGTGTGTGTGTGTGTATCTATTGTAGATTTTTGGTTTGTGGTTCCCATGAGGTTTTGATATAGCAGTCTATATGTGTACAAGATTGTTTTAAGTTGGTGATCTCTTAATTTCAAATAAATTTCCAATATCCTTCATTTGTACTCTCGTCTTCTCTTGATTGCTGTTTTTTTTTTTTTGGCTGTACACGGGCCTCTCACTGTTGTGGCCTCTCCCGTTGCAGAGCACAGGCTCCGGACACACAGCCTCAGCAGCCATGGCTCACAGGCCCAGCCGCTCCGCGGCATGTGGGATCCTCCTGGACCGGGGCATGAACCCGTGTCCCCTGCATTGGCAGGTGGACTCTCAAGCACTGCACCACCAGGGAAGCCCTGATTGCTGGGTTTGATATCATATTTGTGAGTGGATGATTTCCTACCTTTACTTTATGCTTGCCTTTACTGGTGAGCCTCCTCATTCGAAATTTTCTTGATTCTAGTTGTGGCCTTTTCTATTCCACCTAGAGAAATTCCTTTAGGATTTGTTGTAATACTGGTTTGGTGGTGCTGAATTCTCTTAGCTTTTGCTTGTCTGGAAAACTTTTGATTTCTCTGTTGAATCTGAATGAGAGCCTTGCTGGGTAGTGTATTCTTGGTTGTAGGTTTTTCCCTTTCATCACTTTAAATATATCATGCCACTCCCTTCTGGCCTGTAGAGTTTCTGCTGAAAAATCAGCTGATAACCTTATGGGGATTCCCTTGTATATTATTTGTTGCTTTTCCCTTGTTGCTTTTAATATTTTTTCTTTGTCTTTAATTTTTGTCAGTTTGATTAATATGTGTCTCGGTGTGTTCCTCCTTGTTTTTATCTTGTATGGGACTCTCTGCACTTCCTGGAGTTGAGTGAGTATTTCCTTTCTCATGTTAGGGAAGTTTTCAACTGTAATCTCTTCAAATTTTTCTCAGGCCCTTTCTGTCTCTCTTCTTCTGGTACCCGTATATTGTGAATGTTGCTGCATTTAATGTTTCCCAGCGATCTCTGAGACTGTCTTCATTTCTTTTCTTTTTTGTTTTTCTTTATTCTATTCCAAGGCAATGATTTTCACCATTCTGTCTTCCAGCTCACTTATTCGTTCTTCTGCCTCAGTTATTCTGCTATTGATTCTTTCTAGTATATTTTTCATTCCACTTATTGTATTCTTCATCTCCATTTGTTTGTTCTTTTTTTTTTTTTTTTTTTTTTTTTTGTGGTATGTGGGCCTCTCACTGTCGTGGCCTCTCCCGTTGTGGAGCACAGGCTCCGGACGAGCAGGCTCAACGGCCACGGCTCACGGGCCCAGCCGCTCCACGGCATGTGGGATCCTCCCAGACCGGGGCACGAACCCGTATCCCCTGCATCGGCAGGCGGACTCTCAACCACTGCGCCACCAGGGAAGCCCTGTTTGTTCTTTTAATATTCTAGCTCTTTGATAAATATCTCTTGTAATTTCTCTGTCTGTGCCTCTTTTTCCAAGATCTTTTTCCGAGATCTTGGATCATCTTTACTATCATTACTCTAAATTCTTTTTCAGGTAGGTTGCCTATCTTGTTCTCATTTAGTTGTTCTTATGGGTTTTTATCTTGTTCCTTCATCTAAAACATATTTCTCTGCCACCTCATTTTGTCTAATTTTCTGTGTTTGTGGTCTCCTTTCCACTGGCTGGAGGATCGTATCTCCTCTTTCTTCTGGTGTCTACCCTCTGGTGGGTGAAATTGGTCCTGAGGCTTGTGCAGGCTTCTTGGTGGGAGGGACTGGTGCCTGCCTACTGGTGGGTGGAGCTGGGTCTTGTCCCTCTGGTGGGCAGAGTTGTGTCAAGAGGTCTGTTTATAGGTGACTGTGAGCTCAGTATGGCTTTAGGCACCCTGTCTGCTGATGGGTGGGTCTGTGTTTCTATCCTGCTGGTTGTTTGTCCTGAGGCATTACAGCGCTGGAGCCTGTAAGCTGTTGGGTAGGGCCAGGTCTTGATGCCAAAATGGCAACCTCTGGGAGAGCTCATACTGTGACCTTTGCCACCGGTGTCCTTGCCCCCCACAGTGAGCCATAGCCGACCCCCCCCCACCCGAGGAGACCCTCCAAGACTCATAGGTAGTTCCAGCCCCAACTCCTATGGAGTTACTGCTTTATGCTGGGTCCCAGTGTATGTGAAACCTTGTGTGCACCCCCTAAGAGTGGAGTCCCTGTTTCCCCCAGTTTTGTGGTGCTCCTGAACTCAAGAACGTGGCTGTTCTTTTGCTCTCTGTACATTCCCTACTCAACCAGTGCTTGCTTCACCTATACCCTACTCACAGGTCTGACCTTCCTACATACTAGCCTCAGGCCACAGCTAGTGACTGTTCTTATCAAGGGGGCAGTGAAGGATGTGACTCTCTGCTAGTTTCCCTGGTAATCAGCAAGTCAACCTGAGGTCAGTTTCTTCTACAAATGGCAATTTACCTTTCTCCCCAGTAGTGAAGCCTGCCCCCATGCCCTGCCTGCCATCCACCACCCATGGTGAAGTGTCACTCCAGGACCTTGCTTCAGGCATGTAAGCTCCCCCTATCCATTAAAACTTTGAGGTTTGTTGCTGACTCTTTCTTGGTCTTGAAGCTGGCTGAGTACAGGCCTTGTAGGCCTACAACCAGTTCTTATAGCTTGGTGCAGCCCAACAACCAGTTCTTATAACTTGACTTGATTTCTCTTGTCTAATTGCATTAGCTGATATCTCTAGTACAGTGTTGGAGAGTAGTAGAGATCATTCACATCCTTGCTTTGTTCCTGATCTTAGAGGAAATGCCTCTGATGCTTCCTCATTAAATAAGAGATTTAGGATGAAAGTATATACATTCTATCATGTTGAGGTATACTTATACCTCAGTTCCTAAGTTCTTGTCTGTTTTTCTTGTTTTTTTTTTTTTTTTTCATGAAGGGGTGTTAAATTTTTCTCAGCCTTGATAGGGATAATCATGATTTTTCCCTTTAGATTTTTTTTAAAATGTGGACTATGATGTTAATGGATTTCTAATAGTGAGTCACCTTGCATTATTGAATAAATCCCTCTTATTCATGGTGTGCTATTTTCTGAATGTGGTTTTAGATTCATTGTGTTTGCTAATATTTTATTCAGAAAGTTAGCAATGATATTTATGAACAGTACTTGTCTGTATATTTCTTTATATCTGGTTTAGGTATCAGTGTTATATTTGTTTCCTAAAACAAATTATATTTGAGTGAAAGGAGCCAGATTAAAAAAAAATTAAAATAACAGCAATGATAGTAAGGACTATTAAGAAAAATAAAGCATGATAAACGGTTAGGAGGTGATGAGCATTGCTGCTTCAGACAGAGTGACCAGGTTAGGCCCTGCTGTACTAGAGGAAGTGCTCAGGGAAATCCTCTTTGGTGAGGTGACATT
>NW_006793764.1:3253280-3254712 GCF_000442215.2 Lipotes vexillifer
AAAAAAAAAAAAAAAAAAAAAGATTGATAGGAAATGAGATCAGAGAGGTAGCCAGGGACCAGGTCATATCGGCTGTTGTAAGGCTCTTGGGTTTATTTTATTTATTTTCTATTGAGTATAGTTGATGTACAGTATTATATAAATTACTGGTGTACAGTATAGTGATTCACAATTTTTAAAGGTTATACTCCATTTATAATTATTATAAAATATTGGCTATATTCCCTGTGTTGTACAATGTATGTTTGTAGTTTATACATAATAGTTTGTACCTCTTAATCCTCTACCCCTATTTTGCCCCTCCCCCCCTTCCCTCTCCCCTCTGGTAACCACTAGTTTGTTCTCTGTATCTATGAGCTTTTTTGTTATATTCACTAGTTTGTTTTATTTTTTAGATTCCACATGTGATACCGTATATTATTTGTCTTTCTCTTTCTTATTTCACTTAGTATAATGCCTTCCAAGTCATCCATATTGCTGCAAATGCAAAATTTCGTTCTTTTTTTATGGCTGAGTAGCATTCCATTGTGTGTGTGTGTGTGTATGTGTGTGTGTGTGTGTGTGTGTGTGTGTATACAGATATATACATATTCATTAACAGATGAATGGATAAAGAAGATATGGCATATATATATGGTATATATGGTGTGTATGTATGTGTATATATATATATATATATATATACACACACACACACACACACACACAATATCTTCTTCATTCATCTGTTAATGGACACTTAGGTTGCCTTCTTATCTTGGCTATTGTAAATAATGCTGCTATGAACATTAGGGGTACATGTATCTTTTTGAATTAGTGTTTTTGGTTTCTTCAGCTGTATACTCAGAAGTGGACTTGCTGGGTCATATGGTAGTTCTATTTTTAGTTTTTTGAGAAGCCTGCATACTGTTTTCCACAGCGGCTTCACCAGTTTACATTCCCACCAACAGTGTAGGAGGGATCTAAGGCCCATGGTTTTAGCCTACGTGTGATGAGACCCAGTTGGAAGGATTTGAGCAGGGGGTTAACATGCTTTCGCCATGTTAATGGGTTCATTCTGCCTACTGTTGGAGGGGGAGGTGGACAGAAGAGAGAAAATGGGAGACCAGTTAGGAGGCTGCTGCATTAATCCAGGTAATGATGGCAGTGGCTTGTTCTAAGGAGGGCGCTGTAGAGGTCATGAGTAACATGGTCGGATTCAGATGTGGCTCCTGCCACAACCGTTTACGTCCAGGAGGTGGTGCTACTGACATAAGACAATGAAGTTTCTGCCACTTTGGTAAACTCCTAGCCAGTTGGTGACCATTCTTTGAACAAATACCTGTGCTCTATACCATGTGCCAGGCACTCTGCTAGGTGTAATGGGTAAAGAAGTGAGCAAGACAGACACAGTCCCCACCCACAAGGCACTCATAGAGGAGCAGGGAAGAGC
>NW_006793764.1:3254722-3254984 GCF_000442215.2 Lipotes vexillifer
TGGATTAAAGACACATTACAGCACAGTGTAATAAATGCTGTAAAAAGTACTCAAGGCATCACACAACAGCAAGCAAGTTGTCCTGGAAGGGGCCACAGAAGGTTAAAGAGGGTTTCCACAGGCAGCAAGGGCGTTACAGGCAGAGAATGAAGTGGCAATGGGAAAAGCTGTATGTGCAGAAAAGATAGTATCCAGAAGCAGTGAGAAGTTGCAGAAGAGGCAGGATGAAGAGTTAGAACCAGGCTTGTAAAGGCCCAGGAAT
>NW_006793764.1:3254994-3274355 GCF_000442215.2 Lipotes vexillifer
CCTTGCTAAGGCGATTGGACTTTATCCTGGAGGCATATGGGAGCCCCTAACAGAGCCCAGAGGCAGCAGGGAGCATAGGTTAGAGTGGAAAAAAGTGGAAATATGAACCCCTGTTGAAATGTTATTGCTAATACCGTTAGGAAAGGTTTAGGATTTCAGAACAAAGAGAATGATTGCGGCAGTTTGAAATACCAAGAAAATCAATTGAAATAGGAAATTGAAATAGGCCTTCTGTCCAGCAAGAAGACTAGTTAAAATATTCTGCATTAAAATTTTAAAAAATTATATATGTGATAGAACAGTATATTGCCATTAAATGTGGTTTCAAAGAATTCTTACTGGCCTGGGGAAGAGTTTATGATAGAATGTTAAACGAAAGAAGTAGGATCTAGGAACACAGCACAACACACAATTCACAGTCTGAAAGGAAACATACCAAAAAGTTCCTAATGATTCTCTCTGGGTACTGAGACTGCATATGATTGGCATTTTCTTCTCAGTTTTCTAAATTTTTGAAAAATTTTAGATGAATATGCATGTTTTGTAGTCAGAAAATTTGGTTATAAATAAAAATTAAAAAATAAAATAGGGGCTTAATATAATTGAAAAGCCTGGCCTTAGGAACCTGATTTACAGGACTACATACTTTGGAAGCAGAAGTGGAAAAACTTGCTAGCAGTTAGGGTGTGAGAGGAAGGGTATAAAAGGACTAAAGCATCACCGCTTTCGATCCTTTCTCCATGAAGGAGCCAGAGCAGTCCTGTTAAAACATTCCTCTGGTCAGAACCCTCCAATGACTCCCACCTGGCTCAGAATAAAAGCCAGAACCTTGGAGTCACTTACAAGGCCCCATGTAAAGCTCCCACCCTACCCTGGGATTATCTCTGGCTTGGTCTTCTCTTAACCCTCTCTCTCTGCTCAGCCTGCTCCGACTTCCTCCCTATTTCTAAACATGTCCACGTGTTCCTACCTCAGGGCCTTTGTACTTGCCCTCTCCCTGCCTGGAATGCTTTCTGATCACTTGCTCCCTCACCTCCATCAGTCTTAACTCAAACGTCCCCTTATCAGTGAAGCCTTTTCTGCCTCCCCCTACCCCCCAGCCTCCAAAACTAGAGCCCTCTGGCACTCCTATGGTTTCCCTGCTTAATTTTACTCCCTAGCCCATGTCACGACTTCAAATAACTATATATTTTACTTACTTTTTATTTATTTAATTTAATTTTAATTTTATTTTATTTTTTAAATTTTTTTGTGGTACGCGGGCCTCTCACTGTTGTGGCCTCTCCTGTTGCGGAGCACAGGCTCCAGACGCGCAGGCTCAGCGGCCATGGCTCACGGGCCCAGCCGCTCCGCAACATGTGGGATCCTCCCGGACCGGGGCACGAACCCGTGTCCCCTGCATTGACAGGCGGACTCTCAACCACTGCGCCACCAGGGAAGCCCCTTACTTTTTATTTTTTGTCTCTTCCACTAGAACACAAATTGCAGGAGAGCAGGGATTTTGTCTGTATTGTTCGCTGTGGTGTCCCCAGTTCCTGGCACAGAATTAACCCTAAATAAATGCTAAGTGGCTGAATGAATGACCATAATCTGAATAAAGAACCCAGACGTTTCATTCACCACCAAAAGACCATCAGATTTACCATTGTTTAGTAAATGCCATTAGATGGCTAGACTTCTTGGTGCATTTAGAATCCACTTTAAAGTATTCTATTCCCACGCGATTTGTTGGTTTCTGTGTTTGCAGGAATAGCATGACTGTATTTGTGGCTTATAGATTGAGGGTGGAGGTGGGTAACTGAGGCGGGGACCCTGGCAGAAGAGAGGCTGGGGTTTGCCAGGGCTGATCCTTCCAAGAGTATGTGAAAGTGTCATCCTTGATGTGCTGGATCCAGCATGGTGCCCTGGACGCTCTGGTAGCAGTTGCGGGACTGGTTCTGGTTGGGGAAGCACAAGTCCAAGGGTGGTGTCGGTGGTTTCCGCTTGGGGGATTTCTGGGCATCCCATATCCAACATCCACTGAGAAGGCAACTCCAGGCGGTTGTCAACACATCCACGGGATGAGCTGTGCTTGTGGCTCCCTAGATGTCCCTTGCTTCTGGTGTCCAAAGCTGCAGAGTGCCCCCACCCCCTGCTAGATTGGCTGGGACCCCTGGAACCCTGGCCAATGAGAGCCGCTGAGCTGGATGGAAGGTTCTGGAACTCAGGGTGGGGTTGGTGGAGACCCCCCCCCCACCTCCTGGTTCCAGCCAGATGTTTCCTCTCCACCTAATCTATTTTTGCATGGCAGTAACTTGAACAAAGCAGTAGAACAGGAAGGGTTTATTCCGTGCCCTGTCTTCACCCACTATGGATAAGCCAAGGGAATAGCAGCTGACTAGTTTCTCTTTTACTAAAGAGAAATGAGGATAACATAGGCCCTGAGCAATGCATGGGGAGTGAAATCTAGACCATGCCAGCCCTCAGACTTAGTTCCCTCTAGAATCAGAATCATGGAGTTTATTGAAATAGTTGCTATTCTCCCATAAGGCCCACCAGGGGGCTGTAGAAAGTCACAGATCAGCCCAGCAATCTCAGGAGGCCAGGAGAGCCAGGCACACCACAGAGATGCCTGGCTCACCTCCAGACGGGGTGATTCTGAGTATCTTAATGGGGACCCCAGATGAAGATGCCGGCCACTGAGACTCTTCTGGGACAATCACTGCTGACACCCATGGAGTGCTTACTACAGCCAGGCACCATTCCAAGTCCCTCATCTGTTTATCTCATTTACACTTCAGAGACACCCTCAATGGTAAGCACTGCTAGCATGTCCCATTTCTCAGATGAGGATACTGGAGCACAATGAGACGAAGTAATTTACCAAATGCCTCTGTGCTGGTGAGGGCCCAGGTAGTAAGGGAACCAGAACTCACTACGTACTTACCCACCCTCCAGCCACACAGCTGATGCTGGGCCCTTGCTGTGAGCCCCCGGGCACAGATGGCGCCTCTGGTCCAGCTCTGCATCCTCAGTTCCCAGCACAGTGGTTGGCACCAAGCTCAGAAGCTGAAGAAACGGACTAAGGAAGTCTCAGGTGTGAGAATGGAAGCTGGCAAATAACAGCACAGGTAGAATTTGCACGTGCCCTCCCCCAGAGCTACTCTTTAGCGAAGAGTGAAATAAATGAAATACCGTGAAGCTGCATATGGACTTGCTCCTGTCTGGACTGCATGGGCCTCAAAACCTAAGTGTAGCCAACCTTTCCTGACACACTGTGACTTGACTGTGCTCCCTGTGGCCCCAAACATCCTGTTCTTACCCCCTCTTCTAAGGTGGCTGCATATCTATCTCCCTGACCCTCTGCCCTTACCTCACATCCAATCCCCCTGCCACCAAGCCCCCTGTAGGTGACATCTTGTGATGAGCATCCTGCTTGGCAGTCCAGGTACCTATGTACCTGCAGGCCACGCCTCTGACCACACGCTCCTGCAGGAAGAGTGAGCGGCACTGCATAGCCAGGATTGAGTTGAAATCATCACTGTGGTACTTTGGGCAAGTTACCTACCACATCTGAGTTAGATTCTTCATCAGTATCTGCTTTGTGATATTGCTGTGCGATGAAATGATGTAACATACATGCAACTCATCTGCCTGGCATCTTAGAGGTGGTCAAAGAATGCAAGTTCTCATTATGACTGTTAGTGGGGCTGGTTAGAATTTATTAAACCCTGGTGAGTGGCAAGCATTTTGTTTTGCTCTGAGTCCAGTGCACCCAAGGGACCCTCAGATGTCACCCAGAATGCATCCCTTTTCTCACCTTGCCAAGGCAGGCCCTGGGGACCCCACAGAGCCTGCCCACCTAGTGCTGTGACCAAGACTCACCAAGATTTTGTTGATACTTTGCTCTCGAATGGGCCATAAAAAGATTATTGTTTATTTTATGAATAAAGATTTGCGGGCTAAATCCCCACAAGTAAGCTTGGAGATGGTCCAAGAGAAGCTGGAGAAGCTGGACTGGAGCAGGTGTGCTGGTAAGGGTTTAACAACCGGCTCTCTGGAGGGGAAAATGTGTGTGTGTGTGTGTGTGTGTGTGCGCGCACATATATACACACGTATATGTACATATGTATTGTAAATGCACACCTAGCCCAGGACTCAGAGAGGCTAGAAGAGGACCTGCAGGAGCCGCTGGATGGTCTTCGCCCTGAGCCAACTGCGGGAACCAGCAGCCCAGGGACACTGTGTGTGTGCTGCAGCAGCATCCAGCTCTCTGCTACATTTTCATTGCATTGTGGCTGACGCTTCATATCTGCCATCCAAATCTCCCTCGTTCTCTTGTGGACAACCCTAATTTGGAATCACATAGGGAAGAGAAGTCTGGAAAACCAAGTTCCAGCTTAGCTAAGTTGACACGGTGGAAAGTCACCATGCCACGCTTTCATAGTACCAAGTGCTTTTGTATCCTCTTACCACATTCTTCCAGGCCTCTATGCCTCTGCGTGGACTGTTCTCCCCAGCCATGGCACCTGGAAAGTTCCTATAGCACCTTCAAAACCCTGCAGAGATATCACCTCCTCAGAAAAGAGTTCCCTGACACTTTCCCTCCGGGACCAGTTCTGTACTTTGTACATAATGCCTGCCTCTGTTGCACACGTTAATGCTTCAAGGACAGAATCTCTAATCTTAAGAACTGAGCCAAGCTGTGCCTATTTTACAGATGAAGACATAGTTGCTCAGAGTAGTTAATTAACTTGCCCAGGGTAACACAGTGAGAATATAATTAATATAAAAGCTGAGCTATAATTCAAATCCTTGTCTATGACTCTTCTAGTTATAACCCACCATGACTACAGAGTTGAGAAAAATTTGGTCCCTACCCAGAAGAAACTATTTAGTGGAGGGGAAAGAGAGCTGTCATATAGTTAAGCAGCTGGTAAGGTGGCCAATAGGAGCAGAGTGTGGAGTGGGCTCTGGGGAAGGGGGTGCAGAGTAGCGATGAGGCTGTGATTCCCACCTTCTGCCTCTCACACTGTCACCCTCAGCCCTCCTGGAGTGGCTTCTCCCAGCCTAGCAGAAGTGATGGGGTACCAGCAGTTTTCTGTGCTTTTCTGCCCAGCTCTCACAAAGACCCTGGAGGTGGCCCAAGGCTGAGGTCTCGACAGTGTGCTCAGCCTGCCCTAGGCAGCTCTCAGCCTGGCCAATAGGAAGATGAGCCTGCCCCCACCCCATTAGCCAGCGGCTGGGATTACACAAAGGAGCAGTAGCGTGGGAGCCAGGGAGTGGGGTTCTAGCTCACTACTCGCTCCGTGGTTTCGGATGAGTCCTGTTCCTAGTTAGGACTTCTGTTTCCGTGTTGTGGCATGCGGGATGTTAGCTCCCTGACCAGGGACCAAACGCGCGTTCTCAGCAGTGAAAGTACAGAGTCCTAACTGCTGGACCACCAGGGAATTCCCAGGGACTTTTGTTTCCTTATTTGGAAGCAAGGGGCCTGCAATGGGTGGATAAGATTCCTCATTAACTCAGTCACCATCTGGGATCCAGTTAGTCATCTGGATTTGGCATTTCCAATGTTATGTCACCGGAGGGTGCCAATTCCTAACTCCTGCTACAGATGGGAGTACAGAGGAGGCGATGAGGAGAGCTGAGTGTGATGGAGTGAGGGGGTTTGTGTGGAAACGATTAGGGGAGTGTGTGTGTGTGTGTGTGTGTGTGTGTGTGTGTGTGTGTGTGTGTATGTTTGTGCACGTGTGCTCGCGTGGCACCGAAGATCTTACCCTCACCTACATTCACCACTATGACACTTTACCCCACTGGAGTGAGTTCATCTCCAACCACTTGCTGCCTCCCTCTCTCTGCTCCAGCTACACTGCCTTACAGCCCTCCCTGCAAGAGGGGGCCTCAGGGCCTTTGTGTGTGCTGTCCCTTCTTTGGAACCCTCATCCCCTAGACATCTACAGGGCCCCATCTTACTTCCTCTCAGTGAGGCCTTCTCTAGCCATTCCATATAAAATACTACCTCCAAACTCATTCCATCCTTGTGTATTTTTTTTGTTTTGTTTTGTTTTGTTTTTTGCGGTACGCGGGCCTCTCTCACTGCTGTGGCCTCTCCCATTGCGGAGCACAGGCTCCAGACGCGCAGGCCCAGCGGCCATGGCTCACAGGCCCAGCCGCTCCGCGGCATGTGGGATCTTCCCAGACCGGGGCACGAACCCGCGTCCCCTGCACCGGCAGGCGGACTCTCAACCACTGTGCCACCAGGGAAGCCCATCCTTGTGTATTTTTATCTTAAAAATTTTGGTAAAATATACATAATATAAAATTTACCATTTTAATCATTTTTAATTAGATTAATTTTTAGTTTCTTAATTTTTTAACATCTTTATTAGACTATAATTGCTTTACAATGGTGTGTCAGTTTCTGCTTTAAAACATAGTGAATCAGTTATACGTATACATATGTCCCCATATCTCTTCCCTCTTGCATCTCCCTTCCTCCGACCCTCCCTATCCCACCCCTCTAGGTGGTCACAAACCACAGAGCTGATCTTCCTGTGCTATGTGGCTGCTTCCCACTAGGTATCTATTTCACGTTTGGTAGTGTATATATGTCCATGCCACTCTCTCACTTTGTCCCAGCTTACCCTTTCCCCCTCCCTGTACCTTCAAGTCCATGCTCTAGTAGGTCTGCGTCTTTATTCCTGTCTTGCCCCTAGGTTTTTCTGACCGTTTTCTTTTTCTTTTCTTTTTAAAATTCCATATATATGTGTTACAATATGGTATTTGTTTTTCTCTTTCTGACATACTTCACTCTGTATGACAGACTCTAGGCCCATCCAACTCACTACAAATAACTCAGTTTCGTTCCTTTTTATGGCTGAGTAATATTCCATTGTATATATGTGCCACATCTTCTTTATCCATTCGTCCGATGATGGACACTTAGGTTGCTTCCATGTCCTGGCTATTGGAAATAGAGCTGCAATGAACATTGTGACAACATGACTCTTTTTGAATTATGGTTTTCTCAGGGTATATGCCCAGTAGTGGGATTGTTGGGTCCTATGGTAGTTCTATTTGTAGCTTTTCAAGGAACCTCCATACTGTTCTCCATAGTGGCTGTATCAATTTACATTCCCAACAACAGTGCAAGAGGGTTCCCTTTTCTCCACAACCTCTCCAGCATTTATTGTTTGTAGATTTTTTTTAAACAAGTTATATTTATTTATTTATTTTTGGCTGTGTTGGGTCTTCGTTTCTGTGCGTGGGCTTTCTCTAGTTGTGGCGAGCAGGGACCACTCTTCATCGCGATGCACAGGCCTCTCACTGTTGTGGCCTCTCTTGTTGCGGAGCACAGGCTCCAGATGCGCAGTCTCAGTAGTTGTGGCTCACGGGCCTAGTTGCTCCGTGGCACGTGGGATCTTCCCAGACCAGGGCTCGAACCCGTGTCCCCTGCATTGGCAGGCAGATTCTCAACCACTGCGCCACCAGGGAAGCCCTGCTTGTAGATTTTTTGATGATGGCCATTCTGACCGGTGTGAGACGATATCTCATTGTAGCTTTGATTTGCATTTCTCTAATGATTAATGATGTTGAGCATTCTTTTTTTTTTTACTTTTTAGTTTCTAATTTCTTTTTTTTTTAATATCTTTATTGGAATATAATTGCTTTACAATGGTGTGTTAGTTTCTGCTTTATAACAAAGTGAATCAGTTATACATATATATATGTTCCCATATCTCTTCCTTCTTGCGTCTCCCTCCCTCCCACCCTCCCTATCCCACCCCTCTAGGTGGTCACAAAGCACTGAGCTGATCTCCCTGTGCTATGTGGCTGCTTCCCACTAGCTATCTATTTTACGTTTGGTAGTGTATATAGGTCCATGCCACCCTCTCACTTTGTCACAGCTTACCTTTCCCACTCCCCATATCCTCAAGTCCATGCTCTAGTAGGTCTGTGTCTTTATTCCCGTCTTACCCTTAGGTACTTCATGACCTTTTTCTTTTTTAGATTCCATATGTATGTGTTAGCATACGGTATTTGTTTTTCTCTTTCTGACTTACTTCACTCTGTATGACAGACTCTAGGTCCATCCACCTCACTACAAATAACTCAATTTCGTTTCTTTTTATGGCTGAGTAATATTCCATTGTATATATGTGCCACATCTTCTTTATCAACTCATCTGTTGATGGACACTTAGGTTGCTTCCATGTCCTGGCTATTGTAAATAGAGCTGCAACGAACATTTTGGTACATGACTCTTATTGAATTATGGTTTTCTCAGGGTATATGCCCAGTAGTGGGATTGCTGGGTCGTTTGGTAGTTGTACTTTTAGTTTCTTAAGGAACCTCCATACTGTTCTCCATAGTGGCTGTATCAATTTACATTCCCACCAGCAGTGCAAGAGTGTTCCCTTTTCTCTACACCCTCTCCAGCATTTATTGTTTGTAGATTTTTTGATGATGGCCATTCTGACCAGAGTGAGATGATATCTCATTGTAGTTTTGATTTGCATTTCTCTAATGATTAATGATATTGAGCATTCTTTCATATGTTTGTTGGCAATCTATATATCTTCTTTGGAGAAATGTCTGTTTAGGTCTCCTGCCCATTTTTGGATTGGGTTGTTTGTTTTTTGATATTGAGCTGCATGTGTTGCTTGTATGTTTTTGAGATTAATCCTTTGTCAGTTGCTTCATTTGCAAATATTTTCTCCCATTCTGAGCGTTGTCTTTTGGTCTTGTTTATGGTTTCCTTTGCTGTGCAAAAGCTTTGAAGTTTCATTAGGTCCCATTTGTTTATTTTTGTTTTTATCTCCATTACTCTAGGAGATGGGTCAAGAAGGATCTTGCTGTGATTTATGTCATAGAGTGTTCTGCCTATGTTTTCCTCTAAGAGTTTGATAGTTTCTGGCCTTACATTTAGGTCTTTAATCCATTTTGAGCTTATTTTTGTGTATGGTGTTAGGGAGTGATCTAATCTCATACTTTTACATGTACCTGTCCAGTTTTCCCAGCACCACTTATTGAAGGGGCTGTCCTTTCTCCACTGTATATTCCTGCCACCTTTATCAAAGATAAGGTGACCATATGTGCATGGGTTTATCTCTGGGCTTTCTATCCTATTCCATTGATCTATCTTTCTGTTTTTGTGCCAGTACCATACTGTCTTGATTACTGTAGCTTTGTAGTATAGTCTGAAGTCAGGCAGCCTGATTCCTCCAGCTCCATTTTTTGTTCTCAAGATTGCTTTGGCTATTCGGGGTCTTTTGTGTTTCCATACAAATTGTGAAATTTTTTGTTCTAGTTCTGTGAAAAATGCCAGTGGTAGTTTGATAGGGATTGCATTGAATCTATAGATTGCTTTGGGAAGTAGAGTCATTTTCACAATGTTGATTCTTCCAATCCAAGAACATGGTATATCTCTCCATCTGTTTGTATCATCTTTAATTTCTTTCATCAGTGTCTTATAATTTTCTGCATACAGGTCTTTTGTCTCCTTAGGTAGGTTTATTCCTAGATATTTTATTCTTTTTGTTGCAATGGTAAATGGGAGTGTTTTCTTGATTTCACTTTCAGATTTTTCATCGTTAGTATATAGGAATGCCAGAGATTTCTGTGCATTAATTTTGTATCCTGCTACTTTACCAAATTCATTGATTAGCTCTAGTAGTTTTCTGGTAGCATCTTTAGGATTCTCTATGTATAGTATCATGTCATCTGCAAACAGTGACAGCTTTACTTCTTCTTTTCCGATTTGGATTCCTTTTATTTCCTTTTCTTCTCTGATTGCTGTGGCTAAAACTTCCAAAACTATGTTGAATAAGAGTGGTGAGAGTGGGCAACCTTGTCTTGTTCCTGACCTTAGTGGAAATTGGAAATGTTTTCAGTTTTTCACCATTGAGTGTGATGTTTACTGTGTGTTTGTCATATATGGCCTTTATTATGTTGAGGTAGGTTCCCTCTATGCCCATTTTCTGGAGAGTTTTTATCGGTGTTGAATTTTGTCACAAGCTTTTTCTGCATCTATTGAAATGATCATATGGTTTTTTTCCTTCAGTTTGTTAATATGGTGTATCACGTTGATCGATTTGTGTATATTGAAGAATCCTTGCATTCCTGGGATAATCTCCACTTGATCGTGCTGTATGATCCTTTTAATGTGCTGTTGGATTCTGTTTGCTGGTATTTTGTTGAGGATTTTTGCATCTATGTTCATCAGTGATACTGGCCTGTAGTTTTCTTTCTTTGTGACATCCTTGTCTGGTTTTGGTATCAAGGTGATGGTGGCCTCGTAGAATGAGTTTGGGAGTGTTCCTCCCTCTGCTATATTTTGGAAGAGTTTGAGAAGGATAGGTGTTAGCTCTTCTCTAAATGTTTGATAGAATTCGCCTGTGAAGCCATCCGGTCCTGGGCTTTTGTTTGTTGGAAGATTTTTTTTATCACAGTTTCAATTGCAGTGCTTGTGATTGGTCTGTTCATATTTTCTATTTCTTCCTGCTTCAGTCTCAGAAGGTTGTGCATTTCTAAGAATTTGTCCATTTCTTCCAGGTTGTCCATTTTATTGGCATAGAGTTGCTTGTAGTAATCTCTCATGATGCTTTGTATTTCTGCAGTGTCAGTTGTTACTTCTGCTTTTTCATTTCTATTTCTGTTGATTTGAGTCTTCTTCCTTTTTGTCTTGATGAGTCTGGCTAATGGTTTATCAATTTTGTTTATCTTCTCAAAGAACCAGCTTTTAGTTTTATTGACCTTCTCTATTGCTTCCTTCATTTCTTTTTCATTTATTTCTGATCTGATCTTTATGATTTCTTTCCTTCTGCCAACTTTGGGGTTTTTTTGTTCTTCTTTCTCTAATTGCTTTAGGTGTAAGGTTAGGTTGATTATTTGAGATGTTTCTTGTTTCTTAAGGTAGGCTTGTATAGCTATATACTTCCCTCTTAGAACTGCTTTTGCTGCATCCCATAGGTTTTGGGTTGTCGTGTTTTCATTGTCATTTGTTTCTAGGTATTTTTTGATTTCCTCTTTGATTTCTTCAGTGATCTCTTGGTTATTAAGTAGTGTGTTGTTTAGCCTCCATGTGTTTGTACTTCTTACAGATTTTTTCCTGTAATTGATATGTAGTCTCAGAGCGTTGTGGTCAGAAAAGATACTTGATACGATTTCAATTTTCTTAAATTTACCAAGGCTTGATTTGTGACCCAAGATATGATCTATCCTGGAGAATGTTCCATGAGCACTTGAGAAGAATGTGTATTCTTTTGCTTTTGCATGGACTGTCCTGGAAATATCAATTAAGTCCATCTTGTTTAATGTGTCATTTAAAGCTTGTGTTTCCTTATTTATTTTCATTGTGGATGATCTGTCCATTGGTGAAAGTGGGGTGTTAAAGTCCCCTTCTATGATTGTGTTACTGTCCATTTCCCTTTTTATGGCTGTTAGTATTTGCCTTATGTATTGAGGTGCTCCTATGTTGGGTGCATAAATATTTACAATTGTTATATCTTCTTCTTGGATCGATCCGTTGATCATTATGTAGTGTCCTTCCTTGTCTCTTGTAATAGTCTTTGTTTTAAAGTCTATTTTGTCTGATATGAGAGTTGCTACTCCAGCTTTCTTTTGATTTCCATTTGCATGGACTATCTTTTTCCATCCCCTTGCTTTCAGTCTGTGTGTGTCCCTAGGTCTGAAGTGGGTCTCCTGTAGACAGCATATATACGGGTCTTGTTTTTATATCCATTCAGCCAGTCTGTGTCTTTTGGTTGGAGCATTTAATCCATTTACCTTTAAGGTATTTATCAATATGTATGTTCCTATTACCATTTTCTTAATTGTTTTCGGTTTATTACTGTAGGTCTTTTCCTTCTCTCGTGTGTCCTGCCTAGGTAAGTTCCTTTAGCATTTGTTGTAAAGCTGGTTTGGTGGTGCTGAATTCTCTTAGCTTTTGCTTGTCCGTAAAGCTTTTAATTTCTCCGTCAAATCTGAATGAGGTCCTGGCTGGGTAGAGTAATCTTGGTTGTAGGTTTTTCTCTTTCATCACTTTAAATATGTCCTTTCACTCCCTTCTGGCTTGCAGAGTTTCTGCTGAAATATCAGCTGTTAACATTATGGGGATTCCCTTACGTGTTACTTGTTGTTTTTCCCTTGCTGCTTTTAATATGTGTTCTTTGTATTTAATTTTTGATAGTTTGATTAATATGTGTCTTGACATGTTTCTCCTTGGATTTATCCTGTATGGGACTCTCTGTGCTTCCTGGACTTGATTAACTATTTCCTTTCCCATATTAGGGAAGTTTTCAACTATAATCTCTTCAAATATTTTCTCAGTCCCTTTCTTTTTCTCCTCTTCTTCTGGGACCCCTATAATTCGAATGTTGGTGCGTTTAATGTTGTCCCAGAGGTCTCTGAGACAGTCCTCAATTCTTTTCATTCTTTTTTCTTTATTCTGCTCTGCAGTAGTTATTTCCACTATTTTATCTTCCAGGTCACTTATCCGTTCTTCTGCCTCAGTTATTCTGCTATTGATCCCTTCTAGAGCATTTTTTTGTGTGTGTGTGGTACACAGGCCTTTCACTGTTGTGGCCTCTCCCATTGCAGAGCACATACTCTGGACCCGCAGGCCCAGCGGCCATGGCTCATGGGCCCAGCTGCTCCATGGCATGTCGGATCTTCCCGGACCGGGGCATGAACCCGTGCCTCCTGCATCGGCAGGCAGACTCTCAACCACTGCGCCACTAGGGAAGCCCTCTAGAGCATTTTTAATTTCATTTATTGTGTTGTTCATCTCTGTCTGTTTGCTCTTTAGTTCTTCTGGGTCCTTGTTAAACGTTCCTTGTATTTTCTCTATTCTATTTCCAAGATTTTGGATCATCTTTACTATCATTACTCTGAATTCTTTTTCAGGTAGACTGCCTATTTCCTCTTCATTTGTTTGGTCTGGTGGGTTTTTACCTTGCTCCTTCATCTGCTGTGTGTTTCTCTGTCTTCTCATTTTGCTTAACTTACTGTGTTTGGGGTCTCCTTTTCACAGGCTGCAGGTTCGTAGTTTCCGTTGTTTTTGGTGTCTGTCCCCAGTGGCTAAGGTTGGCTCAGTGGGTTGTGCAGGCTAAATCTCCCTGATGCATGGGGCTGGGTTCCCTCCCTGTTCGTTGTTTGGCCTGAGGCGACCCAGCACTGGAGCCAACTTTGCTCTTGGTGGGGCTAATGGCGGACTCTGGGAGGGCTGACGCCAAGGAGTATTCCCCAGAACTTCTGCTGCCAGTGTCGTTGTCCCCATGGTGAGCCACAGCCACTCCCCGCCTCTGCCGGAGACCCTCTAAAACTAGCAGGTAGGTATGGTCATTCGCCTACGGGGTGACTGTTCCTTCCCCTGGGTCCTGATGTGCACCCTACTTTGTGTGTGCCCTCCAAGAGTGGAGTCTCTGTTGAGACTCTGAATCTCTGAGTGCAGTTGAGACTCTGAGACTCGAAGTGGAGTTGCACAGACTCTGGGTCCTGTGAAGCTTCGATGCTTTGTGGTTCTAGAAATCCTATAGGAGACGGTCCACAGCAGGTGAAGCTAATGCTGTCAGTAGAGGTGGTGAAGCCAAAGATCTGCAGTTCCAACTAGAGGTGCCGATGTACATACAGGACAAAATCGTCTTGTGTGAATGTAGTTCAGGCACGTTTAAGATGAATGCAGTCATGTTAATGCCTAACATCTTCTATCTTGTGCCTCTCCTCATGGACCCCCTCCTCAGTTCCTGAGGCTCCTGTAAGTCATGTACAGGGGAATGGAGAGTGGGCCCTGTCCAGTCTGAGCCCTGAGTTACCGTGTGTGTATCTTAGGATACTTTGTATTTCTGTGGTGGCTGTTGTAACATCATCTGTTTCATTTCCGATTTATTTGGGCCCTCTCTTTTTTAAAAAAACATACTACTGTTGTCTTTTATTATTTACAGAAGTTTAATAAATGTTTGATCTACTACCCTTACTCTTTTTGCAGTGAGATTTTTACTTTTGCAGTGAGATTTTTACTTCTGTTTGTTTTCTTATTACTATCAATAATTAGTGAGACTTCTTTTAAGCTACCTTCAACATTGCTTATAAAGCTGCTTTATTAGTGATGACAGAGCTTTAATGGAAGTTGTGTTCTGGTTGTAAATTAGAATGCAATGTACCAGCAAAAAGCCCCTTAAGTTTATGTCTCATTACTTCTTGTTCTTTTTTAAATTTAATTTTTATTTTTTATCAGAGAAAATTTGATTAAAATGTTTTGTTTGTCCTAGGTGTGCAAGATGTGGTTCTTTTACACATATACATGTATCTATACTTCAGATTGTTTTCTCATGTAGGTTATGACACAGTGTTGAGTAGTCTTCTCTTGGTATTCCATAGGTCTTTGGTGATTATATATTTCACATGTGTTTCTATATCTGTGTTAACCCCAATATCCTAATGTATCCAATCCTCACACCTTTCCATTTGATGAACCATAACTTTGTTTAATGAATCTGTGATTGCCTTTCTCTGTGGAAATATCTTCATTGGTATCAAGTTTTAGCTAACACCTATAAGCGATATTATAGGATATGTGTCTTTTGCTGTCTGACTTAGTACAATTTGCCTGATTACCTCTAGACTCATCTACGGTGCTGCAAATGGCATTGTGTCATTTTTTTCCTTGGCTAATATTCCATCTGTACATGTACCAGTTCTTTTTTGTCCACTCACCTCTTGATGGACTTTTTGGTTGCCTCCATGTCTTGGCTATTGTAATACTGCTGCAAGGCACATTTGCCTGCCTGTGTCTTTCCAGTTCTGTCTTCTTAGGTTATAGGCCCAGGAGTGGGCCTCCTGTATTATATGGTATCTCAGGATTTACCTTTTAAATGCACCACGATTCTGTTCTCATTAGTGGCTCTTTCCAGGTTACATCCCACTTAAAGTTGAGGGTATGCATTTCTCCACAACACCTTCAGCATTTATTGTTTGTAGTTTTCTTGCTGATGGATATTCTGAGTGGTGTGAGCTGATACCTCTTTGTGGTTGAATTTGCTTGTGACTCATAATCCGTTGAAATTGAGCTTTAAGACATGTCCTTTTTATTTTTCAAACTGTGATTACAGCTTAGTTCTTCAAAGTGTGTTCTTAAAGTATGTGTCACATTTTGAAATTTATTGGCCTTTACCTCCCTCAAGACATTTTGAGGGCAGGTTTCATTTACAGCCCTGCAGTACTTGTTCACATGAAGTGACCATTAGCACGGGCTTTAAAGCTGCTTTTGCAGGTAACGGCCAGAGTGCGGCAGCTTTTCTTCATTCCCCATCCTGGTACTAGGGAAACAGACCTTCTGGCCAGTGGTCTTCCTTGGTTATAAATTAGAGTGGAATGTGCCCAGATAAACCCCCCAGAAGCTGATGTCTCCTTACTTTTGTTTGTTTTTTTAATTTAATTTATATTTTTATTGGAGTAATATTCCATTGTGTATATGGACCACTTCTTGGTGCATTCCTCTGTTGATGGACATTTTCATTGCTTCCAAGTGTTGGCTATATTAAATATTGCTGGAGTGCAAGATTAGTATGCTAATGGCCAGTCTGACTGCTGTGACCTGATAGGTTTTTGTAGTTTCGGTTTGCATGTCTTTAAAAATTCCTAAAATCCACCATTTTTCCACGCCCTTTTCTGTTAAAAAAAAAAAGTGTGAGTACAATATATTTCTTGAAATTGTCTTCTTGGAAGGTTGCCCTCTTTTGAATTTTTTGTCCATATTCGACCCCAGGATTTTTTTGGAGGGCAGGTGTCATTACAGTTTGGTGAATATTTAGTGACCATTAGCACTGGGTTTAAAGCTGCTATTGTGGGAAACGGCCACAAGGAGGCAGCATTTCTCCATTCCCAAATCTGGGTACTAGGGCAGCAGAGCCTTTCTGGAAGTCGTGTTCCTAGGTTGTAAGTTAGAATGGAATGTGCCAGGAGAAACGCCCATAAGTTTATGTCTCATTACTTCTTGGTTTTTAAAATTTATTTAATCAGGGTAGTGATTAGATATTGTTTGTCCAGGTGTACACAGTCTGATTCATTTGTACAATATATATGTCTATTCATGTTCAGATCCGCTTCCCACGTAAAATATTAGAGTGTTCCGTAGACCTCCCTTGCTATATGGTCGGTCTTTTTGATATATGTTTATAATATGTATTTGTATACATATGGTAACGCTAATCTTAATTTACCCATTCCGCCCACCTTTCCTTTTAGATAAGCATACTTAATTTCTAAGTCTGTGAGTGTCTTTCTCTGTGGAAGTATGTTCATTTGTGTTAGTTATTAGATAACGCCTATAAGTGATATCATAGGATATAGGTCTTTTGCTTTCTGACTTACCTCATATTCTGTGATTATCTCCAAGCTCATCTATGGTGCCTCAAATAGCAGTGTTTCATTGTTTTCCATGGCTAATATTCTATTGTGTACGTGGACCACTTCTTTATCCATTCATCTGTTGATGGACATTTTGGTTGCTTCACTGTCTTGGCTATTGTGAATAAGGCTGCAGTGCAGCTTTTGCAGCCCGGGCCTTCTTGATTCTGGTCTTCTCAGGTGAGAGGCCCAGTGGTGTGACTGCTGGATTGAATGGTACCTCAATTTTTACTTTTAATCGCATCTCCTTTCTGTTCTCATTATTGGCTGTTACCACTTTACATCTCACCAGTAGCGAGAGGGTACACAGTTCTCTAAAACCCCTTCAGAATTTATTGTTTGTAGACTTTTTGCTGATGGTCAGTCGACTGATGTGAGTTGAAACCTTTTTGTAGATTAGATTTGCATGAGTCTAATAATTCCTGAGGTTGAGCTTTTACCCATTTTCCTTTTTTTTTGTGGTACGCGGGCCTCTCACTGTTGTGCCCTCTCCCGTTGCGGAGCACAGGCTCCAAACGCGCAGGCTCAGCGGCCATGGCTCACGGGCCCAGCCGCTCTGCGGCATGTGGGATCTTCCTGGACCGGGGCACGAACCCTCATCCCCTGATTCGGCAGGCGGACTCTCAACCACTGCGCCACCGGGGAAGCCCCATTTTCCTTTTTTTTTTTTAAAAGAGAGTGAGTCAAACTTACCTCTTCATACTATCTTCTTGAAAAATTTGCCAGTTTTGAATTTTATTGTCCATTCCCTACCTCAGCACAATTGTTTAGGGCAGGTGTCCTTTACAGACCTGAATCCTTGTGAATGTTAAGAGACCATTAGCTGTGGGCTTAAAGCCGCTCTTGCGGGAAACGGCCACAAGGCGGCAGCATTTCTACATTTCCAACTCTGGGTTTTTGGGCAGCAGAGTCTTCCTGGAAATCGTGTTAGTAGGCTGCAAATTAGAGTGGAATGTGCCAGGGCACATTCCAAGAGCTTATATCTCCTTGCTTGTTATTTGTTTTTTAAATTTAATTTTTATTAATTATCAGAGCAAATTTGTTTAAAATATTTTGTTTCTCCTAGGTGTACAGAATCTGGTTCATTATATCAATGTATATCAATGTATATCATTATATCAATGTATCTGTCTATTCATCTTTGGGTTCTTTCCCGTGTAGGTTATTAGAGTGTTGAGTAGACCTCTCTTGGTATTCCATAGGTATTTTGTGATTATATATTTCATATGTCTTAGTACATGTCTGTTAACCCCCATATCCTAATTCACACATTCCTTACACCTTTCCATTTGGTTAAACATAATTTTTTTTCTTAATCCATGCTTTTCCTTCTCTTGGAAATAAGTTCATGAGTATCAGTTTTTAGGTAACACCTATAAGTGATGTCATAGGATATCTGTCTTTCAGTTTCCTTCTTACTTCAAGTTGGGTGATTATCTCTAGGCCTTTATATGGTGATGCAAACGGCACTGTTTCATTGTTTTCCGTGGCTAACATTCCATTGTGTACATGGACCACTTCTTCTTTGTGCATTTTTCTGTTGATGGACATTTTGGTTTCTTCCAAGTCTAGGCCATGTTAAATGTTCCCGTAGTGCAGGTTTGCCAGCCTGTGTCTTTTTCATTCTTGTCTGCTCAGGTGATAGGCGCATCAAAGGACCTACCGGATCACATGGTAGCTCAATTTTTACCTTTAAACGCACCTTCATTATGTTCTCACTACTGACTTTTACCAGTGTACATCCACCCAGCAGCTAGAGGGTACACAGTTCTCTCAAACCACATCAGCATTTATTCTTTGTAGACTTTTTTCTGATGGTCAGTCGACTGGTGTGAGTTGAAACCTTTTTATAGATTAGATTTGCATGAGTCTAATAATTCCTGAGGTTGAGCTTCTATCCATTTTCCTTTTTTTAACAAGAGAGTAAGTCAAACTTACCACTTAATACTACCTTCTTGAAAATTTTGACTTTTTTGAATTTTCTTTGGCCATTCCTCACCCCAGGACATTTTTTGAGGGCAGGTTTCCTTTACCGGCCTGCGTCCTTGTGAATGTTAAGTGACCATTAGCTGTGGGTTTAAAGCCGCTCTTGCGGGAAACGGCCGCAAGGCGGCAGCATTTCTATATTTCCAACTCTGGGTTTTTGGACAACAGAGCCTTCCTGGAAATCATGTTAGTAGGCTGCAAATTAGAGTGGAATGTGCCAGGGCACACCCCCAAGAGCTTATATCTCCTTATCTCTTGTTTGTTTTTTAAATTATTTTTTATTTATCAGAGAAAATTTGATAAAAATGTTGTGTTTGTTCTAGGTGTACAGAATCTGTTTCATTATATCTATGTATCTATCTTTTCATCTTTGGTTCCTTTCCCGTGTAGGTTATTACAGAGTGATGAGCTCAATTTTTAACTTTAAACGCACTGCCATTCTCTTTTCAGTACTGGCTGTTACCAGTTTACGTCCCAGCAGCAGCTAGAGGGTACACAGTTGTCTAAAACCCTTTCATCATTCATGTTTTGTAGCCCATTTTGCTGATGATCATTCTGACGGTGGTAAGGTGAACGTTTTTGTAGATTGCATTTGCATGGCTTTATTAGTTCCTGATATTGAGCATTATTCCATGCATTTTTTTAGACAAAAAGAAAAAGACAAAATGTGTGCAAAATATGCCTCTTGACATTGTCTTTTTGAAATGTTGACGTCTTTTGAATTTTCTGGTCGATTTACGACTCCAGGAATTTTTTGAGACCCAGTGTCCTTTATAGTCCTGCACATATTTTGAATATTAAGTGGCCATTAGCTCTTGGTTTAAAGCTGCTGTTGTGCGAAACAGCCACAAGGCGGCAGCATTTCTCCTTTACCAAATCTGGTTACCAGGGCAATAGAGACTTAATGGAAGTCCTGTTCTAGGTTGAAAATTAGAATGGAATGTGCCAGGCTGCCTAAAGGAACTCCAGAAACGGGCGCGAGCCGCGGC
>NW_006793766.1:0-200 GCF_000442215.2 Lipotes vexillifer
AAACTGTTGTCAAACCCTAACCAGTGCCCTAAACCGTCTCCGTTCCCTAACTCTAACCCTAAAGCTAACTGTAACCCTAACGCTTACCCTTATCCTTACTCCAAACCGTGCCCTAATCTTAACCCGTACGCTCACAATAATAGGTGCCCTAACTCATACGCTAATCCTAAACCGTTGTGGTACCCTAAACTGTACCCTAC
>NW_006793767.1:0-2439 GCF_000442215.2 Lipotes vexillifer
ATATATATATATTTTAAGAAACAGGATATTTACATGAGCTATCTTCCCATAAGATACTTATTAATTATGAAAGGAAAAATAGTAACTTTATGGTAGAGAAGCCTGGTAGACCCCACCCTAACTGAATGATCAAAGTTAATATCACTAGTAATGGGACAAAAAGGTATTTTTTGACCTCCTGATAAGATGTATTTGAAAGGACACAAGATTACTTTTTTTTTATTCTAGCCAAAAATACAGACTGAATCTAATGATGAGTTAATATCACAAAAACCCAAATTGGGGGACATTTTATGAAACAAATGGCCTGTATTCTTCCAAAGTATCAAGATCATGAAAGACAAAGAAAAACTGAAGAACTGCTCCAGATTAAAGGAGAAGAAATTGTTCTAGATTAAAGGAGTTGTCATGAAGAAACATGATATTTACTAAATGAAACTTAGGATCCTGATCTCAATTTTTTTTCCCATTTTTTAAAAAAAAGACATTACTGAGATGGAGAAATTTGAATAAGGTCTATAGATTAAATAATAGTACTGTATCAATGTTACTTTCCTGGTTTTGATAATTGTGCTATCTTTGTCTAAGATAATGGTCATATATTTAGAAAATATATACTTAAGTATTTAGGGTTAAAGGAGCAGTATGTCTACCACTTTCAAATAAGTCAGAAAAACTATAGATATAGAAATGATAATATAGAAAGAGGATGATAGACATGATTAAGTGTTAAAATTTGGGGAATGTGGATGAAGATTGTAGAATTCTTTGTACGACTTTTACAACTTTTTAAAGTCTGAAGCTTTTTAATTTTTAAAGTAAAAGAGAAATTAATGACATCTTAATCGATTTTTTTCCATCAATAGACGGTTTAGTGTATATTAGTGGTTTAGGGGATGATGATTTGCAGAGAAATGTTACTATAAAAGTGTGACAAATGAACAGAACCCTTACCATATGACAAGTAGAGCAATATAAAACAATAAATGTCAGCATTTTTACTATATTTAAAAAGTAATTCTTTTATAGATAACCCTTATTATATAGTATTATGATTCATGTATACTTAGGTACATTCAAAACATTTTTTTATTTGGCTTTCACTTATAACGTTGAATTTTTTCGTGACTAATTAACTGATTTTTGAGTAGGCTGTTAAAAATCCTCTCTGCCTCAGTTTCCTCATCTGTAAAATGAGATGGCTAGACTAGAGTTCTTCCAGTTCTCGACTTCCCTGATCTTATAACCAGATAGAAAGTGAAAGTTAATTTTCCCATTTGAATCAAAAGCAGTTAGTTTTTAAACACAGCCTGTGTGCCAAGTGACAGTGTAATATTTATTAAGCTCACTGATTTTTTTCTGTCAAAGAAACTCTTGCTGAGATTTTAATTGTGTATTTCATTTGTATGCCACTTCTTATGCATTAATGATACTAGTTTTTTTAATTTAGTGAGCTTTAAAAACATACTTTTATGGAACTTCCCAATGAAAACTTGGCTGTTAAGACCCAAAATTGGTAATGAAAGTTTTATTTGGTCTTAGTAGACATATATTCTCTGTATCCTAGAACGCTTGTCAATATACGAGTAGCTGATGATGTGAAAACTGAATTGTGTAAAATAATTTGGACTGTATTTAACAAAAGCAAAACTTTGTTAATCCTTTTATTCCTTCACCCCTCCCAGCTTGGCGATCCAGCTATTTTTCCTGCCGTCATTGTGGAACACGTTCCTGGTGCTGATATTCTCAATAGCTATGCGGGTCTAGCCTGTGTGGAGGAGCCCAATGACATGATCACTGAGAGCTCCTTGGATGTCGCCGAAGAGGAAATCATCGATGAGGATGACGACGACATCACCCTTACAGGTGTGTGTGTCTCTGACAGCACCTTCCTTCAGCATAGTTTTAGTCAGTGGGTTAGCCCTGTGATTTGGGAGATGTAAAAAGTTCTTGACTCGGTTTTGAGTAACTCTGTTAACCGGCGGAAGCTAGAGCCCTGTGGGAAGAAGGAAATGACGTTTTCTTTCTCATCTGCCTGTGCTTCATGGTGCTCGCCTATCTCCTCCTCCTTCTTTCCTAAATAGACAAGAGATGAACGTGACGAAATAGAAGGTGTGTAAGAGGAACCAAACCAACTCGGTTCACCAAATTTTCACTGAGCACTGTTTGTGTTCCTAGCTCTGTACTCCTGATAACAATGAGAGGTTGTTTGCAGGGCACAAGATAGAAATATTCTTTTGTTACTGCTGCTGCAGGAAGCAAAATAGGCTGTGACCCAAATGTAGGATAAGGTGCCGAGGTTTAAAGATTTGTTCAGGGCTTCCCTGGTGGCGCAGCGGTTGAGGGTCCGCCTGCCGATGCAGGGCACACGGGTTTGTTCCCCGGTCCAGGAAGATCCCACATGCCGCGGAGCGGCTGGGCCCGTGAGCCATGGCCGCT
>NW_006793768.1:0-307 GCF_000442215.2 Lipotes vexillifer
TTAGTGTATAGGAATGCAAGAGATTTCTGTGCATTAATTTTGTATCCTGGAACTTTACCAAATGCATTGAATAGCTCTAGTAGTTTTCTGGTGACATCTTGAGGTGTCTCTATGTATAGTATCATGTCATCTGCAAAGAGTGACAGTTTTACTTCTCCTTTTCCAATTTGTATTCCCTTTATTTCTTTTTCTTCTCTGATTGCCATGGCCACGACTTCCAAAACTATGTCGCATAATAATGGCAAGAGTGGACATCCGTGTCTTGTTCCTGATCTTAGAGGAAATGCTTTCAGTTTTTCACCATTGA
>NW_006793769.1:0-386 GCF_000442215.2 Lipotes vexillifer
AAATACAAAGAAAAAATATTAAAAGCAGCAAGGGCAAAGCAACAAATAACATACAAGGGAATCTCCATAAGGCTAAGAGCTGATTTTTCAGCAGAAATTCTGCAAGCCAGAAGGGAGTGTCAGGACATATTTAAAGTGATGAAAGGGAAAAAAAAAACAAAAAAAACTACAATAAACATTACTTTTCCCAGCAAAGATCTCATTCAGATCCTATGGAGAAATTAAAAAAAAACTACAGACAAGCAAAAGTAAAGAGAATTCAGCACCAACAAACCAGCTTTACAACAAATGCTAAAGAAACTTCTCTAGGTAGGAAACACAAGAAAGGAAAAGACCTACAATTACAAACCCAAAACAATTAAGAAAATGGTAATAGGAACATACAT
>NW_006793770.1:0-1086 GCF_000442215.2 Lipotes vexillifer
TCGGGCTCCTCTGCCATTGCTGGCTGCCGAACAGCCATCTCCTCTCTCCTGGGAGGGGCAGCTCGTTTCCTTGTGGGGCGCTCCCCTTCTCCCCATCTCAGCTCCTGCAGCGGAGAGGAGGCTGCCCCTCTCTCCCTGCACGATGAGGGGTGGGCGTGCAGCCCGGCTCAGGCCACAGTCCCGCGCAGTTCCCCCCGACCCCGCTTGGCGCCCACGACTGGTTGTTGGGTTGCCAGAGTCAACAGAGCGACCACAGCAGGCAAAGCCCACACGGGGCGCCCAGTTAAAGCTGAACCTCAGATGAAAACCACGACTTTTTAGGGTGTCTTCAATATTGCATGCAACATTCTTCTACTAAAAAAATTACTGTTTATCTGAAGTTCAGCTTTAACGAGGCAGGCATCCTGTATTTTGTCTGGCAAGATTCTTGGTTCTAAAGAGAATATTTGTCCAGAGCAGGTCAAACTGGAATCAGCCTAGGACTTTTAACTGGAGCTTTGGGGGAAAAATACTTAAAAGGTATCTGTTGGGACTGCTAGGCTGGTAGGATTCATGCTTGCAACTGCTGGGAGCCAGCTTTTTTATCATGTGGGGAGAGCTGCTGGAACTAGAAGCCAACACCACAGAGAGCAGACCTGTTCCATTGGAAAAGGTGGATCCAGCTGTTCTTGAAGCTGGCCCGGTGGGTGGTAGAGGTCAGGGTGCTGATGACCAGGAGGGATAATAATTTCCTACCCCTCAAATCTGGGAAGTGAAAACAGCAGGGCTGAATGTGCCCACAGGGCATGGCTTCTGTTCAACTGGAAGAGTGGTGAGTGGCTATTAGGTGACAAAAACAGTCGTTCTACTATATTCTTACTTCGTTTGCTAATTGTTTTGCTGCATGTAAACTCTTTGTTCTGCTGCATTAGCTCTTGTTCATGACATCATGTCTGGAGACAGGGTCTGATAGACTTACATGTGGAATTGGAGACTTCAATTTCAAATCTGCCTCTGCCTGGTTGAGTGGCTTTAGGGTCCTCATAACCTCTACAAAGTTGAGTTTCTGGGTCTGAAACCTAAGGACAGAGGTTATCTTAATCCATT
>NW_006793771.1:0-297 GCF_000442215.2 Lipotes vexillifer
TTGAACTCACTAATGTTTTACCTACTTACATCTAGAGTACTTTTTGGCTATTGTTCGTTTCCTGTATTTTCTTAACTAAAGAAAGGAAGTTTTCTTCTTTTTATAGTAAGCAAATGACTCAAAAAATATAACTGTGTATATCTTCCATGAAAATAATCTATTTTCCAAAATGTTTCACTAATTTTCTGAATCCCCAACATTCTATTTAAAATCTTAAGCTCTCTCGTTAAACTTTTTTCATTAAGAAGTACATAAACAACCCTTCTGGACCATTTAGTGTATAATATTGTGTAGGGA
>NW_006793772.1:0-231 GCF_000442215.2 Lipotes vexillifer
TTTCTAACTATTTCGTTGCATTCCCAAGTCCCTATTCTTCCACAAAAGTCCCTAATCTTCCACATTGGAAATATTAATTGGGACTCTTTTTAGTTGGCTCCTTCAATTCTACAGCATTGTTCCTCTAGCTGACTTTTTCAAAATCGGATTCTTGAGTGATGGGATGTTTTGGATAATGGTCAGAAGCAGACTTTAATTTTGTTCTTCTGTCTGAGGAAAAAGCACCTTGAT
>NW_006793773.1:0-337 GCF_000442215.2 Lipotes vexillifer
TCTTTCTCTAGTTCCTTTAGGTGTAAGGTTAGATTGTTTATTTGAGATTTTTCTTGTTTATTGTTGTAGGCTTGTATAGCTTAAACTTCCCTCTTTGAACTGCTTTTGCTGCATCCCATAGGTTTTGGATTGTCGCGTTTTCATTGTCATTTGTCTCTATGTACTTTTTGATTTCCTCTTTGATTTCTTCAGTGATCCCTCGGTTATTTAGTAACATATTGTTTAGCCTCCATGTGTTTGTGTTTTTTTCCCTGTAATTCATTTCTAATCTCCCAGCATTGTGGTCAGAAAAGATGCTTGATATGATTTCAATATTCTTAAATTTACTGAGGCTTGA
>NW_006793777.1:0-1051 GCF_000442215.2 Lipotes vexillifer
TGGGGGGTCGCAGAGTACGTGATCAGCTCGTGCACGATTCTCGGATTGGCTGATGGTGAGGCAGCAGGGTGATGTCACAGGGGATCACAGTATCAGTCCTGAGGCTCCAGGAGGCCTGGGGCTGTGTGCTCATGGTCATCAAGTAGTTCTTCCATTGGAGGCGGGGGCAGTTCACATCTGAAAACAACTCAGGAGTGTGCACCAACTACGGTTATCCAGGCACTTCAGAGACGAGCTAACGCAGAGGATATGTGGAAGGCCCCAGAGGGTCCTGCTCGGTTACATGGCCACATCTTTTCCCTGAGGCTTTGAATTCTTGAAACCGGGCAGAGGTTTTCTCATGAATGACTTTGAACCCAGGTAGCAATCCAGCTTATTGGAACGTGCTCCATCCTCCTGTCCCGCTGTCTCTTGAGACTCAAGCAGTTTGACCAAGGAAGGAAAGAAGGAGAAAGCCCAACCTCACAAGACACCGTCATTAAGAAAACATGACAAAAGTCTTCTATTCTGGGGTCCTCTTGGAAAAACAATAGGTGACCTATATATAGAGTAAAAAAAAAAAAAGCCATGGACAACATACCACTGAGGGAAAAAACATAGAGTGGAACCTTTTCTACCAGGTCAACATGCCTATGGCTTGGTTTCAGTGGAGGCGTGTCCAGAGTTTAGCTCAGCTGCTCCGTGGTGCTGCTGCCTCAGCATCCGTTCTGTATGGCCAGGCAGGGGCCTGGTGGGGGCCTTAGGCGGACACCAACCCCTGGTGCCAGAACATGCCCTCGATGACAGCCCACAGGGTCACGAGCAGGCGTATGTTCCTCACACGACTCCCCGGCCGCCCTTGTGATGAGTGGTCTCCCTGCCTCTCAGGGTCCTCCCCTTATGTGCCCTTTAGATAAGACCCCTATGGGTCTTACCAAAATCCTGCTCTTTTGCCTTGAATTGACCCATCTGGCCTTAGTCCAGGAACCACAAAACTCTCCATTCACTGTCCTAATAAAGGCAAGTACCCAGGTCCTGCTCCTCTCCCTCTCTCTCTCCCTCCCTCTCTCTC
>NW_006793779.1:0-647 GCF_000442215.2 Lipotes vexillifer
CAAAAAAAAAAAAAAAAAAAAAAAAAAAAAAAGTGTCCTTCTTTTCTCATGGATAGAAGTAAAGAAGCAGAGAGATTACGTAATATCCCCCTAATTGCAAGTCAAGATAGTGACAGTCCAACAAGAAACTAAACCTCTTAATTCTTTTTATCTACCACCCCCAATATTCTTTCTACAATGAGATGAGTGAGCTGTGGTAAGTGAGGTGTCCAGCTCACCTAGGGCTCCTTGGTAACTGTGTGGCAAAATTAACCTCCTGCAACTGTGATGTTCTGAGCCTCTTGCAGTCCAGACCAGGAGAAAAGCTAATGTTCAAATATTTATAATTCCCCCTCTCTTCCCTCAATTGCACAAGGCACAAACTACCAATCAAGTGCCCAGCCCATGGATAAAAGCAAGAATTGGCATCATGGGACTGCCCAAAGTCCTCCTTGAACTTGCATTCTCCCAATGTAGACACAGGAAATCAGATTCTGGAAAATCTGACAAAGACGGACCACACTGCCTACTTTAAGGCAGGGCAGGGCTAATCTGATCTTTGTAACAGGTCTTTATTTGTAGTGATATCTGTATCTGAAGTGTTGTAATCATCTTGGCTCTGACCCAGGAGATGGTGCCTCAGGACTGTTATCCTCAGCTGCTTTAAA
>NW_006793780.1:0-515 GCF_000442215.2 Lipotes vexillifer
CTTCTCTGTTCCCAGGGAAGCAGCTCCTCAGCTGAGGGTGAGGGTGAAGTTGGGGGTTTGAGGAGAGAGCAGAGCTCTGGGGCCCAGCTCCATCGTGACCGTCGGCACACACAGTTCGGCCAGCTGGGAAGACTGTACTTGCCTTCTCTGCCTGAAAAGCCATCTCCTCTCTTAACTGTGGGAGCAATTAGCCTTTGGGGAGCCTATGTAATTACACGGGTGCTTCTCAGCTCAAAGCGAATTGAGCGCCAGTTCTGGCCACGGACATTTTCTGCTCTGCTGATGGAAGGGTCCCCAGAGGAAGTGTCCTGCTTGCCTGGCTCTTGGCTTCGGGGACCCTTCACACCATCTAGTGTTGTGTCTTTTATCTTAGCCATAAACATCAGATGTCTTCAGGCTCTGCATGTGATCTTAAGAAGCAATTCTCTGCTTCCAGGAGTTTCTGTTCTCCTCGGGAAAGGCACTTCACAGACGTAATTACAGGAGAGGACGGGAATCCTGCCCGTCGATACGTC
>NW_006793781.1:0-539 GCF_000442215.2 Lipotes vexillifer
AACTCATACGCCCTTTTTGGCCAACCAAGCAAGCTTGCAACGGAAATCTACTCTACAATGAACACTCACTTTCCCCCTTGTCAAAAAGGCAATCTGAAAAAAGTGTAAAATCCAGAAAGTCAGGACAGGCCAGGGAGAAGAGGGAGCCTTGTTATGCTGATGGGCGGGATGTAAATTGCCAACAGCCACCCTGGAGAAACGTATGGTATTTCCTGAAACATCGAAAAAACAAGGTACAAAGCCTCGGGCACTAGGCTTAGGGAAACAGAAATCAAAAAGACAGAGCCACCCCAAAGTTTGGGGCTGCCCTCTTCAAAGGAACCTCGTCCACTGTACAACTTAAATACCCATGAAAGGAAAAAATGGATCGTCTAGTTGCGGCACTTATGTGCCATGGAATATCAGTCAGCAATGAAATCAATGTCATCTGGGCCGTAGCATCTTAGTGATTGGAGTTAGGTACGATGATTCCAAGAGAAATAAGCCACACGGAAAAAGAAACATCATACGGTATCACTAATACACGGATTGTAAACTTT
>NW_006793782.1:0-7524 GCF_000442215.2 Lipotes vexillifer
TATCGCGGCCTCTCTTGTTGCGGAGCACAGGCTCCAGATGCGCAGGCTCAGTAGCTGTGGTTCGCGGGCCAAGTTGCTCCATGGCATGTGGGATCCTCCCAGACCAGGGCTCAAACCCATATCCCCTGCATTAGCAGGCAGATTCTCAACCACTGTGCCACCAGGAAAGCCCAATTACCAACTTTTTTTAAAGAATGAAGGGGCTACTCCTACATATTTGAGTGGCCAGCACTTTATATGTGTGCCAGGGTAAATGATTAAAATATTTTCATTGATGTTTGTGCTTCCTATCTTTCCACTGACCCCAATTCAAATTGTAGATAGGCCAACAGCCTGCTTTTCCCATATAAAAACAGAAGTTCCCAAAAGCTAGTGTCATTTTTTTTTTCTTTGTAAAAGTCTGCGCTCACTGAAAACTGTCTCTGTGGGAGAGAAGGGGAAAGAAGGATGGGGTTTGGGGAGCAAGGAGGTAAAGTGGGGAAAAAATGGGGGTAAGAGAAGGAAGAGAAGTGGTTGCCTGGAAAGGAGGTAGCCGCCCTTGAGGTGGAGGTCACTGTGTCCTCCCATTGTGGTCAGCTCAGTTCTGAAGCGGCCCCCATCAGACAAGGGTGAACATGTCCATCAGCTAAACATTGGCAGGATTTCCAGCAAAACCATCAGACTTCCTGGGGCCACAGGGATTGAAGACAATGGGGATGTTACAGCCACCAGAATGGCCTGAAGGTCAGAGGCCATGGCTTCTTTTTCTAGGTGCCAATTAAACCTCCAGACTTGGGACATTCCCAGCAGACGGTGAGGTCCAATACTGACTGAGATTAAATTTCCTACCAAGCTGAGGTGAGGAGTCCTATTTAATTTGACTTAAAGAAAGTAGAGTTTCTACGCCTGAGCTTGTGGACAAAGTTTTTACCCTTTCCTTATAAAGCAAGTCATTCTTAGGAGGCTGGTGTTATGAACCTCAGTTTTCACCAAAGCAGAAGTCAAAGCTGAAGGAGGTTAGGCAATTAGGCAAAGATGTTCCTCTCTCACACAGCAGAGTCAGGATTAGAACCCATTGCACTTGATGGATGCCAAAATGTATGCTTGGTCTCTAAAACCCAACCAGAAGAGGTCTTCAGGACCCAAATGTCTGCTGTGAGAGTATTATCTGAAAGTATTTGGGAGGAGAAGCAAATTATTATTAACAGGCAGAAGGGCCCCTTCTCCTGCTTTATGTCTTTCCAATATCATTTGCCTGGGGGCCTAAAGATGAGTTATTCTTTGTTTCAGAGTCTGTCTTCAATCAGATCCAGCCAGTGATTTATAAAAATAAAAGACATTGACTGAAAATAATGGAAGGAAAGCATACTAAAAAGCAAGACAATAACAACTAAAACCCTAAGCAAAGTCATAAAAAGAAAAAAAGAGAAAAATGTAAACAGATTAATTAAAACACTTGAAAATTCATAGAATTGCAAAAGAACTTCAGGAGCTGAATCTTTAAGCATAAAGATAAATAGTTGGAGAATTTAATCAAGAAAATAAAATTTAAAAAACTACACACAAATGAGAGGTTAGAAGAATAATACAACAGACATATGATTTATTATTGTAAGACAATATATACTAAGGTCTCCAAAAAATATGGAAGTGAACATAATACACTGTATTATAATTGCCAGTCTATTTGCTCATCTTCTATTATATTAAGTTCTGAAGATGAAGATTCTGTAGTCAGTCCCTGTCATTGTACCTCCAGTACCAAACAAAACAAAATGAAAACACACATTATTCCAGCACATAGGGGGCATTCGATAAATATTTATGAATGACTTTTTTGTAATATACACATATAATTGACAACAACTGGATAAAATGGAAAACCTGAATAGGACAGTAACAAAGGAAACAATTTAAACAGTTATTAGGAATTATTTATATTTTACACTCCGTGAGTTATTTAAGACCTACAAGGTGGAACAAATACAATAATTATTTTGTAAGGTAAACAAAAGGTAAGCTCAATTCATATTATAAAACCAACATAATTTAGAATTAAATTATAATCTTTTAAATAGTCTCTTAAGTGGATGCCAAATGAAAGACTGTGTCAAGCTGAAAAGTACAGTTTTTGCAGTACAAAGGTCTAGGTTTTAAATACAGCTTTTACTTCTGACTAGTCATGAGATTTGTGTTATTTCCTGAGCTTCTCCTCAGGGTCAGTGTCTTCATTTGTAATGCATCAATTATAATGATCTTTATTCCAGTTGATTTTCCTAAGTAGAAAATCCAGTCAATTACAAATAATCATTTGTTCATATTTAAAATAGGCAATATTTGATTGTTTCATGTTTCAGTCCACTAACCAGAAATTATAGGACGTGCTTCCATGTTATATCAATGTTAGATGCTCTAGACCATAAACTCTCAGCTCTTCGCTTTTAAGTAGCACACAGTTTAGTGTGGTGCAGCTAGTCCTTCATTAGCCAGCTAGGGGACCTCCAGCTTCTTCATCTATTAAGTAAAGAGGAAAAACAAAACCAAGTTATTTATACCATTCAATTTCAAAATGATATGGAAAACGTAAGTGGAATTTGGGCCTTCAAAGTGATACTGTATCCATCTCTCAGAGGAAATCATGTTTTAATATTCAAGGTTACAGATATATTCAGTGAGAGAAATTGGCCCAGAAGGTAGGTCTCATGAATTCAATATTTTGTACTGTATTAGTCTGCCTAGGATGTCATAGCAAACACCATAGACTGGGTGGTTTTCAGCACAGACATTTATTTTCTCACAGTTCTGGAAGCTGGGAAGTCTGATATCAAGGTACTGGCCAATCTGGTTCTCCACTGAGGTTCTTCTTCCTGGATTATAGATAGCTGTCTTCTATAACCATGGCAGAGAGAGAGAGAAAAGAAGCAACCTCTCTGGGGTCTCATCTTATAAAAGCCCATCATGAGGGGCCCATCTTCATGGCCTCATCTAAACCTAATCACCTCCTGTGAACATTAGTAAAGAGAAACCTCACTAAAATGGAGTTGGGAGGCCAGAAGGCAGAGTTCCCAGGCAGCTACCACTCAACACCAATATAAATAGCAAAAGGAAGAGTGGTACCTTGTATCTCTGGAAGGAAGTGATACTACTTTACTACTTCCAGCAGGAGAAAGTAATATTTTTCTCTTTTGCCTTGCAACAGCTCATTCAATGAGAGACTGTCATAACTCAGCCAATGAAAAGCCACTATACTTTGAATTCTCAGCTTCCTCCAAGGGACTTTTTGTTTATAACAGCCCCTCCCAACTTCCTTTCTTCTCTGTAAAAGAGTTTCCTCCCCTTTGCTTTGCTAGACTTGCATGCGGTTTACCAGAGTTTCATGTTTGCAATTCTTCATGATTGCAATTCTTAGCTGCTCTCAAGTAAACCCATTTTGCTGGTAAAATAAGTGGCAATTTTATTGTTTTAGGTTAACACTCCTAAAGGCCCCACTTCCAAATACCATCACATTGAGGGTTATGGTTTTAAACTGTGACTCTGGGGGGGCACAATTCAGTCTATAGCATGTACCTTGCATAACAACAGTATTTCTTCCTAAATATCATGAATGTCTTGTGTCCTTTTAAGAATCTGATAAAATCCATGGATCATTTTCCCATGAACAGGGAGGAATATATGCATAATTCCATGCACATACACCTCTATAGATACTGGTGGACATGACATTTGCATACAACTTTAGGGAATCCCTGCAAGCCTGAAGCATAGTCATGGTTTTCCAGTAGTGCAAGGCACCCAAGTTAACAAACCCATGACCTAGGCTATTGGAGGTCTAATCAAATCTAAAAATCATTCTGAAAAATTAGAAGTAATTATTTAATGTCAGAAGAACCTAGAGAGGATGGCTGCAGATATTTCCCTTATAAAGTTTTGCAAATACAACTTCTCCCTTACACCCCTAGTCTGGGGGAGATGAAGTGGTTTGTTAAAGGCCACATGCTCTATTTCCTATATAGTATCCCATTCTTCTAAGGAAAATCATGACTGTCTCCTTTATTCTGTGGATGTTGACCTTGGAAGAGATCTCAAGTCTCCTCTAGTTCAGACTCCTTAGTTGACTAACAAGGAAAATGAGGCCAAAGAAGGGGCAAGAATATGCTCAAGGTCACACATTTTCATTTTAGCTTTTCCCAATTAACTTGCTTCAAACTCTTTGAAAATTATTATAAAGTTAATACTCTTATTATTCTTGAAACCATTAAACTCCTGCAACTCTCATTTGGGGTCTCCATGACCAACTTAATAAAATATTTCCAGAATAACAGTATTCCATCTAGTGGTTAAGATTTCTTTCAGAATGCAGTGCAATATGTCTATATTTCATTTTCCAATATATCCAGAGAATTCTGGATCCTCTTTTGCTTCTGATGGACTCAACTGAGTTCTCAAAGGTAGCCGAACAATTTATTGCTCCCATATAATTTCATATTCCCCTGCAGAGATAACACAGTAATTATCCTGATTGGAATTGTGCTGGGCATCTACTTGCATTGCATTTTTTTTTCAGCTTTTAGCAAAGAGAGTTTTATTTGGTAGAATCCATAACAGCATTACAAAATTATTTACTTCTTCCAAACTTTTCTTAGCATTCAGCACCTATGATTAATCCTCAAGATTGTGATATTCTGTTTGTCTACACTCCATCTTCACTTGGATAGAAGGGTTTGTATTCATCTACATATCTTCAGTCTTACTGGAATTGTCCTCTCTGATGCAACCTTGAACTTCTGAATTCATGACATTGGAGTACATTGTGTCAGTGAAGGTGAAAGAACCTTTGATTTGAAACCAGCAAAGTGGAGGTGTTACTTACAAGGCTTCACTGACCAGAGAGAAGCATAAAAATTTCTCCTGGTTGAAATGAAAATAAAGAGGGATCTGGGAGAAGAAAGGGGCTCCTGGGTCTTGTAACTTAATGGAGCCAAAGTGGTGCAATGAGTATGTAATCAGGAGAAAAGATCAGTCTGGTGTACAGACTCCTACATTGAACTGAACAGACTTTGACATCTCTTCAAATGATTTGCATTTATTATATGTGTATGATTCTCATAGGAAAGGCTCATGTACCACACACACTTACAAAAAGTAACATGCAACCAAAATTAAGCTTTTCTCAACACTAAGTCAAAGAGGAGGAAAGACAGAATCAGAAGAGGGAAGGGAGGTAGACTAGAAATCTGTAAAGACCCCAAGTGCCCCAAACCCTTGCAGAAACCCATTAAGACCCACAACGAATAACCTTCTAGAGTTCTAGTAGATCTCCAACCCAACTAGTTTATAATTGGTGTATATTTTACTGGAATATTAACTTATATTTTATTCTTTGTTCTTGCTGTGTTTTTCCTCGCCTTGGTTGAAGCTCTTGGGCCACCTTTTTTTTAGAAGCATTTGGTGTGGTAAAACAAAAAGTAGAATTGTCTAAAGTTAATTTCCTTTTCAAGCTTCAGTCTTTGAACAAAAGCTAAAGCATATGTCTTCCTTTTGGCCTTGAGAGCATAAAGGATCCTCAGTAAGGACAGATTGAAAATTGACCCCTGTTCTGAGACCTAGAAGGGCTAATGGTCAGGATTAAATTTATTTGAAGAAACTATTTCAACTTCTCTTAATTATTTGTGATGGAAGATTCCTAGTCTCTACATGTGCTCTCTCCACTCCTTCCTTGCCTTCACCTCATCCTCTACTCCAGCACATGGGGTGTTTTCTGTGGTCGACTCTGAGCACCCCTACTTGAGCTGGGCAGACTTGTTCCTTGGGAATTGAAAGGGTCTAGAGGACACTTGATCCACACTCTCAACTTACAGTGAATGGAGATGCTTGCCCATTTACCCAGGATCACAAGGCATCTTTGGGCATTCAGGCTGTTGTAGAAAAATACCAGAGACTGGGAGGCTTATAAACAACACACTGTATTTCTCACAATTCTGGATGCTGGCTGTCTGAGATCAGGTGTCAGCAGGGTTAGGTTCTGGTGAAAGCCTGCTTCCAAACTACAGACTGCTGACTTCTATCTGTATCCTCACACAGTGAAAAAAAGGGCAAGAAAGCTCTCTGGTGTCCTTTTATAAAGGCGTGAATCCATTCATGAGGGTTTCACCCCCATGACCTAATTATGTCCCTAAAGCCCCACCTCTTAACATCATCGCATTGGGTGTTTGGATTTCAAAGTACGAATTTTAGGGATACATGAACATCCAATACATTGCACAGGGCTACCTACTTAATTGCAGTTTTCAGACTACATGCTAAGTTTCTCAGTTCTCTCCAGGACATATATAATAACTGGTGATCCTGGTGTGAATCGCAAGCCTTTCAAGGAGAATGTAAAGTTCTGTTCAGTATCTTCTGCTTAGTTAAGACTAGGCATTAGAGAGTGGAAAACCACCACCCCACTGAGGATTGAGCTGTTAAAGTTGTTTATTCAAGGCTAGGCTCAAACGCCACCACCAGGGTCAGAATCCACTTCTGTCTTATCCATATGACCAGATCTCCTTTCCCTTATTCACCCTCTATTCTAGATAATAAGCATCCTCACTTATTTTCACAGAAGACTGGGATTGTGCTTTACTTATTTTTGTGCTAATCATAGTACCCAGCACATTCTCTGGCCAGTTGAAGGTTCTTCGCAAAGGCTAGGTGAGGTGGATCTAGAGAACAGGATTTCCTTACATCTAAGCTTGCATTCCTCAATGACAATCTAGATAATGAATGTCTTAAAATGTTTGAAAAGCTGCCACATGAAACGTAATACTTACAGAAATTCCGAACATTTAGCAAGCACTTACCTTGCATCAAATCAGATGGTAAATCCTTTACCTGGATTATCTCATTTAACATTTACTGCAACCCCATGAAATAGATATCTTTGTTACCCTCTCTTTACAGAAGAAAAAGCTGAGATACAGGAAGGTGAAATAAACTTTCTCACTCACAAGCAGCTAGCAAATCCTGGACTTGTTCCACACAGAACTAAATGTAGGGGTAGAACGTGAACCAAGGATTGAAAACATCAGGGATTAAGATTTTGGTTTCACTCAAAGAAAGCTTCCAACTGTTAGATCTGGCTTAGGGAGTAATAAACTCTCTGTCCCTGGACATAATTTATAATCTCAGGCTGGAAAATTATTTGACAGTCACATTATAGAGGAGTTCGAGTACAAGAATATTTGAACATTTAAAAGAATGTCTTTAAATTCTAAAAAGTGATGATTTCTCGACACCTTCATACATATTTATGCATCTCTCTCTTCCATATTTTGTGTGCCTATTTCTTAGCCAGCCTTGCTACCTCTGTGTTTATAGGATCTGTTTTGTTCACTAGCTCACAAAGGGAGTGTCAGGCCTGCTCTCTGCTACCGTCTCACATAAACACAGAATATTTTGTTTTTGTTTGTTTGTTTTTTGGTTTTTTTTTTGCGGTACATGGGTCTCTCACTGCTGTGGCCTCTCCTGTTGCGGAGCACAGGCTCCGGACGCACAGGCTCAGCAGCC
>NW_006793783.1:0-201 GCF_000442215.2 Lipotes vexillifer
GCAGTAACCCTCATGAGACTAGAAAAAAACCTTCAGTAAAAGAATTTGTGCTTGATTGCATGTCCTCCCCTTTCACCAAAATCACATACATCCTGACCTTCCCCCTTGCCACTTTGGAGCAGTTTCTCAGAGCTATCAGAAATGCTGTCTCCTGGGCTACAGTCCTCATTTTGCCCCAAATAAAACACAACTCACAACTCT
>NW_006793784.1:0-734 GCF_000442215.2 Lipotes vexillifer
TTTTTTTTTTAAAGTTCCTATTACATGTATGCTAGTGCTTAAGGAGAGGGGAAAAGACCCCACACATTCCCTGCCCTCAAGGATTCTATAGCCTATTAAGGAATGCGTATAATGTGCATGTGTATAAAACAGTTGTCATACAGAGTGGTAAGAGTGATTGAAAGAAATGAAGTAGGGGTTGTATTGCCTCTGTTTAAGGGTGGATTTTCGGTTGAGTTTTCTGGAAACAGAGCCCGAGACAGGGGTTTATTGAAGGAGTCTACTCAGGGGAAAACTGTACACAAGTAAGGGAAGGCGAATAGGGCAGGAGGAAGAATCAAGCAAGGATGTGATCTTAGGCAAAATCTAACCTTGGCTTGACACAAGACAGATTCTGGAGCACAAATCTCACTGCAGAGACAGGGCAAAGGGTTCAGGCTCTCGTGCCTCTATCATTGGCCGTCCCAGTTAGCCAAGGGCACTCCTGAGAGCGTCACAGAGGGAGACGCAAGAGGAAGGGGATATGGGGATATATGTATACGTATAACTGATTCACTTTGTGATAAAGCAGAAACTAACACGCCACTCTAAAGCAATTATACTCCAGCAAAGATGTTAATAAAGAAAAAGAGAGGGAGGGGATATGGGGATATATGTATATGTATAGCTGGTTCACTGTGTTATGCAGCAGCAATTAACACAACAATGTAAAGCAATTATAGTCCAATAAAGATGTTAAGAAGAAGAAAAAAAAA
>NW_006793785.1:0-203 GCF_000442215.2 Lipotes vexillifer
TGGGTTCTGCTGCTACACTTGCCTTATCTCGTGGCCCTTGTGGCTCTAGCTTTCCCAGAAACCGCAAGGGCTAAGTGCCTGTGCTTGGTCAGACGCCGCACGCCATTCCCTATTTCCAGCCTCAGGCCCTCCCCCAGCTGCCTCCTCTAGGGACCCCCTCCCCCCAGCGCGCGCACACACACACACACACACACACACACACA
>NW_006793786.1:0-221 GCF_000442215.2 Lipotes vexillifer
CCCAGCCTCTGTAAACCTGCAAAATGAATAGAGAGAATAGTGGAACGCAGACCCATTGTTCAAAGACACAGTCACTTTAGGGAACGAGGAAAAGAACGGGTAGGTGAATCTTCTCTGGGATTGCAGAGTTCAGCTCAATGAAGACTGTCCTGTATAAAAGAAACTCCTCTAAATGGTTGAATTCTTAGCTCTCCAGAGATTTGAGTTTTCTTTTCCCCAGT
>NW_006793787.1:0-204 GCF_000442215.2 Lipotes vexillifer
GTCAAGGTTTCCCACAGTGAGGTTACTTTTTCCCCATGTCCATCCTGTGTGTCTTATGTAGGACAAATTCTGGATGATAGATTCAACACAATCTCTATCAAAATCCAACTGATGCGGACTTCCCTGGCGGCACAGTGATTACTGTTAATAGACATTTGGGTTGTTTCTACCCTGTGGCCATTGTGAATAGTGCCGCTATACATA
>NW_006793788.1:0-2595 GCF_000442215.2 Lipotes vexillifer
GGATAAATTTTCATTGCAAAGCCAAACTCCTTTGCATTTTCCCTCTCTTGGGGTTTGATATCAGGCTCCTCATCTTTCTTTCACAGTTTTGACTCAGGCTTACTCACTGCAGATCAACTGTAAACCGAGTCAAATGCGCAAACCTCGCTTTAACAATTGCTGTTGCTCTGACACCCATATCTGACTTTTGCAATATTACATTACATGGCTGAGTGGGAAATACTCTTTTCAGAGTAATAAGGAATAGGCGACCTTGTCTCTTTTTACTTGTATTTTACATTCAGTCCATTGCATTTGATTGTTCTGGGTTAAGTTTTCTGTGCCACATACCAAGTTCTGGGTTCTGCTGATACGCCCTTCCTTCTCGTGTTCACTCTATGTCGTCTTGAGCTTGAATTTCTTTCTTAGTTTCTTGTTTACTAAGCATGAGATTCCATCATGCTTAGTTCTGCAAGGTAAACCATTCTCAACTCTCTTCTGCACCGACAGACCTGACGGATATTCACGTGCATTGCACACTCTTCGGTGTAAGTGGCCTATACCTTCGACAAAATAAAGACGAGGTTCTGTTTGATTCCCAGCATTTGGCTGTTGCCCCACTCCTTTCTCCCTTGCTCAGCTAGCAAGCGTCAGTTCATCATGAGACCAAAGACTGAGAGCCGCTGCTATTTGCTCTGGACTGGATGGCTATGTTCATCTCTTTTCAGAATTGCTGACCAAAATCCAGGACGGGCTTTATCCTGCGACTCCTTCTTATCCTCTAATGTTGGAGCTTATTAAGTCTTCTAAGCTGTGCTCTCAACCTGCCAGAAAGGATTGTTTCTTCTGTGTCCAGTGATAAGGTTAAACTCAAAAAAGAGGACCAAGAGATCATTTCACAAAGAAATATGACTCTATTTTTCCTAGTTTTTCTTTTTTTTCCCCCCCCAAAACCCATTCTTTCTTTCTGAACTGTAGAGCAAGAAAGAACATGGAGAAATGAATCGTATCAACAAAACACACTGATGTGCTCCAGGATGCAGACTCTTCAGAATTTCAGCATCCACTGACTGATAGCCACATCACCATTTGTGGATCACATTAATCTTTGGCCTTGGTCACTTGCCCTCTAAAAACAGAGGCTTGATTTCAGTATTATCATTGGAATAAAGGGCTCACTTAGAAAGCAACTCCCAACTCAAAAAAAAAAAGAAAGAAAAAGAAAAGAAAAGGAAGACAAGGGGGTGAGAAGGTGAGCAAGCCAGAAAAGTAGGTTAGGTCATTGGAGCTTGAGCTAAATTGGCATTCCCTTGTCATGGTTAGATCCTCAGTACTCAAAACAAGGTTTGCGGTGAAAACCAGAAGAGTTTACAGAGGGAACACAGCCAATCCTTTCAGATTAGCCGTCCGGGAGAGGGCTGCACCAATAAGAAAAGCAGCCATTAAAGCCAGACCTTTGTGTGTATATAATCAATAGGCTCCTGATCTAGATTCCTGGAGATGGTGTTGGGTGGGCGTTTTTATGGGGTTTTTATTTTATTTTATTTTTTTTCCTGCCTTCTAAATAATATGTAATTTCTCCAGGCCAAGAAATAAATTGAAAGGATTTAGAGGGATTTGCTTATCAGTGGAACACCACTAGCATTACATTCCTCCTGCTTTTGGGAAGGTACATTGAAGTTTGGTTAATCTTCTGTGGTTCAATACTCCTCTTCCCTATGTCAGGCTGCCTTGAACAACAGACAGATTAATCCCCCTTCTACCCACTCTCTTCTCGTTCCTCCCTCCCCCACTCTCTTGATCCACCCTTCCGTTTTTGAGCAGATGGAAGAAAACTCTTAAAACTGGAAAGAAAAGAAAAAAAAAAAGATGCTGTACCACATTTATTCATATAATTCTACAGGGCTTCAAAGATAGAAATAAAGGACTCCAATCCTTGGCGCAAAATTTGGCTAAGCTTAGCTTGGTTTTTCTACTGTTAATTAAATCTTGAGTCGACAAAGGGATTTCCTTAAAGGTTAATTCATTAGCAAAAGTTATTATAAATCATGTCACTCTTTATCCCACTCCAGTATATGTGGAGTAGGAAAAAAGGAAGGATGTGGAGGCTATTGACAGTGGGCAGAGTTTAAAGAGAAGCTGGTGATACTATTCGCTTGGATTCCTATACAATCTACTGTCTTTAATGATAGAGGGTAATCAGTTTTTTACAGTGGGTACCACTTACGAACCTCACATTAATTTCAAGTTTTTGTAGCTGATGGTTTAGCATCACTCAGTGCTTTCTAGTTCGGCCTGGCTCAAATCCTTGTAGCCTGTAAACTTCAGGATGACAAGGACTGGCTCTATCTAGCCCTCAGCAGAGTGACTGACGCACGATAGGCTGTTAGTAAACATTTGTTAAGGGAAGACTGATTGAATAAGTAAATACATGCATCCGTACAATCATATATCCAGAAAAATGGGAATTTGTTTTTTGTTTGCTCTTAATTTTTTTTTTTGCGATACGCGGGCCTCTCACTGTTGTGGCCTCTCCCATCGCGGAACACAGGTTCCGGACGCGCAGGCTCAGTGGCCATGGCTCACGGGCCCAGCTGCTCCGCAGCATGTGGGATC
>NW_006793790.1:0-5158 GCF_000442215.2 Lipotes vexillifer
CTTTCCCTGATTTTCTCTCCTTGTCCCTCACTCCTGCTCCCTGACTTTGGACTGTCTAATAAAACGATAGCATGGAAGCTTTCTGCATCAGATCTGTTTTCTGTTGAACACGGCCCAAAATAGAGCCTCACCCTAGAAAGCTTAAATCTGTCAGGCTCTGCCAGGTTCCCTGTATCAACAGCCATCATGTATACCTCTTGGTCCTTGGTCAAAAACTCACAGATATGAACTAACCCTGAATTTAAGCAAAAAAGATTTAGGGAGCTCTATTTCAGTATGAATCAGTATCAAATGATCCTATACTAATTCAAGCCTGGTTTTGATAACCGGGCTTCTGCCTTCCTTTATTTTCAACTTCATTTCTAGAAACCAGATTTGTACCTCATTTCTAGAAACCAGATTTGTTGCCATGCCCCTTTCATCTACACCTCAGATTCTCCATGTGGACAAATACTAATACCACATATAGTCTATCGTCATTCTCTCTAGACACTATGTTCTGTATGTAGATCAGCTTTTAGGTCTTGCCCTTTTTCTTCTGCAATTTCAACAATTCCCATTCCTATCAATGCCATAAGAGGTAGAAAACAAACTGGGTCAAGACCATAATTGAGAAAACTCAAGAGATATTCAGGATCAAATGCCATTCTCTTGGATCCTAGCCCATTGTTTATTGTACTTGAACAGTGGGAAATAAAACCTGCTTGAAGGTGCAGGTACACATATACATACACACAGAGAGAACTAATCTTTCCATAAATCACTGTAACATGAACCTATTGAAGATATCAAAGCACAAAAAGTATACATCATAAGAAACTTAAAATAAATTAACCTCTAATAATATGTCATTTGACTTCCAGGCATACAGTGAAAAGGAAAAATAAAACTAAAATAGCCTCCATTATTAACAAGCATGTTCTTTCAGCCAGGAAGCACGAGAATTCCCAGGTTCTGTCTATGAAGTACTTCTAGGCCAAGGGTTTATGCAACTTTAGTGTACATAAGGCATATTTGTGGATCATGGTAAAATGTAGCTCCCCAAATTCGATTCAACAAAGACCCAGATGCTATAGGTCTTGGATAAGGCCTAGGAATATGCACAAACACTGAATACAGGAATACCAACTCTGAAACAAAATACCTATACAAGTACAAGTAAGTTTTTGAGGAAACTAAGTTAACACCAAAAGTAAGACTGAAAGTTAACCTAATTTTATAGTTTAGAAGTACATTTCACAAAAATGTAATCTGGAACTGAATTAAAAACACTGTTGATGGCCCATGTATGCTTTGACACTTAAATGAGAACAAAATTAAGAACAAATTTATTAAGCCAGTAATAAAGTAGGGAACACCTTAGGACTTCTCCTAGAGTCAATAAGAAGGAGGAAACTGGGCAGCATTTTTTTAACTACCAATATTAAGGAGATACTCATTTCTTGAAGAAGCACAAGAACTGTACTCCCCATACCTTCATCAATACATCTCCCAACTATACCTTTTTGGAGACTATGATTCCCAGAAAACAACTGGGAAAGACGTGTGATAGGATGGTCGCTGGTAATTTCTGTATGTATAGGGTTGGCAGTAGTGTGATAGGAAATTGCTCTTCTTACAAGAAAAACCTGTAGCTCAGGGCAGAGGTGGAAAGAGCACAGATAGTATAGCAAGGTGGATAATAGGTGTATGTAGTAGGTTTAAGGTAGAATCTGATCAGTTGCCTTTCTAACGAGTCCACAGGTGATGCTGATGCTGTTGGTCCAGAGTTCATACTTTGAATACTGGTAGTTTGGATTGCCAAAGTGTCAAGCCATTAGGCGTAGGAAATAATCACAAGTGAGTAGAATAGAACTGAACTAAGGGAAAGCTTGCTAGTCGCCAGAAATTAGAGGTGGCTATATACCATTCATTTACTTTCCAGCAACACAAGTGAGAAGTGATTTCACTCATCCTTATATGGGAAGCTTGCAGGACAAAGGGCAATCCATGTGTGTTGTCTGTTGGTAAACAATGAATTTGGGCAAACTTTCCTTACTTAAGAAAGGAAAAAGAGTAATTTAATTTGGAAACTATTAAACAATAGTTTAGCTCATGTAAAATAACATTTGGGAGTTGCAGAAGAGCATACTTTTAAAGTAATTTCTTAAAGAAACCAGAAAAATATATTAGAATAATGTTTGGTATCATTAATGGGTTAATATGGTATATAATGATGAGATACAAGTCATTAGGGAGTATAAGAATGTGATATTTTTTAAAAAGGGTTGCAGAGACAGGTATATATAAAAAGAATGCCAGCCAAAGTAAGGAAGTTTTTCAAGAAAATTGAAATTGCAACAGCAGAATTAAAAACTGCCATAGCAGACAATAAATAACAGAGGTTCATTGTATTCTGTAGCTCATAAAATATTTTACTAGCAAAAGAACAGATATGAAGATCAGTGGAATACATTAGAAATAAACACACATAGTTAAGTACCTACAACTCATAAAGGCACCATTTCAAATAAGAAGGTAAAAGATTTATTAGTCAACAAATGGTCTTCATGAAATTGGTTCACAATTGGAAAAGTTAATTCATTTTCTCACACGATACCCCAAAATAAATTCCCGAATGGAAAAAATATGTAAAAAATTAAATGACTCAAAGAGAAAGAAATATAGGTGAAAGATTTGATCTTGGTGTAGTGAAGTTTTCCATGGATGGTAGGAAAGGAATGTTTCTTAAAAAAAGACAGGAAAAGAACCATAGTTTTGAATATACTTAGATACTAAAATTAGAATTTCTGGGACTTCCCTGGTGGTCCAGTGGTTAAGACTCTGTGCTTCCAATGCAGGAGGCATGGGTTTGATCCCTGGTCGGGGAACTAAGATCCCACATGCTGTGCAGCCAAAAATATTAAAAGAAAAAAGAAAAAAAGAAAGAAACAATTGTAAGAACTATATACAATTAGAGAAAAATTAAAAATAAATTAAAAATAAAATAAAATTTAAATTTCTATATGTCAACATACACAATAAAAATGAACAAGGATATAAACCAGGAGGTTAGATAAATGTTTTCAATATACTTTAATATCCATTATGTATAAAGTGTCCTTAAAAATCAATATAGGAAATGGATGAAGTCCCCGGTACTTGTTGGCCCCTGTGGAACCAGGATCCAGGTCTGCCCATACAGACTCAGGTCCCAGGCCCATCACCATAGACCAAAGTGCCAGGCCTACCCCAGTGAACCTAGGCTGCCATCATGAATCTAGGCACCAGGTTGATTCCTGTGTACACAAACACCAGGCCTGCCCACCTGCTTACCCAGGCACCAGACCTGCCCACCCATGGACTCCAAGAGCAAGCCTGCCCACTGACACCACCAGATGGCCCAGCCAGAATCTCTGGACAGGCTGACTGGTGAAGACTTTGCCTGCCAAAGCCAGTCTGCAAAGACTGGAAGAGGTGCCTACTTCCTCAAATGCACAGGCATCAACACAAAGCCACAAGGATTATAAATAATCAAGGAAACATGACTCCACCTAAAGGAACTAATAAAACTCCAATGACTGACCATAAAAAAAAATGGAGCTCTGCGAACACTCTGACAAAGAATTCAGAATTATCCTCTTAAGGAAATACAGTGATTTATAAGAAAAGACAAATAGATAACAAATGAAATTAGGAAAACAATGCATGAACAAAATAAGTTCAACAAAGAAATACAAAACATTTTTTAAAAAATCAGAAATCCTGGAGTTAAAGAATACATTGATTGAACTGAAAATTTAATAAAGATTTTCAACTGTAGATTTGACCAATTAGAAGAAAGAATTAGTGAACTTCAGGATAGGTCATTTATAATCATTCATTCAGAGAAGCATGAAGAAAAAATAATTTAAAAAAAGAGTGAAGAAAGCCTAAGTGAATTATGAAACAATATTAAAAGAAACAATATATGCACTTTTGGAGTCCTAGAAGGGAAAAGGGGATAATGAGCTGCAAGCTTATTTAAAGAAATAATGGCTAAGAATTCCCCAAATCTGGGGTGAGATTTAGACATCCAGGTTAATGAAGCTAATAGATTACTACAAAATATCAACCCCAAATAATATTTTTCAAAGGCACATTATAATAAAACTGTATAAAATCAAAGACAAAAAGAGAATTTTAAAAGAAACAGAGAAAAATAATTCTCAAATAAAAGGGAATCCTCATAAGGCTATTAGTGGATATTTCAGTGGACACCTTGCAAGCCTGGAAAGAGTCGGATGATATATTCAAAGTGCTAAAAAAAAAATGCCAATTAAGAATACTTTACCCAGAAAAGTTATCTTTCAGAAATGGAGAGATAAAGAATTTTGCAAACAAGCATAGCACAGGAAGATAGGCTCGGTGCTTTGTGATGACCTAGAGGAGTGGGATAGGGAGGATGGGAGGGAAGCTCAAGGGGAGTGGATATGGGGACAAGTGTATGCATGTGGCTGATTCACTTTGTTGTGCAACAGAAATTAACATGGTATTCTGAAGCAGTTATACTCCAATAAAGATCTATTAAAAAAAATAAGTTATACCAAAAAAAAAAGAATTTTGCAAACAAACAAAAGCTGAAGGAGATTGTAACCACTACACCTGACTTACAAGGAATGCTGAAAAGAATTCCTGAAGCTGAAATAAAAGGGCACCAATTAGTAACATGAAAATGTATGAAAACATAAAACATGCTGGTAAAGTTAAGTACATAGTCAAATTCAGAATACTCTAATACTGTAATATAGTAGAGTGTTAATCACCTAACTCTAGGATAAAGGGTGAAAGAAAAAATATTAAAAATACTATAGCTACAATAATTTGTTAAAGGATACACAATTTAAAAAGCTATAAATTGTGACACCAAAAACATAAAAGAGGGGGAAAGTAAAAAGATAAATTATCAATGTAAAATAGTTAGCTATATCATGAGATGTTTTGTGCAAGCCTCATGGTAACCACAAAGCAAAAACCTATGGTGGATACACAAAAGATGAAGAGAAGAGAATCAGGGACTTCCCTGGTAGCACAGTGGTTAAGAATCTGCCTGCCAATGCAGGGGAAATGGGTTCATGCCCTGGTCCAGGAAGATCCCACATGTCACGGAGCAACTAAGCCCATGTGCCACAACTACTGA
>NW_006793791.1:0-4870 GCF_000442215.2 Lipotes vexillifer
GAACCTGTGTCCCCTGCATCGGCAGGTGGACTCTCAACCACTGTGCCACCAGGGAAGCCCCCAAAGTAGTTTTTATTAATACTTGGATAAGTAACTTATTGCATGTAGAATTTGAAAATTTCTGCATCAATTTGAAATCATAGTAGAAAATTTTAAAAGGCTTTTTTATTGTTACTGTAAAAATCCTTTTTTTCTAACATGTCTATTTAAATTATTTATGAATTTATTTGATAATTTATTCAACTAAATTGATTCATCACCAAGTACTTATAACTGGAAAAGCAATCATGAATAATTTGTATTGTTAACATACATATTAATTTTAAAATATTTGTGTTATTCCTGTTAATAGCTTCATTCATTATCTGTAAGGACTTTTGTAAATCAAAGGTAATAAAGGAATTCATATGTATTCTTATTTATTCTCTTAGGATAGTAACTTTATCACAGCTCTTGAGTTGGCAGTACGTTTTGGCAAAACCCTTATTATACAAGAAATGGATGGTGTAGAACCTGTTCTTTATCCATTATTGAGACGAGATCTGGTTGCTCAAGGTAAATGAATATTTGACAGTTTCCAGAGAGTAACTACTTTTTAAATCCAAAATAATTAACTTCATTAACTAACTTTGACATTTTTGGTCTTTTCAGTGAATCTAAAGAGAGGAAAACTTTTTGGGGACTGGATTATAGTAATGTCATCAGAATATAATAGTAACAGCAAGTAAAAATCTTAAAGTGCCTTTGTAAAACAGGCACCATATCAGGGTCTCCCACACCATTCCCAGGAACAATATTTTACCAGGAAGACTCAAGGGATTCAGCACTCATGGCTTAGATTCATTGCAGGGAAAGGATGCAAAGCAAAGTCAGTAAAGAGAAAAGGCACATAGGGTGAAGTCAGGAGTCAAGAAACTAGGTGCAAGCTTCCAAGAGTCTTCTTTCATTGGAGTCACACAGAATGTGCTAATTCCCCCAGGACTGAGTTGTGACAACACGTGTGAAAGTTGTCTACCAAGGAGCTTATTAGAGACTCAGTGTCCAGAGTTTTTATTGGGGCTTATTATGTAAGCACACTCTGTCTTGCAGATAGCAAAATTCCAGACTCCCCAAAGGAAGGTAGGTGTTCAGCGTAAACCGTATTGTTTGAACAAATAGTTTAAGCACAGTGAGCCACTCTTACCTATTCCGGGAATGGTGAGAACCTTAACAAAATCCAAATTCCCATACAATGGTTATGGGCCAAGCTTGCAAGCAGGCCTCTCTAAGGGTACTGGTCTTAGGACTGTTATGTTACCTCTTTTCTGTGCAGGCACCTAACCCAGACTTTGGTATTAGAAAAGTTATGTAAGAGCTTGTTGTGCAAAATGTCATAGACATATACTTATATATAAGTTCATACACTTACACCACGCACTTTGCTAGCACCACAAAGTTTAGAAAATTGGAGTTATTGGGGGCAAAGCAGAGAAATAGCAAAGAATGCACTATTTACTGATCACCTGTTATCCCACAAATAGGTATGCTTAGCCTAGCAGTGGTTGATATGTTATGGAAAGAACCCTAGTAGTAGAACTGTTGCCGATGTAACCTGGACTTACTTCCTGGGGTTCAGTCTCTGGTCTCAGTCTGTTCTTTACTGGAGCTGATTCAGATCTGTTGAGCTGCCTCTTGCTATGCTGTCTTACAGGGGATGGAAATGAACCTTTAGGATCATCTGGATTTGCCTCTCTTTAGTCTGTATGCTGACCCTTGAGGGCTCATTAAATATATCTTGATGAGCTCTTATTGGTATTAGGTTTTAGCCATATCTACTGCATTGTCTGAGAATGGAGTTTGACAAGGTCCCCTAAAATTGGATCTGGTAAAAAATGATAATATTCTACATCATGATTGGTTCACACAGTGAACCACTATTCCAGATAGTTGTTCAGGGCTGTTTGGGTCAATTTGTTAATTTCTGTTCACTTCATTGAGAAAAAGAGAGTTACCTCTGCCCCTACCTTACTTTTTCCACCTTCAATCCAGAGTCGCATGTGTTCATGTCACATCAGTTGAAGTCTGTTATCCCCTTTGAGTATACTTCAGATTGTCCTTTTCTGCAGTTTTGAGTTCCTCATGAATAGCCATTTGTCGTCATACATTTCCTGTGGGGACAGAGGATGGTTGTCCTAGAAAGACATAAAACAAAGCCTGTGTCCAAGTTCATTTATGTCCCAGTGTTCTTAATCTAAGCAACATGAACTGCCTTTCTACATAGTGATGTCAAAACAGGCACAAGTAATAGGAATAGAATGTACTTCTCCTCCTCAAATTTATGCAGTTCAAAAATCCCCTCAAATATGTATTGATCAAAAAGAAGAGCAAGGTACAATTCTTCGTCAAAGTCTCATTGTTTTAAATTTCCTGTTTCCTGTGTTCCTAGTAGCTCAGCCAAGGCAGAAGTTAGATGTAAAAGTTTGCAACTGTCAAATAGCTGAAGACTGCTTGACCAGCTATCTATGTAGAAGTTGCTGAAGGAGAGGCTAGTGTAGTTGGCAAATAGTTTAAGTTTTACTAGCAACAGATGTCAAAATTATTTTTATTAATCATTCTAATCCTTTACAGTTATTTCATTTCCATCTGGGGTTTGAGTATGGATTCGAGAGTTATAGTAGAGATGATAGCTAAACATTCTTGATTGGCTCTTTTAGACCAAATTCTTCACTTTAGGCACGACTGCTTCATACAAGCATATGTATGTGCAACATAAAGATTAACCTTGTGATTAATTGCTGTATCTGTTTCTAGAGGGTGGTTCTCCATATAGGTATGTCTTTGGTAGCCCAGTTGAGTCTAGGCGGCTTAATGGCCTGAACACAGCTAGACCAATGGTTCTCTAATAGTAGTGATTTTGTCCCCCAGGGGACATTTGGCAATGACTGGAGACATTTTTGGTTGCAACAACTTGGTGCGTCTATTCCAAGGATATCTTTAAAATGTACAGGGCATCTCCTCATAACAAGTAATTTTCCAGTACAATTTGTCAGTAGTATTGAGGTTGAGAAACCCTAAGCTAGCTCACCAGTTCTGACCCATGAATCTCTGTACTGGTATATTTCAGTTATTTTCAGGGTGACATGCTTTATAGCCAAGAGCACTACTTGAAGCCAGTTCATTGTACAGAATATTCCATGCTATAGGTTGCCAAAAGTTTTACCTATGGATAGTGGATGGCTGTAGCATTCCATTGGATTTTCTTATCTGTGAGAGTTTTTTGTAGACATCTGTAATTCTGTGCATCTGAAAGATATAGGGCTCAGAGACAAGGATTGGTTTACAACTGCTTGGATTACTTCCAGAATTGGCACTTGCAGCTTTACAGGAGCTGCCATTCAAACTTAGCCACATGTTTGTTGACCAGATAAATTATTAGGTTGTAGTAAAATCTTCAGGTGTGGAATATGCTGCTTCTAGTAAAGTGAAGAAGGTATTCAGTATTGGCCAGATTTGGGTACACTTTATAGGCAGATCTTGCCTGTATCTTTGGCTAATTGTTAAAGAAGTCATCAAGGCATCACAATAAACATAGCCAATTAATATATCTGTACATACAGGTGCTCCAAATCTATTAGATATGTTATCCAAAAAAATCGAACAAATTATACTCAATCCTGATCCAGGCTCAGAAACCAAAATAATAGCCATGTAAATTGAGGCTTCCCCTGGAAAGAGAATGTAAGACCAAATCTTGTACTTGTGCCTAATCATTCTGTTTCCACAGTTCTCTAAAGTACAGTACAGATTTTGTGCCCAGGAGAAAAATGTAGTCAAAATTAACTCCATCGTAGGTTAACTCCAATGTGAATTAAGACTTTATACAGTTAAGGCTGTGTTGGACTTTTATCGTTCTACATGTAATATTTTCTAAGAGTAGTGTAAGGGACTTATGTCCAAGGGTCTTTTTATACAATAAAACATTTATTTTGAAATATTTTAAAAAATGTTATATCAGAATAATGCATTGATGGGTTACACAATCAAATAGTATAGGATGGCAGGAGTGTTCTTTCCCTCCCCTCTTCATGACTAGTCTTACAAGAGAAAATCAGTTACTTCTTAATTTTCACTTTTTATTGAGATATACTTACAATTGTATAGCTTAATGATTTTTACAAATGGAATACACTTCTGTAAGCACCCAGATCAAGATACAGAACTTTTTCAGCATTCCAAACTCCCTTGTTTACCACTGTCCCCCACAAGGATAACCACATTCCTGCCTTATAACAGATAAGTTTTACTTGTATTTGTACATTGCATAAATGAGAAAGAAAAAAGCAGCACCTGACTACTATGGGCTGGAAGCTGGCCAGGCTCTACAGCTTGACCATGGTGCTCTCCTGTTGAACATAAACCATTTCACAGAACACCATCAACAAGCAGGTCACTCTGTGACCATAAGCATGTCAGTGCACAAAAACGAGGACACTTTCCATGCCACAAAAATAACTAAACATCCTCCTCTCCCTGTTATTATGAGTGACTTCTGCTTTTTTACCCATATAGCTTAGTTTGACACCATTTCTGACACCTCCTAGGTATCAACAAAATTATTGATACAAATCAGAATTGCCTGGTCTTTCTGATAGCATCCATTCCCCAGCAAAACCGCACTTTCTTTGAACCATTCTAAAATCACCCAGTGTTAAGTCCATCTTCTATAAAAAGCATCTCTGAATACCTTTTTACTGAGACAAGGTGCAGTTTCCCATGGTGATCTATCTTTTATCGTAAGTTGCCGGTATACCCGAGCTGAGACCCTTTAAACTGAGTTTATGTTTTAACTAATTAGTTAACTGAATCATTTTTTTTTTTTTTTTTTTTTGGG
>NW_006793793.1:0-1372 GCF_000442215.2 Lipotes vexillifer
GGGCCCGTGAGCCATGGCCGCTGAGCCTGCGCGTCCGGAGCCTGTGCTCCGCAGTGGGAGAGGTCACAACAGTGAGAGGCCCACATACTGCAAAAAAAACACCAAAAAACAAAGAACTATCCAAAATATAAATTGCATTTTTATTTAAGTTATTCTTTTGCCGATAGCTATTTGTTTATATAATAGCTCTGTCTTGATGGGAGCTCTGTCACAAATAGTATTTGCTAAACCTAATCCATTACAATTATACAGTGCAAAATTATCAATATTGGAATACATTCTTATTTATAAAGCACTATCATCTATGAAACCAGCTTACCTCCACATGATTCACCTTTTCACCAGAAACTTAACAGCAGTAGAAATTACACATTTGTTCACTCTCTGTATCTCATAGTAGACATTAGCCCTTTTTCATTAAGCCATAACCTATACATTATGAAACCATCTCAGAAAGTCACTAACTTTTTGACTAGAGAATACTGAAATTTTAAAAACGTTATTTTAAATACTTAGATTTGCTTCTAAAGGGTGTCTTAGGACAGATTGGTATTTTACTCCTCTGGCTTAAAGCTGTTGAGTGATTCATAATGAGATGACTGACAAAACCCAAAGTAATAGTCCTGAAAACCACTACTCCATTATCTGCTTCTCTTTATTGACATAGTGAGGGGAGAATTAATTTTAAAATGTGGTGACTATTGATTAGTTAATGGCAGAAGATACTGTAGAGAAACGCTGAAGTGAGCCTATTCATGCCGGGCAACACGACCGATTATCCAGTGGTGGATATCATGCTGTAACCCTCATTAATATTTAGTAGGCAGGACATAGGCTGGTTGTAGACTACAAAATTGCCCTAAGCACAGGCTCCAATAGGCCATAAGAATGTTTCAAGTAGATAAAAGGGTAACAGATTTCCCTGTGTTCAGATAGTTTATAAGCAACACAAGAATACACTCAATTCCCTTTTGTGATTTCTGGGCAATGATGGCCTGGCAGAAATACCTACTAGGCAAGTAGAAATGTTTAATGCTCTGGGAAATACACTCTAAGTTAGTAAGCCCTGTGTGAGAACCAGAGTGGTTCTCAGTTTCAGTCCTTTTTCTCTCCTCTCGCCACAAGCTGAAGGGCTTCTTCATCAAGGGTAGCAAGTCAGCAAAAGGCATTATTTGTGTCTAACACAGCCATCAAATTTGGGGCGACGTTCTGTATCACACTATCTATCAAGCTAACCCCTTGTCACGTGTCAGGATCTTTTTATTTCAACTGATTTAAAAGGGAAACAAGGAGTTTTAAAGATCACTAGTAGGGGGCCTCCCTGGTGGCGCAGTGGTTGAGAGTCCGCCTGCCGATGCAGGGGATACGGGTT
>NW_006793796.1:0-215 GCF_000442215.2 Lipotes vexillifer
AAAGATAGGTGAGCTTTTAATCGTTTCTAGAGTTGCATTTCTGTTGTTGTAAAGACTTGATCTCTAAGAAAAATAGTTGTTTTCAATTCCTCAAAGAATGGGTTGCAACCTAAGCCACAATGAAGCTGACCTATCCATTCAACTACATTACCTCAATTTTCTTTAGGAAAATTAATAAACAGAAACCTCATTTAGAATGGAGTCGGGAGGCCAGA
>NW_006793797.1:0-5279 GCF_000442215.2 Lipotes vexillifer
GTTATAAAGCAGAAACTAACACACCACTGTAAAGCAATTTTACTCCAATAAAGATGTTAAAAAGAAAAAAAGATGCAGAAGAATTTCAGGTAAAAAAATAAAAGTATATGTGTATAAAATGGATGGCTAATGAGGACCTGCTCTATAGTGCAGGGAGCTGTACTCGGTACTCTGTGGTGACCTAAATGGGAAGGAAATCTAAAAAAGAGTGGATGTGTGTATGTGTATGGTTGATTCATATTGCTGCATGGCAGAGGCTGGCACAACATTGTAAAGCAACTATACTCCAATAAAAATTAATTAAAAAATAATAAAAACAATAACTACTATAAACCAAAAACAAACCAAAAACTGCCTAGGCAACACAAAACTTCAGATCAACTATAGAACATATTCAAATTAACAAATATCTGAAAGGTCCCCACATCTATGATACTCTTTAAAAAGAATCATCAACCTACTCAAATCAGGTTCCTTGTCGTTAGGTCCTGCCAGTCAATGTTTACGATTCAGTGAACATGGCAACTGCAACTTATAAATCATGGTTAAGAATTATTGGAAAAGAATAATGTTACGTTGACAGAAGGTATTCTGTAACCAACACAGTGAAGGTACCCAGAACCTTCAATGAAGAGTTCTAAAATTCCTTTAAACATAATCCATAAACAACAAACCTCTCAAAATACTGAGGAGTGGCTTCTAACACATGCACAAAGTGGATCAATTAAAGTAACACTTAGTTCAACAGATTTCAGAGCAATCATAACCTAGCACTCACTCTACTGACACACACATTATTGTCCTGACAACACAAAAAACCCAATGCTATTGTTTGCTTTCTATAGGAACATGCACCTGCTCAGAATCGCCATGCACGGATCTCCTTAAATGGATGGTGAAGTCACTCTGCAGGCATGTCACAGCTGCTCTGCTGGTTACAAATGGCCCCTGGTATCTGTCTCTCTACTCCTGTTCTGAATCACACCTGAGAAAGGAAGAAAGAATCCATTTTCTGAGTAAGTAGTTAACTGCATGTGGAATGACAGTTTCCCTATTCTCTCTAAAATGCCCGAAAGTTTTGCTCATTTGCCAGCAACCTATTTTATATGGTGATGATCAGTCAACTTTGGGGGGATGAACACTGCATTAATCTACATTTCATTTCAATAAGTCCATTAAGATGCTAGATTTTGATAACATCTTTTTATCATTATAATTTTTCTTGTCCTCTCTGTATGTTCCTCTACTACTCTCTTCCTGTTTCCAAAAGAAATATGTCCATTCTGCTTTTTCTGACTACTGAAGAACATCTCTGTAATCATTTTCAGAAACAACCTACAGAAGTATAGGCTGTCAGGGTGTGCAGAATATTGTAGAGCAGCCTTAGACTGAAATGGGGGTGGGGTTACACACTCCTCACTTAGACCACTTTCCAGGAGTCGAGTCACAGCTGCTTTGAGATTAAGGAATTTTACAGTTACACGTCCTTGGCGGTTACACAGAAGCACCTGGGGCCAGCCTCCACTCCTTTTATCTTGAATGCTTTCCAATTTTCTCATGACTGATATGGAGGGTCTTTTTAAATTCTAGACATTCTGGACCCTTTGCCTCATCTATGAGTGGTGGACCTGGTAGGTCGAGGGAGTCATGCAAAGATGTCTAATGGTGTTTGTATCTTTCAGTGCTGATGGGCAGTCACAAAATGATCAGAGCTCACAGGAGAACACAGACCTTGGAGGCCAAAGATCCATGCATTGGAAATAATGGTCATGGACTCCTCCTGTCTCCTCCGACAAATCACCCCCAACTGTGCCATCCAGGATGGGTATTATCCTGGTAGATGGGCAGGGCTGGGGAATGCTAGTATTGTGTGATGCTGTGCTCTCTGCTTTGGGAAGAGGCTTAGGGCTATGTCTTGCCTGTCTTCCACCCTCTTCAGTGGCTACAAAAGACCACAAAATCTCCCGTTTCTACCAGCCACACTGATCTTCCTCTTCTTAAGTCACCCTAACTACACTTTCTGAAAATGCGGTCCTGACAAGGTTAACAACTGTTGGGTATAAACTCTTCCTAGTCTCCAAGATAACCCAAGTCAATGAGGGGATTCAGGGTTTAATCACCAATCACTAGATCACTTATGACAATCACTCCAAAGGACAACTCCAAATATTACAAAAACACAGGATCGGGCTTAAAAATCAAAGGCATCTATGTAGGAGTACAGTGAGATCTAAAGATAAGGAAGCCCTATTCTTTGGCATTCTAGAGAGTAAGGAGTGATCTCTGGCAGCCCCAGTGATACACTTAAAAATACAATCACCGCCCCAAACTCAGCAGTTTGCCAAGGAGACTCTTTTAAAAGGTACAATATGCTGCCAGAAAGAGCAAGCTTTAATAAACACACAATTAAATAATCCAACATTGCTTGGTCAGATGGCACCCAGCCTGCAGAACCATCTGGCTGAAGAAATATTCAGAGAATCATAAACCTAAAAACCTATATTCTACCCAGTAGGCTACAAATCTAGGTTCCTAGATATAAACTGCTTCATGAAAAGATAATGATTCACAAAACCTTAGCAATCTACTCTTTTAGATATGTATTTTCCCTCAGCCTCCATAAATTTATCATTCGGTTCAATTCAACATATAATGTCATTCCTTCTATCTTTTGAAAAGCAAGAATCCTTATACCAAAGCTTCATGTCAGTGTCTATATACATAGGCTGAAATGGAGAAGAATTACAATAAGGCTAGGATTTTTTTAAAAAAGAATTGAAATAGATAAGGGGTTAATAGCTAAAACATATAAGAAACTCCTACAATAGCAAAAAATATGAATAACTCAATTAAAAAATGGGCTAAGGACTTGAATAGATGTTTCTCCAAAGAAGACAAACAAATGGCCAATAGGTATATGAAAAGGTGCTCAAAGTCACTAATGATCAGGAAAATGCAAATCAAAACCACAGTGACATATTATCTCACACCTGTTAGAATGGCTATTATCAAAAAAAATGATAACAAGTGTTAGTGAGGATATGGAGAAACTGGGACCCTTGTACATTGTTGGTGGGAATGCAAAATGGTGTAGCCCCTATAGAAAACAGTATGGAGTTTCCACAAAAATATTAAAAGTAGAACTACCATGTGATCCAGCAATCCTACTTCTGGGTATATATCCAAAAGAACTGAAATCAGGATCTAAAGAGATGTCTGCACTCCCATGTTCACTGCAGCATTATTCACAATAACCAAAATATGAAAACAACCTAAAAGTGCATCGATGGAAGAATGGATAAAGAAAATGTGGTATATACATACAATGGCATATTATTCAGTCTTAAAAAGAAGGAAATCCTGCTATATGTGACAACATGCATGAACCTGGAGGACATTATGCCAAGTGAAATAAGCCAGTCACAGAAAGACAAATATTGCATGATTCAACTAAAACAGTCAAATCTAAAATAGTCAAATTCATAGAATCAAAGAGTAGAATGATGGTTGCCAAGGGCTAGGGGGAGGGGGAAATGGAGGGGTGTTGTTCAATGGGTATAAAGTTTCAGTTACACAAGATGACTAACTTGTACAGATCTGTTGTACAACACAGTACCTATAGTTAACGATACTGTATTGTACACTTAAAAAATTTATTAAGAGGGAAGATCTCAGGTTAAACGTTCTTACCATATACAGGAAGAGAAAGAGAGACAGAAAGAGAAACAAAGAGAGAAAGAGAAAGAAAGAAAGAAAAGAAAGAAAGAAAGAAAAAAAGGAAGAAAGGGAGAAAGGGAGAAAGAAAAGAAAGAGGCACAAGGCAACTACTTTTGGAGGTAATTGATATGTCTATTACCTTGATTGCAGTAATGGTTTTATGGCTGTGTACATCTGTCTAAACTCATCAAATTATATACATTAAATTTGTACAGGTTTTTGTACATCAATTATACCTCAATACAGCTGTTTAAAAAACTAAAACAGAGGGCCTCCCTGGTGACACAGTGGTTTAGAGTCCACCTGCCAATGCAGAGGACACGGGTTCGTGCCCCGGTTCAAGAAGATCCCACATGCCGCGGAGCGGCTGGGCCCGTCAGCCATGGCCGCTGAGCCTGCACGTCCGGAGCCTGTGTTCCTCAACGGGAGAGGCCACAACAGTGAGAGGCACGCGTACCGCAAAAAACAAAACAAAAACTAAAAAAGAAAAGAAAAAAAGGATTGAAAAGAACCACTCACGACTTAGTCATAAATCAGATATTAGTGTAAGTAAATATCCTACAAGTAGATATCCAGTCTTCCTTAGGATTCAGTTAACCTATGTAGTCACACAATTCTTTAGAAATAGAGTTCCATAGTTCACATGCTTTGAACCAATCAGAAGGTCACCTTGGTCATGATCTTCTCTGCATTCTCTACTTAGCATTCTAATTCAGTCAACATACAATCACAGTTTATGCAACTTCTCTTCCTTTTTCCTTACGCCTTTCCTCCCCCAACCATTTTTGTGCTAATTAGTGCTACTCTGAGAGAAGCTGGGACAGAGAGAAAACAAGCTAATGAATTGTTCTCTTCAATTTGATGAGTGTCTGAAGAGAGGATATATAAACTGTAGGTTGAATATCATTTGCTTCTGAATATATGTATGCACATACACATGTATGTGTTATCTATATGGGAATTTAAATTAGTCAAATTTTCCTTCCCCTTATTATTAGGCTTTCCATATAATCTCTGTTCAAGTAGGTCAAAATTTCATATGGCCAAACTTATACTTTGGTTCATTTAAAACCACACTCTATGGGTGACAAGTTTATGGCTTTGTATTATATACTGACCTTGAATTACGAAACTCACATATTAGTTTCAGTAGGTTTTGTCATGATGGTTAAGATTGTGGTTGCTTCCTTAGAATTTTCTGTACAATCATGTTGTTTATATTTAGGGACAGATTTACTTCTTTCTTACCAATTTTTGTTTTACTTCTTTTTCTTACTTTTTTCATTGGCTAGGATTTCTACTACTATGTCAAATAAAAATAGTGACAGTAGATATCCTTGCTTTGTTCCTGACCTGAAGGAGAAAGCATTCAACTTTCATCATCACTATTTTAGCTGTAGGCTTTTTGTAAATGCACTTTACCAGATTGAGGAGTTTACATCTATTCTTTGTTTACTGACAGCTAATTTTTTTTTGTTTGTTTGTTTGTTTGCGGTACATGGGCCTCTCACTGTTGTGGCCTCTCGCGCTGCGGAGCACAGGCTCCGGACGCGCAGGCTCAG
>NW_006793798.1:0-329 GCF_000442215.2 Lipotes vexillifer
GGTAGTCAGAAAGTGCGGCAGAAGACGCCGTGCCCTCCCCTTGGAAACGGCAGTGTGACGGGACGTTTATTTTCCACGTTGGCATGTCGACGCGCGGGCTCAAGGTTACCCGATAACAGTGTAGTGGCCTATCTTTCCTTCACTGCAGAATTGTTTTGTGTGGACGAGTGATTTTTCCATGAGGCCAAACGTGGCCCTTCAGTTCCTGCTGGGTGCTCATTCCTCAGCAATCGCCGTTGATTAAGCCAAACGAATAGGGGTACTGAGCCCATGCGAACGTACTGTTCTCTTCGTGATACGGATAGGCAGGCAACAGGTTCCGGGCAGCG
>NW_006793799.1:0-637 GCF_000442215.2 Lipotes vexillifer
CCTATCCCACCCCTCCAGGCGGTCACAAAGCACCGAGCTGATCTCCCTGTGCTATGTGGCTGTGAAACAGGAATAAAGATACAGACTCACCTGTGGTAATTTTGATACTGGAGTCCTTGCTCATGTTCCCCAGCTGGACAATCACATGGTATTTCCCTCCAGGTTCCAACTTGCCAAGGGTGTATTCCACCGTACTGTTGCGGGATTTCACCTTGTAGCTCCGGTCACTCTTCCTTATGAGATCTTTAACTGCAATCGCATATAGCTAGGACAAGAAAAAGACATTTTAATGGTAATCAGGAACCTGGAGTTGTTTTACTCTTTGTAGTTCAATGGTGGCCCATGTAACCTAAGTATGTCAGTGGTTGAGACCCCCGGCAACAATATTTTGAGCCCCAATGTCTGTTCTTTGGAAAGCCTCTGGGGTAGTCATGTCCCAACCTTATAACAAGTATTCACTCCCAGATTTGTACAGAGAATTGTCAGTTTGATCCACCTCCCCCCTCCCCAAAAAAACAACTCTAGGGAAAACCACATTTGTGATGGCAGCAGCAGGTAGGTTGGAATATGCAAGAAAAACCCCAGTTCAGGGCTTCCCTGGTGGCGCAGTGGTTGAGAGTCCGCCTGCCGATGCAGG
>NW_006793801.1:0-214 GCF_000442215.2 Lipotes vexillifer
TTTATGTCATAGAGTGTTCTGCCTATGTTTTCCTCTAAGAGTTTTATAGTCTCTGGCCTTACACTTAGGTCTTTAATCCATTTTGAGTTTATTTTTGTGTATGGTGTTAGGATGTGATCTAATCTCATACTTTTACATGTAGCTGTCCGGGTTTCCCAGCACCACTTATTGAAGAGGCTGTCTATTCTCCATTGTATATTCTTGCCTCCTTTAT
>NW_006793802.1:0-784 GCF_000442215.2 Lipotes vexillifer
AGCAAAGGACCTCCCAAGAACATCTGTGTAAGCAGTGACTATATAAGTGACTACACTTCCAGGCACAGTCAGGAACAAATAAATGTGAGGTACAGGAAGGGAGCAATACTAGGGTGCCATGGAACTAGACAGTCACCCAGCGAGAGAGAGGGCATGACAGGTGGGATCCGTTAGGCTGACCTAAAGAACAGCGATATCGAATCCTTCCCTGTGAAGCTTCGGGGCAGGAGGTGCTGGAGTGATAAGGATGAGAAGTAGACATGCACTCAGCTCACCCCTTGAACCACAGCACATACCCAGGCAACTGGGAAAGGAAGCAGTGCCCATGGTTTAGATGGAGACATACCTGACCCTGGAGAAAAGAGAAAGGCCAAGCCTTGCCCAGGGCATAGGAGCAGGTGTAAGAGCTTACCCAATGAAGATGTAAGTGCAAAATTCTCCAGCATCACATCGTGGTACAGGCATCTCTGAGCCTCATCAAGGAGAGCCCATTCCTCCCAGGAGAAATACAGGGCCACATCCTCAAAGGTCACACTTCCCTGCCAGGACAGAGACAGATGAAATCATCAACAGCCTCACTCCTGAAGACCCACAATCTATCTCCTCACACATCTACCCCATGTCCATCCTCCTAAGATCTCAGAGGAGATCCCAGACCCTGGTGCCATTGGTGTCTGCTGTCTTCTCATACTCCCATTAACCACTGTGTTCACTCGCTGTCCACTCTGAAACCAGATGGAGCCTGTTAAGACCTAGATGTGAACACCTCCCTCATCTGATCCAG
>NW_006793803.1:0-551 GCF_000442215.2 Lipotes vexillifer
CAGGAAACCAATTTCAGGAGGTGGTTTGGAATTGCATTTAAAGCCTGTGAAAATAGGCAGAATTCCGACCAGGATGCCCTTGTAAAAAAGGGCGTATTCATTTTCTCCTGAATATATTCAGGAAAAAACGCATACGCCCTTTTTGGCCAACCAAGCAAGCTTGCAATGGAAATCTGCGCTACAATGAACTCTCACTTCCCCTGGTCAAAGAGGTCATCTGAATAAAGTGTAAAATCCAGAAAGGCAGGACAGGCCAGGGAAAAAGGGAGCGTTGTTATGCTGATGGGTGCGATGCAAATTGCGAACAGCCACCCTGGAGAAACGTATGGTATTTCCTGAAACATAGAAAAAGCAAGGTACATAGCCTCGGGCACTAGGCTTAGGGAAACAGAAATCAAAAAGACAGAGCCACCCGAAAGTTTGGGGCTGCCATCTTTACAGAAACCTCATCCATGGTACAAGTTAAATACCCACGAATGGAAAAAATAGATCGCGGAGTTGCGGCACTTACGTGCCATGGAATATCAGTCAGCAATGAAATCAATATCATC
>NW_006793804.1:0-2125 GCF_000442215.2 Lipotes vexillifer
CCCCCAAAAAAAAAAAAAAAAAAAAAAAAAAAAGTGATAGGAAAATAGGAGAATTACCTTCTTAGGCATCCTAACAGCATAGCCTCTTGCAGTGTCATGATATTCATTCATTTGACAAATAGTAAATACCTACTAGTTGCCAAGCCTTATGATAGGTACTGGTGTACAATGTGAAGTTAATAATAAATGAATAAATGAATGAATGAATGAATAAATAAGAGAGAGTTCCTGCTCCATGGAACAATATTATAATTTAGTAGAGAAACAAGACATTATTCAAATAGGCAACAAATAAAAATATAATTACAAGCTGAGGAAAAATACTTTGAAGGACAGAAACATGATTTTAGAGAACACATATGAAAGCAAGAGGGCTAAATTTGATGGGATCAAAGATTTTTCTGAGGCAGCATCATGAGCTAAAAATGAAAGGATGGAGAGTGAGCTAAGTGATGGGCGGGGAAGGCCATTTCAGACACGCACAACAGCATACCCACCGGTCCAGTGGTGGCAGGGAACCCATGGTCCCCAAGAGCTGACAGCAGGCTGATGTGGCAGGAACTCAGGGCTTGGGGGAGAGTCTAGGAACTGGGCTGGAGGGGCATGCAGGAACCGAAACATTAGGTACTAGGTCAGTAAATAACCCTGATTTTTTCAAAAGCAAACTCTGAATAGAAATCTATGTAGAACAGCATGAAACCACTTTGAAATCTTTGACTCTCACATAGCATCCAGACCTGTGCCCAGTTTGGGGCTGGGCAATGAGAGAAGGAGACGGGAACTGGGGATAATGAAAGCTTTAGTAAATGTTAAAGAAATCATGGACATCATATGTGATGAAGAAAAGATTGGGGGCGGGAGTTGGGATAGGCTTTCAGGATCAGCATATGCCTTCTGCACAGCTGAACAGTGCCTGGCTAATTTCCCTTTCTAATGAGACCAGCGCAAAATCCATCCATTTAGGCTATTCAGCTTTTAGGTAAATGTACCAAGCAGTTGGGGTAGTGGGGAAAGAGGGGTTGACATTGATGGATGGAGTTAAATACCAGAGTCCCACCCCCACGTCAGGCAGACTTTTCTAAAGCAGTATTGTGACAGAAAGGCCTGGAAGATTCCAGGTGGGCAGGGCAGGCTGGACAGAGCCCAAGTGTCTCCCTCAGAGCGGGAAGAGGAAGGCTAGATGGGGTCTCCTTCTGTCAGCATGGGAGGATCCCGTTCAGATCTGGCAACAGTGTGGCACTCGGTGGGATGCGTTCATCAAACAGGGCTCTGTGGGACATATGGGCTTTCCTCTGACACAATTTCGTTTTTTGTCCAGAATTGCCACCAGAGCAATATCCATTCCTTCACTTAACTCTGTGGTAGGACTCTCCAACCTTTTGGACAATAAACTGTTGTTTATCTTGGTTCTAAAATAGGGATGACATTGCTCCTGACCTGCCTTAAAAAAATGGTTAAATTGAAGTAAGGAAGGTTACCATGCCTTGACTCAATAAATGGAAGTATTATACTCTAAATATAAAAGGTGTTAACCAAGCCAGACTCTTTGAGAAGACCTGAGCATATGTGTTTTTAAAAGGAGTGGTGATTATTTTCCATTAGTTTTCTGACAGTTGTTCTGATCAGACGCCTTAGATTCAATGACCTCACTCTACAGTTTTCATCATTTAAATGAATCCAATGACAAAGGAGACGGTGGGTTACAGTACTGTTACCAGGGTGGTTGTGACCTTGACAGTTACATTCAGAGCTGTGGATACTTAGCTGTGGACAAAAGGCACCTAGAATGACTTGAATTCTCATAAGAAGCCTAGGACACGTATACTGTTTTTTTGTTGGGTTTTTTGTTGTTGTTTTTTGCTGTGTGTGGGTTTTGTTTTTTTGTGTGTGTGCATTTTACAGAGTAGGACTGAGGCACAGAGAGGTAAAGTAATTTGCCCAAGGTCACTAAGCTAATAAACAGAGGAGCTTGGGACTCGCATCCAGGCAGCCCAGTTCCGAGCCTGTATTCCTAACCGTTATCTATATCATCACCAAGAAATGGATTGGGCTGAGAGCGTGGCAGAGATAAGAAACTCAAGAGCAGTTGTTTATTTCCTTTTTTTTTTTTTTTTTTTTTTTTTTG
>NW_006793805.1:0-204 GCF_000442215.2 Lipotes vexillifer
AGGATACAGTTGAGTTGACACTTAAAATTAACCATTACATTCTGCAAACCTTAAAATATACCAATGCCTCAGTCCAAGCCCCAGAAATTCATATTTAATTGGTATAAATTACAGGCTGGGATTTAAGATTATCAAAAGCTGCCCAGGAGATTTTAATGAATCACCAAAAGTTAAGAACCATTAACATCACAGAACATTTCTTTC
>NW_006793806.1:0-259 GCF_000442215.2 Lipotes vexillifer
TGGGTCTTCGTTGCTGCGTGCGGGCTTTCTCTAGTTGCGGTGAGCGGGGGCTACTCTTTGTTGGAGTGCGGAGACTTATTGTGGTGGCTTCTCTTATTGCGGAGCATGGGCTCTAGGCGTGTGGGCTCAGTAGTTGTGGCTCGTGGGCTGTAGAGCGCAGGCTCAGTACTTGTGGTGCACAGGCTTAGTTGTTCCGTGGCATGTGGGATCTTCCCAGACCAGGGCTCAAACCTGTGTACCCTGCATTGGCAGGGGGGGG
>NW_006793807.1:0-721 GCF_000442215.2 Lipotes vexillifer
CGAACCCGTGTCCCCTGCATCGGCAGTCGGACTCTCAACCACTGCGCCACCAGGGAAGCCCCTTGCCTTTGATTTTGAAGGACATTTTCTCTGGGTCTATGGTTCCAGGTTGACAGCTGTGTACCTTACAATTGTTGCCCCACTGTGTTCTGGCTTGCATTGTTTGTGATAAGTATGCTGTCATTCTTACTTTTTTCCTCCATAATTAATGCACCATTTTTTCTCTGGATGCTTTTAAGATTTTCTCTTCTTCACTGTTTTGAAGTAATTTGATTATAATGTGTCTTTCTTTTTTATTAGGTGTCATTTTCTTTACCTTCCTTGTCCTTGGGTCTGTTGAAACTGTAAATTTATAGTTTTAATCAAATTTGGAGAATATTTGGCCATTATTTTTAAAAAATATTTTTGTTTTCTCCCTCTTTCCTATCTTTCTGGAACTCCATTTAAATGTATATTTGAATGATTGAGGTTGTCTCACAGTTCCTTGATATTGTCAACATTTTTTTCTCCCATCTTTTTCAGTTGAATCTTTTGCTTCTTTCAGGCATACAAATATATCTTTTTTTTTTTTCTTGGCGGTACGCGGGCCTCTTACTGTTGTGGCCTCTCCCGTTGCAGAGCACAGGCGCCAGACGCGCAGGCTCAGCCGCCATGGCTTACGGGCCCAGCCGCTCTGCGGCATGTGGGATCCTCCCGGACCGGGTCACGAACCCGTGTCCCC
>NW_006793808.1:0-210 GCF_000442215.2 Lipotes vexillifer
TTACCCGAAGCCTTATCCTAACCCATGCCCTAATTCTAGCCCATAAGCTAACACTAACACATGACCTAACATGTACGTTAGCCCTAAACCCTTGTACCCTAATCTGTACCCTAAACCCTCCCTGTTCCCTAACTCTAACCCTAAACCTAACCATAACCCTAACCCTTACCCGAAGCCTCACCCTAAACTGTGCCTTAATCCTAACCCTTA
>NW_006793809.1:0-2343 GCF_000442215.2 Lipotes vexillifer
TCCGGAGCCTGTGCTCCACAACGGGAGAGGCCACAACAGTGAGAGGCCCACGTACCACAAAAATAATAATAATAATAATAATAATGTAAAAAGATAGTTATAAATGAAAACCATGACATGAGTATTTTTCTTAAAATCCAAGAGGAAAATTAATTCAAATATTACTCTACTTAAAGTGCACAATTAGCAAAGTTTTGGAATGGCCCCAAGTGACAATTTCAATCTTAGCTCTTCAAATAAAAGCTGACATATTTTTAGACAGTAAAACTGACTAAGATGCAAGTGGCTCACAGTTAAAGTAATTGCATATCTGGTGGTGGTAAGTGAATTACAGAAGTGACAAATGCTGTACTTAAATAATTTGAAGCAAACAACGTCTCCCTTCTGCACAGAGCAGATTCAAAAGAGCAGAAGTCAGGAAAACATCTGCCTCATTTATTCTGTTCTTGCATACATGGCTGAGGCCCAGTTCCTAGTTTTAGCTGGAGTTATCCAAGCGCACAGTACAGGCAGCAGTGCTGTCCAACCAGCAACCTGAAAACAGCAGATATGTCAAGACTCTGATTTCTAGCAGCAGTCAGCTTACTTTTTATAAAATGAAAAAGTGATGAACGTATCTCTAAATGTACATTTAACCTTGACAAAAACGTTTTTTCCAGTTTCAATGAAAAAGGACTCTGCTGTTCAAGAAATGTGAAGAATACCACTCTGCCTAGAATGCCTGTCATTGCCAGCTATTGGAGTCAGCAACCTTTCTAACCTTCAAGGCCCACTCAAACTTTACCTTTTCTTTCAGCCCCTCTCACACGCATCCTCTATGTTCTATAAACCTGGGTTATATTCTATTGCTTATCATTCTGTGTTCTATTAGCTACGCAAGCATCCGTCTTCCTAAATAATTTGCTAAAGTATTAAGGTCCTGGAAGACAGGTAACAAGATCACAATACCACCTCCAATATCTAAAATAGTTTTTGGCACATAGTAGTATAGTAGAGGCTTGCTGAATTAGATACCAGAAGTTAAAACTTTCTTTAAACCAGTCACTTGAGATTTTTGACGTAATACCCTGAAAACTGACTGCATCAACATGTGCAGTGAAGAAACTATTCCTGAACCATTCAACTGACCCTCTTAGTCAGAAATCAATCAGCCTTGGTCCAAGTATGCAGCAGTGCAAACAAAGGGTCTACATCCCTGAGTCTCTGTCAATCATGTTCCTCTAGAAGGTCCCCAGTTGCTATGTTTGACAAATTCATGGCTGGATAGGTTTGGGGATAGTTCTGCTGCCCATCTGGTAAACAGAGTTTCTGTGTTAATATCTGGAGACTTTTTCTGGGGGGAGTGGGAGGATTAAATAAAAATTGCAGAAGAAAAATTCTGGTATTTATCTCTTTTTAAGTTCACAAATATCTATTTACTTTGAAAATACCAGCCTAAATAGCACTAATTTACTCTTCAGAATAAACTAAGAATATAAATTTGTTTGATATGTATTTTTTGATTATCACAGTCATTGCACTGGTTCCATTAAAATATGCAAACTGATTATTGATTAAATTTTTTATTCATTCAGCTAAGCTAATAACTTATGTGGCTTCATCATCTATTCTGCAGCTGGATCTCTGAAACATGAAATTGGATCAGCATGATATAACTTTTTTGTTAATAAAATATCCAGAAAAGGTAGCAAAGCGTACATCCTGAGTATTAAGCTTGTAGAGTCAATCAGCATAAAAGTATGATTATGCAAGTACAGGGCAGAATAAATGGTGTGCCACACAAGCCATGCATTGTGCATCATTATTCTCAAATTACACCCCTTTGTCACTAGGTCTGTCTAGCACCCTACAAAATTGAATTATAAACAGGAAAAGATACCTGTCCATGTGACTTTCATGGGTCTTCCAGAAGAGGAAGTTCTTTCAATCTTATTTCTTTCCTCTTGAGCTTTTACTTGGCAAAATACTGACAGTGAGATTACCAAAGTTGTATCTAAATATACACACAATTTAGCTGGAACTAGACATCAATTTTTTAAAACTGATTTCATAACACCATTTTTTTGTTCCCTGCTCCTTTTTACATGAACACAGATATTTGTAACTAATGTCTCCCTATTTGTATAGGTTACTATAAAAGGGAACTAAAACTACCCTAAATATTTCACCTAACATGTTATTGTAGACTAATAATTTATTTTATAAAATCAACACTAGAAATCACCTCTCCCATTCTTATATGAGAGGTTCTTATACCTCTATGTTCTTATGTTAACATGTGTTATTTATTTTAAAGTTCGTAACAGCTTTTTCATAACACCATTTTTTTTTTTTTTTTTCGTT
>NW_006793810.1:0-217 GCF_000442215.2 Lipotes vexillifer
AGGACAGAAGGAAGCACATTCAATTACATAATGCTCACAAGCTTATGAAACAAAGTAGTTGCTTAAGAGAAGCAGAGTCATTTGTGGTAATGAATTTCTGCAGGCTCTCGTCAAGAGAACACAATGTGATGAGTGAGCGGTGTTCCCAGTTGCCCCTCCACAGCAAAAGCAGTCGTGGGGTTCCTGAGGCTGCTTCTCCTACCGTCTCTAGACTTAT
>NW_006793811.1:0-204 GCF_000442215.2 Lipotes vexillifer
CCATGGGCACAATCACCATGGGTATTGCACCCATTGGCTCTCTCACCGTGAGTAATTTCACCATGGGAACTGCCAATGTGCACACAATCACCATGACCACCCTCACCAAAAACACTGTCACCATGGACTCTATAACCATGTACACTGTCACCAAGGGCACTGCCACCATGGGCACTATCACCATGGACACTGTTACCATGGGTA
>NW_006793812.1:0-1798 GCF_000442215.2 Lipotes vexillifer
ACCCGTGTCCCCTGCATCGGCAGGCGGACTCTCAACCACTGCGCCACCAGGGAAGCCCGACTGCTTATTTTTAAAGTAGTTAACTTCTAATATAAGCTTGCTAATCATAAGGTTTGAAATATATAACACAGGAGGCTTTGTCAATTATGAATATAGTACTGAACTAAAGGAACTTGAATTTTGGTCATGGATTAATCAGTAGTTACTCTGAACTTCACTTTTATTATCTATATAAGGAAATGGTGATTTAAGAGAATGCAGATAATCTAAACATTCTTAATTTCCTAAAAATGTTTTTTGATATGAGACAGCGGTGGTAATACATGTTGCCTGCCCTTCTAGTGATCACTTAGATCATTCTTGAAGAATGGAACAGTGATTATACTGAAACAATTGAAGTCAGTTAGGTGAATTTTTTCCACTTAACTAGTTTAACTTTTAGATCCAGAATCTTTGGGGTATTTTAGTTTTGTTATTTAATAGTGCTTAAGGCCAAATGTTTAGAAAGTAAAAGTAACTTAGCAGGGCCTTGGGTTGAAAATCTTATTTACCAGCCACTGACTCTGTACTTTCTCTTTCAGTCTAATCCCTTCCAGCTTCTATACTTGGAATCACTTTGGTACACTGTATATTAATAGTTTAGAAGTCAATATGTTGCCTTTACAATCTTTTTAAATGAGGGAGTACTTTAAAACATTACAGTATTGCCCAGGATTATGCTGAAACTCATTTCACTACATTCTGATATCATGCCTATTTACACCTAGCTGTAGGGCTTAAGCAGGTCCCTGCAGAGAATTTTCTTGATCTCCTGCAGTTACTGCTGCTGCTGTGAAGCCCACTGCCCGCACTGCCTGTTTGGAATTGGGATCTCCTACAAGAGTTTGCTTCTGTGCAGACTCTGACAGCTCTTATTGGTGCCCTTCAGCCAGAGCTCAGCTGACTAACAGCTGTGGAGGTCCTTGGCCTTAAACTGTTCTGATGTGAATAGAACCTGGAATGTATGGGAAATTTTTCTTCTTTGCGTTTCAGGCTGGTGGTGTGTTTTTCCAATGACAGAGAAGTAAATAAAAAAATATTTAAAACCTCTACGCTTGATAGATATGGTAACGACTCCTATGGGCTCATTGTTCTCAACAGGTGACAATGATTAAATGTCATCTGTTTTTAAATGTCACTATGTAAAAGGGACCGGTTTGCATTTTCTCCCAATCACAATAAGGATATATTAATGCTTTACTAAAATGATTTATTCAGTACTTACAGGCATATGTGTGATTTTTAAAAGATATATGTTTTTTATAATGGAAAAGTTCAAACATAAAAAGAACTACATTGAATTGTATAAACTAACCCCCATGTATGCATTATCCTGTTTAAACAACTGGTTAATTCATGGTTGTTTGCTCTATACCTTACCTACTTCCCTCTCTTTGATATTTTGAAGCAAATCCCAGATACATTATTTCATCTAAAATTAGTTAAAAGTTTTTGAAATGCTGTCTTGAGTGCTATATAAATGAGCTGGTGTCTTTAAAAAAGTAGAACTCTTTATTGGAAGTGTAACATAAAGAAAAGTGCATAAAATGTGCAGTTTAACAAATTGTTTTACAGAGAACATATGTAACTACCATTCAAGTCAAGAAGTAAAATCCCTTACTAATTATAGTCTTCAACCCTGTCTACCATCCTGACTTTTATGCTTTTGAAATGAATACTTTTTATCATAAAATATATTGAACTTAAAAATTTAGAAAATATGGCTGATTTTTTTTTTTTTTTTTTTTTTTTTTTTTTT
>NW_006793813.1:0-233 GCF_000442215.2 Lipotes vexillifer
TTTGTTTGGAAGCAGGTTATTCCTATTCCTGGAATCAAATTCTGCAATCAGTGTCTCAACTGACAGCAAAAGCAAGCCTCAAGGTTTTTTTTTCCCCCCCTAGGCGTCCTTGTGACTATGGAGATGGCCAAAAACTTGATGGCAAAAATGAATTTATTTCCAAAGCTTATGTCCCACACTCACATGACAAAGAGCCCCAAAGGCAGCAAGGAATATGAAAAAGCCAGTACAAT
>NW_006793817.1:0-215 GCF_000442215.2 Lipotes vexillifer
CGTGTTAGGGCACGGGTTAGTGTTAGCGTACGGGTTAGGATTAGGGCACGGGTTAGGTAAAGCTTCGGGTAAGGGTTAGGTTTTGGACTAGGGTTAGAGTTAGGGTTAGGGAATGGGGATGGTTTAGGTTACAGTTTAGGGTACGATAACGGTTAAGGGTTGGCGTACATGTTAGGGCACGGGTTAGTGTGAGCGAACGGCATAGGTGTAGGGCA
>NW_006793818.1:0-730 GCF_000442215.2 Lipotes vexillifer
CGTGTTAGGGCACGGGTTAGTGTTAGCGTACGGGTTAGGATTAGGGCACGGGTCAGGTTAAGTATTCAGGTAAGAGTTAGGGTTAGGGTTAGGCAACGGGGACGGTTCTGGGTACAGTTTATGGTACGACAACGGTTTAGGGTTAGCGTACGTGTTAGGGCAAGGGTTAGTTTTAGCGTGCGGGTTAGGATTAGGGCATGGGTTAGGGTAAGGCTCCGGGTAAGGTTTAGGGTTCGGGTTCGGGTTAGGGTTCGGGTTAGGGAATGGGAACGGTTTAGGGTACAGGTTAGGGTACGACAACGGTTAAGTGTTAGTGCATGTGTTAGGGCATGGGTTAGTGTTAGCGTACAGTTTAGGATTAGGGCACGGGTTAGGGTAAGGCTCCGGGTAAGGTTTAGGGTTCGGGTTCGGGTTAGGGTTTGGGTTAGGGAATGGGGAATGTTTAGGTTAGAGTTTAGGGTACGACAACGGTTAAGTTTTAGTGCACGTGTTAGGGCACGGGTTAGTGTTAGCGTACAGTTTAGGATTCGGGCACGGGTTACGGTAAGGCTCCGGGTAAGGTTTAGGGTTAGGGTTCGGGTTAGGGAATGGGGACGGTTTACGGTACAGGTTAGGGTACGACAACGGTTGAGGTTTAGTGTACGTGTTAGGGCACTGGTTAGTGTTATCGTACGGATTAGGTTTAAGTCATGGGTTAGGGTAAGGCTTTGGGTAACGGTTAGGGTTTGGG
>NW_006793819.1:0-573 GCF_000442215.2 Lipotes vexillifer
CACATGCCGCGGAGCAACTAGGCCTGTGAGCCACAACTACTGAGCCTGCGCGTCTGGAGCCTGAGCTCCGCAACAAGAGAGGCCACAATAGTGAGAGGCCCACGCACCGCGATGAAGAGTGGCCCCCGCTTACCACAACTAGAGAAAAGCCCTTGCACAGAAACGAAGACCCAACACAGCCATAAATAAATAAATAAACAAAACAAAACAAAAAAACCCACTTCCGCCACTGGCCTTCTATTAATGCCTCAAAGGCCCTTCCGCCACAGGGCCTTTGTACATATTCTCTTGACTTACACCATGATTAATTTCCCTGACCTCTCTTATCCTTCACCTGACTTACTCCTCATCTTCCAGGCTACAGCTGCAATGTCATTTCCATGGGGAAACTTCCCTGGCTAGATCTGATCTGGCGATAATATGTTCTCATCATACTTTGTTCTTTCCCTTTATAGCACTTATCACAATTTTATTTTATTTTATTTTATTTTTTTTTTGCAGTACGCGGGTCTCTCACAGCTGTGGCCTCTCCCGTTGTGGAGCACAGGCTCCGGACGCGCAGGCTCAGCGGCC
>NW_006793820.1:0-934 GCF_000442215.2 Lipotes vexillifer
CAGAAGCTAGAGCATTTCATTCCAGGTCCCTCCTCAAATATCCATGATAGGTAAAACTTTGGCGTCAGTAGGTCTTAAAATCTCCCCAGGTGATTATAATATGCAACCAGGGCTGAGAATCTGGAGATGTAGAGAGAATTTAAATTGAAGTTTATTTAAACAGTAAAACAAGCTCTGACTCTACTGGCTGGAGCTAAACAAGGGATATGGATTTAGTGGGATGAGAAGATAAAGGACACCAGGGAGTAAATCAAATGCTTTACACCTGTGCTTAGCTAATTGTTACTCAGATAATTCAGACAATCTTACAGCACCTGAACCCTGAACTTCCTTAGTTCTGTTTTAAAAAAGTAACTCTTCAAGTAACTGAACTCTGAGAATCATGCAAATCATAAAGAAAAAGAAGAAATCTTATTTTTTGAATTGGTTGATTTCATATATACTGTTTCACTTTCATGATATTAACTAGTTGTCTTTCTTTCCATTTTATGTTTGAGGAAAGTAAGGCTTTAAAAATCTCAGTAATTTTCTCAAGGTCACTTGTTAAGGGTGTGGTAGGCAGCATAATGGCTCCTAAAAATGCCCTCACCCTAATCCCTAGAACCTATTAATATGTTACCTTACATGGTAAAGAGGACTTCGCAGATATGACTGAAGTTATAGACCTTGAGATAGAAAGATTATCCTGGATTACCTCATGGAACAAATCTAACTGCATGAGTCCTTAAAAGCAGAAAACCATTCCCAACTGTAGAAAGAGAAAGAGAGAGATGTCCTAATAGAAGCAGAATCAGAGAGATGCAACATTTGGGGTTTCGTAGGTGAAGAAAGGGGACTCTGAGTCAAGGACTACAAGTGACTGCTGGAAGCAGATAAAGTCCAGGGAACAGAAACACCCCTAAGAGCCTCCAGAAAAGAATGTAGCTCTGCCAAC
>NW_006793823.1:0-1558 GCF_000442215.2 Lipotes vexillifer
TGGTGGCGCAGTGGTTAAGAATCTGCCTGCCAATGCAAGGGACATGGGTTTGAGCCCTGGCCTCGGAAGATCCCACATGCCGCGGAGCAACTAAGCCCGTGCGCCACAACTGCTGAGCCTGCTCTCTAGAGCCAGCAAGCCACAACTACTGAGTTCACGAGCCACAACTACTGAAGCCCACACACTCCTAGAGCCGGTGCTCTGCAACAAGAGAAGCCACGACAATAAGAAGCCCGCGCACAGCAATGAAGACCCAACACAGCCAAAAATAATAAATAAATAAATAAATAAATAAATAAATTTATTTAAAAAATAAAAAAGAAAATGTTACAGCAGCAGGTGGTTGCCAAATCTTTCCAATGGGAAAATGAAGCCAGACTGTGGAGATCTGCAGTGCCTATTCAATTAAACAGGATTATTTTATAGTTTAACAAGGGAATAGGCATCCAGGTATGGTATTTTAAAGTAAAATTAACTGGAATACTCCTCCATATTTCTGCTGGAGTTATCTTTCTCAGAGATCTGATCAAGCACTTCTGCTTTAAAATCTTTAATGACCGGCTACAGGAGACACCTAATCTTTGAATAGGTTAGAAATCCTAATCTGATTTCATGTACTTTCTTAATCTCATCTCCCATTTTTTTTTATCGAGATATAATTGACGTACAGCACTACATAAATTTAAGATGTACAGCATAATGATTTGACTTACGTACATCATGAAATAGTTACCACAATAGTTACCATCTCCTTTTCCTGTGATGAGAATTTTTAGGATTTACTTTCTTAACAATTTATATATAATACATACTTTCTTGACAGTTTTATATATTATATATTGTATATATATTTGTATATAATATACAGTTTTATATATATAATATATATGTGTTAATTATATTAGTTGTGTTGTACATTACATTCCTAGTACTTATTTATCTTATAGCTGGAAATTTGTGTGTTTGACCATCTTCATCCAATTCCTCCTTCCCCCACCACCACCTCTGGTAACCATAAATCTGATCTCTTTTTCTATGAGTTTGTTTGTTTTTGAAGTATGAAGGATCTACAGCACTATGTTATTTCTTGGTACACAACATAGTGATTCAGTATTTCTGTACATTTCAAGATGATCATTAGGATAAATCTAGTTTCCCTCTGTCGCCATGCAAAGTTATTACATAATTATTGACTATATTCCCACACTATACATTTCATACCCATGACATTTGTAACTGAGAGTTTGTACCTCTTAGCCTCCCTCACCTATTTCTCTCCTCCCCCTACCTGCCTTGCTGCTGGCAACCACCTGTTTGTTCTCTGTATCTATGACTCTGTTTCTCTTTACTTATGTTTGTTCATCTGTTTTTAGATTCCACATATAAGTGAAATTACACAATATTTACCTTTCTTTGTCTGACTTATTTCACTTGACATATCTTCTAGGTCCATCTATGTTGTCACAAATGGCACGATTTCATTCTTTTTTATGACTAATATTCCATTGTGTGTGTGTGTGTGTGTGTGTGTGTGTGTGTGTGTATCACATCTTCTTTA
>NW_006793824.1:0-623 GCF_000442215.2 Lipotes vexillifer
CCGCGTCCCCTGCATCGGCAGGCGGACTCTCAACCACTGCGCCACCAGGGAAGCCCAGATTCCCTCATTTTTCATTTCAGTTATTATATTCTTCCACTTTGACTCATCCTTTCTTATATTTTCTGACTCTTTGTTGAAGTGCTCAGTGTTCACTTACTCTTCTGAGTTTGGTGAACATTTTTATGACCATCACTTTGAATTCTTTATCAAGTAGATTTAGTCATATTTGTATCATTAAGGTCTTGCTCTTAGATATCATCTTGTGCTTTTATTTTGAACATATTTCTGTTTCCTTAGTTTGCTTGGCTCTCTGTGTTTTTTTCTATGTATTAGGAAATACTGCTACCTCTCTGTCTTGAAGGACTGGCCTTATGTAGGTGATGATCCTTCTCATTCAACCCTCCCTTAATTCTTGATTGTCTCTCAAATCTTTGTATTGTCTATAATACCTGATTTATTCTTGATATGCCTCTTTGTTGAGGGTGTGCTGAGACCTGTCAGTGTTTGAAGGGGTGCAATCTCATTTAGCACCTAATTTCAGGCTGATTGGATGCCAAACTGTCAGACAGCAGTTTTTAAAGTATGTAGATAAATACAGTCGTGTGGGCCTGCAATTGTATTCC
>NW_006793825.1:0-443 GCF_000442215.2 Lipotes vexillifer
GCCACCCTCTCGGCATCCAGAGCCGGCAGCTTCTCGGTTTTATTTCCCTCCTTTGGTAAGAACCAAGTGGCTCTCTCAGCAGCTGCGGAAGTGGGGTGCCCATCCAAGAACCAAGAACGGCCAAGACATGTGGTTGCCATGAGGGAGAGGGGCTGGGGGAGGGGAGGACGGGAGTTTGGGATTAGCAGATGCAAAGTCCTATAGAGAGGATGGGTAAACAACAAGGCCCTCCTGTAAAGCACAGGGAGCTCTAGTCAAGATCCCGTGATAAACTGTGGTGGAAGAGAATAGGAAAAAGAATACAAATACATGTATAACTGAGGCAGTTTGCTGTACCGCAGAAATGAGCACAACATTGTGTATCAACTACACTTGAATAAAATGCTAAAAAGAGAGCAAGAATGCCTGTAATTCCCCTCATCCTGTGCGGTTTCTTTCCTGCT
>NW_006793826.1:0-224 GCF_000442215.2 Lipotes vexillifer
ATTTTTACTATTTTCAGATGGCCCTTTTGACCAGGAGGGAAGTGAGACTTCATTGTAGCGTAGCGCAGATTTCCATTGCAAGCTTTCTTCGCCATCCTCAGGATTGCTTCAGCCCCTAGTGTGGTTCAGACACGGCCTGCTGAGGCTTTGGTTCATTCTTGTTGCTGGTTGGAAAAAAGAGGTCAATGTGCCCGTCCAAACACCTACAGCTAGTCTCTCGTTGG
>NW_006793827.1:0-671 GCF_000442215.2 Lipotes vexillifer
CCTACTGTATAGCACAGGGAGCTCTACTCAATGCTCTGTGGTGACCTAAATGGGAAGGAAATCTAAAAAAGAGGGGAGGGGATATATGTATACATATAACTGATTCACTTTTCTGTATAGCAGAAACTAACACAACGTTTAAAGTAACTATATTCCAATACAAATTTTTTCTTAAAAATTTGATATTTGATAAGGCAACCCCCCTGACTTATTCCTTTTCAAAATTGCCTTGGGTATTGCGGTTGGTTATCTGACCAAAGAATATTGTCTCTTTCTCCTTTCTAACTTGAACCTAAATTGTTTTCAGGTGTCCATGAACCTTATCTCATAGTACTCAGTCTAAGCCCATTAAAGTAATTTCATTCCATTGGCATTGGTTTGGCCATAAGCATATGTTGCATCTCTTGCCAACGAGACCTAAGTGGAATTGCACTAGAGTGGAGATGGGATGGGATAGGTAAGTTTTCTTTTCACTTAAAAATGTACATAAGAGGACTTCCCTGGTGGCACAGTGGTTAAGAATCTGTCTGCCTGGGCTTCCCTAGTGGTTCAGTGGTTGAGAGTCCGCCTGCGGATGCAGGGGACACGGGTTCGTGCCCCGGTGCGGGAAGATCCCACATGCTGCAGAGTGGCTGGGCCCGTGAGCCATGGCCGTTGAGCCTGCACGTCCG
>NW_006793829.1:0-223 GCF_000442215.2 Lipotes vexillifer
GTGGTGCGCGGGCTTCTCATTGCGGTGGCTTCTCTTGTTGTGGAGCACGGGCTCTAGGTGTGCCGGCTTCAGTAGTTGTGGCATGTGGGCTCAGTAGTTGTGGCTCGCGGGTTCTAGAGCGCAGGCTCAGTAGTTGTGGTGCACGAGCTTAGTTGCTCCAAGGCATGTGGGATCTTCCCAGACCAGGGCTCGAACCCGTGTCCCCTGAATTGGCAGGGGGGGG
>NW_006793830.1:0-899 GCF_000442215.2 Lipotes vexillifer
TCACTTAGTTCTTCTTCTGGGGTTTTATCTTGTTCCTTCATTTGGGACATGTTCCTCTGTTGCCTCATTTTGCCTAACTTGCTGTCTTTATTACTGTGTACCTGGTAGGTTGTTTACATTTCATGACATTTGCCAGCACCAGTGTCCATGTGGTAGAAAGAACTTCCAAAAATGGCTGCCACTACTGTCTATGTCCCCAGGGTGAGCTGCAGTTGCATCCTGCTTCTCCAGTAGATTCCCCCAGTAGGTCTGACCCAAACACCTTTCAAATTACTGCTTCTGCCCTGGGTCCCTGGGCATGTGCAATTTTGTGTGCACCCATTAAGACTGGAGTCTCTTTCTCCCCCAGCCCCCTGGGACTCTGGGACTCCCCAAAGTAAGCCCATTGGTCTTTAAAGCCAAACGTTCTGGGGGCTTGTCTTCCCAGGGCAGGACCCCTGGGCTGAGAAGCCCAATGTGGAGCTCAGACCCTCACTCTTTCGGGAGAACGTCTGCAATTATAATTATTCTCCTGTGTGTGAGTCGCCCAGCTGGGGGTATGGGTCTCGACTGTACCATGACTCCATCCTTCTTACCTGTCTCATTGGGGTTCTTTATATCTTTAGTTGCAGAACATCTTTTCTGGTAGATTCTGGTCATTTTCATCAATAGTTGTCCTGTAATAGTTGTAATTTTGGTTTGCCCCAGAGAGGATGTAACCTCAGGCTCTTTCTACTCTTGGCTGTCTATCATCTTGGTTGATATCTCAATAACAACTTATCTTTGATTGCACACAAAAATCCCAAACTTTTACTCCCCCTCTCCAACTTTTCGGTTTGTTTGTTCGTTTTTTGTTGTGTTTTTTTTTTTGCGGTACGCAGGCCTCTCACTGTTGTGGCCTCTCCCATTGTGGAGCACAG
>NW_006793831.1:0-822 GCF_000442215.2 Lipotes vexillifer
TTTATTTATTTATTTATTTTTGGCTGCGTTGAGTCTTCCTTGCTGCATGTGGGCTTTCTCCAGTTGAGGCAAGCAGACTATTCTTTATTGCAGTGTGAGGGCTTCTCATTGTGGTGGCCTCTCTTGTTGCGGAGCACAGGTGCTAGGCATGCAGGCTTTAGTAGTTGTGGCATGTGGGCTCAATAGCTGTGGCTCATGGGCTTTAGCGCTCAGGCTCAGTAGTCGCGGTGCATGGGCTTAGTTTTCCTGCGGCATGTGGGATCTTCCTGGACCAGGGCTTGAACCTGTATCCCCTGCTTTGACAGGTGGATTCTTAACTACTGCGCCACCAAGGAAGCCCTTCAGACTTATTTTAAAAAACTCAATATGTATCATGTGCCTATGTGTGTTATTATATAGCCATTGAGGAAATTTTAGAAAGACTGTGTAAGCAGAAATAAGAAAAAGTTATCTAGAAATCTATGATTTTACAATTAGCTGTTAATATTTTGGTATATTATTATATATAGAAATCATTTAAAAGTGATATATACAATATCTACTCTTTTGACCTACGTTTTCCCTAGCAGTATGTTGTGAATATTTAACGTATCAACAAAGTATGTTTATAAAACATGTTTTAAAATGCCAATTCTAATATCTGTAGATTTAAGACTATCTCAGCACAATTGTCTCAGTTGCACTAAAGATTGATGGAAAGGATTGATCTATGGGTTATTCATTTAATTGTTCAAGATCTTACTTGTTCATTTCTTCAATGCACCTTTTAAGTTGCCAGTTTGTTCTAGGAACATTGCTAGGATCTGGGTGTACAGAGCTGAG
>NW_006793832.1:0-3184 GCF_000442215.2 Lipotes vexillifer
CGAAGCCGCGTCCCCTGCATCGGCAGGCGGACTCTCAACCACTGCGCCACCAGGGAAGCCCTTAATAAGAATTTTTAGAGGGAAAATGCAGCCATTTTTTGAAAAATTTAACTTACTTCTTCCCAATTTTATGTGCTAAATCCACAGTAGGTTTTACAACTATTTCAAAGAGAGATGGAATTTTCTTGAAATCATCAGAGAGATCTGTCTGAAAATCATCTTCGGGATCAGAAAAGGGAAAATGCTCTGGTGGGGTTGGCAGGAGCCCAACTCCTGGGGGCGGTTTGGGAAGAGGAGCTATGCCACGCTTTCTAAGTTCTTCTAACTCTCTTTCGTCTTCATTTGTAGCTGCTTCTTCAGTATTCAACACCTAAAAATAATTGGCAAGGATTACTATTTCAGAACAAGCTTCCTTCCTCACATTTAAAACTGTGAAGACTTGAGTAGACTAGTTTTGTTAATAGAAAAATACAATATTGAAGTTGAAATAGATCAGAGATAGCTAACTACTTTTTTATAAAGAATATGAGGTTCAAAGAGGTAAAGGATATTTCTTAAAGTAAATTAGCTTTTTTAGAGGTCAAATTTTGTGGTTACCAAGGTAGTGGGAGGAAGAACTGGATGAAGGTACTAAAAAGGTACAAACTTCGAGCTATACGATAAATAAGTACTAGGGATGTAAAGTACAACATGGTAAATGTAATTAACAGTGCTGTATATTATATATAAAAGCTGTTAAGGGAGTAAATCCCAAGAGTTTTCATCACAAGGAAAAAAATCTTTTCTACTTCTTTAATTTTGTATCTATATGAGATGATGGATGTTCACTAAACTTACTGGGATCATCATTTCAAGATGTATGTAAGTCAAATCATTATGTTGTACACCTTGAATTTATACAGTGCTGTATGCCAATTATATCTCAGTAAAATTGGAAAATAAATAAACTGCATTTGAACAGAAGCTCAACTGAGAGAAATAAAATTTATGAGGGACTGGTTGAAAAAACTAGGTTTTTTAATGGCAGAACAATGATAAGAACAAAAGATTCTGTTTCTTTTTTAAGGTTAAGGCAATTGTATTACTTACTATCATTAATAAGTAAAGGATACTATAACAGGTGCCACTATTGAGCATTTACTATTTACTAGGAGTGGTATGAAGTGTTTCATATACATCATATAATTTAATCTTTTAAGAACAAAAGATTCTTAATTCTTAGTCCAATATTCCTGCTTTTCTAACACATTACATTAATAGAATAAAACATAAACTAACAAGTCCTTGATCTCTCAGCAGAGTTTTATAAACTATGACTTATAAAACATGATTCAAGTCAAATGAATCTGTAACCAAGGTGCAAAAATATTACTCACTTTGTCCAAAAGTTTCCTTGTTTCTTTAGTCAGATCATCATGTGAAAATTTACAGTTGTCTCCTTGGTAACATTTTGCTCCACTATGATAGAACTTGCATGGAAATTCATGTAAATAAAAATATTAAGGACTAGACCACGTAAAATCAAACTCATATTTTTATACCCAAAAACATAACTGCTGAATCAATGACTTTATTACTAATATTGTACTAAATTTTCTATAATCACACTTTTTTAATTTTAAGATTAAATATTTTAAATACATGGCAAAACATTCAAAAAATTTTAAGTCTCCTCTACTCTATTAAAACTAGAAAACATTTTTTTAAGAGCTTAACTTTTTTATTTTAAAAAAACTTGACTGTACAAACTATATTACCTGTTATTTTTTTCTGTCAGTGATAGATGTTTATATCTTCTATCATAGCAGAGTTAGTAATGTGGGTAATTAACACAGACTTCCTTAGAAAGAGCTTTGGGTCAAGATTTCACAAATCATCTCCCAAATTACCATAATATAAATTATGCCAAAAATTCTGTGCAAAATCTAGATGCTTTCACCACTGATCAAAAGGGTCATGTTAAAGTTTCAATAGTTTGTTGAAAGTACCATGATACTGAAATGTTAAGTATAAATGTTAAGCTTGGATAATTAGCTAATTCCATTAATATTCCTTTTTCTTAATAACCATTTTTTTAATTGAAGTATAGTTAATGTACAATGTTGTGTAAGCTTCAGGTATACAGCAAAGTGATTCAGTTACACATATATGTACCTATTCTTTTTCAAGAAAACAATTTTTTAAAGTAAAAATATTTATGATGGCTACAGCAAATATTATAGTGTAATTTAATTGTGTAAACTGTTACTTTACTCAATAAAATAAAATACAGAACAAATAAATTTTGTAGCAAGAGCTCATATCTATGAAGAAAATAAAGGGGTCTAATATGTCAAATATCTCCCAAATGAAAACTACAGGCTAATCTTACTTAAAACTTTAGAGACAAACTTCTAAAGAAAATATTAAATCTAGAAGTATAGTGAAAAATATACCATTTTCAGGTAGTGTATGTTCTGGAAATTTCTGGGTAGTTTTAGGAAATTTATTATTGTAATCATCACATTGATAAGTTCAAGAGAGAAAAATCATGTGATCATCTTAGCAGATACAAAAGGCAACTGATAAAATTCAAGATCTTTTTTTGATATTAAAAACTGTTAGTAAAATAAGGATATACATACTTAACTTGAGTTTTAAAAATATCAATCTTAAAACTATAGCCATAAACCAAAGCAAACGGGCATTATCTTTGAAACATGTATTATGCTGCCACAATCACTATTATTTAACATTTTTCTGGAAGTATAGACAATACAGTTGAAATTGTCATGCCACAAATGACATGACTATGGAGAAAAACATAAGAATAGAAGGAAAGCTTTAAGAAACAGTTCAGTAAGGTATCTGGTTTCTAAAGAAGTATGTCAAATCTGAAAAAAAAATTTTCTTTGCTTGAATAAGACAAATTTATCATAACATTTTGATAAAGAAAAAAGGAGTATTTTCCCTAGTAAATATCAAATATAATATTACAGAGGGGAATGGTCAAAGAGTACAACATGGAACAGTAGTATAGAAGCAGAATTATGCACAGAGGAAAATTCAGAATATGGTTAAGGTGATCTTTTAAATCTGTGAAGAGGGGACAATGAGCTAACCATTTGGAAAAAAATAAGGTCCTTACTGAAGGACAGTATACATATACATATATATATATATATATATATATTTTTTTTTTAAA
>NW_006793833.1:0-1230 GCF_000442215.2 Lipotes vexillifer
TCCTGAAGGAGGTGAGGCTTCCTGGAGAAGAGGGTACTTGAATTGCCCCATTTTGCAGGTGAGGAAATTGAGACTCGGCAGAGAATCTGTGGCCAAATGACAGACTGCAACGCCGGGAAGAGCATTGCGTCCACTTCAGCATGATCGTGGCATGAAGAAAAGTCTGGCTTCACCACAGTAAGAGCCTGGGGGTCGTCGGAGTGGACCTGGGAACAGCACAGCCCAGGGAGACTGAGGAGAGCCTCCAGGAACAGGAAGATGATCCCCAAGAGGTAGCCAGGAGGAACTGCTATGACCCCTTAGGTGTTCACAAGGTGAGGTATGAGGGCTTTGGGGTTCCAGAAAATTTACCCAGGGTGGGGTGGGGTGAGGTGGGGCAGCAGTAGGGGAGGAAGGTTGAGAAAAACTAGGATTCTCTCAGAATTTTATAAAACATCTCCCTTTGCTTTTCCCTGCATTCACGTGCAGCCTTGCAGCACCTAATAATGGTTAATAAGCTCAGCCTCTGAATATGTCATTTCATTCCCACAACAGCCCTGCAAGGAAGAGTCTTTCATTATCTCTCTCTTTAAAAATAGATGAAAAACTGTGGTTTCAGAGGTTTAGCAGTGCATTCCAGACTGCACCTGGAGTTTGAACCCTGGTACTTGGACTTCGGGGGTTCTTAGTTGCCACACTAACTCAAAGACCAGAGGCAGCCTTGACATGAGACTAAATCCGTAAATATCAGGTATCAGACCAGTACAAAAGGGGGCTGGGGAGTGCGCTAGCTGATATTTATCTCACCTATTAAGAGGTTTGTCTTATTAATCCTCACAACATCTCTATGAGAACAGCCCAGTTATTGCTCCATTTTACAGGTGGGGAAAGTGAGGAGCAGAGATGTTAAGTTACTTTCTCCAGGTCACACAGCTAGTAATGTGTGGGCCAGGATTTGATTCCAGATATGTGGAATTCTGAAGTCCATATACTCAAGCTATAATATGTAAGTTGTGAAAATAAGCTAATGCCACAAATGTTTTGATATTCTAAATCACTGATTCTCAACTGGGGCATTTTTACCTTTTAGGGGATATTTGGCAATGTCTGGAGACTTTTTTTTTTTTTTCTCGGTACACAGGCCTCTCACTGTTGTGGCCTTTCCCATTGCGGAGCACAGGCTCCGGGCGTGCAGGCTCAGCGGCCATGGCCCACGGGCCCAGCCACTCCGCGGCATGTGGGATCTTCCCG
>NW_006793834.1:0-259 GCF_000442215.2 Lipotes vexillifer
CAGAGAAAAGAACCCAGTATCTTTCGGTGAATATTGACCAAAACCAAAACACTTCCCTCCTTGGCTCTTGGCTTTCATACCCTGTTTTGCATATGATTTTTTTTTTAAGTATTTTCTGTTAGGACAAACAAAGGGTCAGTAAAAGACATTTTCACACAAAGACATAGAGTTGTACCCTAGGAACAAGATTGAGACTGGCGTGAAAGTAAGTGGCCAGGTATACAGAAGAGATTGGTGGTTCAAATGAATTTTGCCAAAG
>NW_006793835.1:0-1076 GCF_000442215.2 Lipotes vexillifer
CCGCGTCTCCTGCATCGGCAGGCGGACTCTCAAGCACTGCGCCACCAGGGAAGCCCCAGGTTAGCACTTTCTGAACGACCTGCCAGGAAGATTTTGGAAGCATCAGAACCAAGTGCCCTGTGGTTAGATCTTGCCAATGAGTCTGCTTGGAGTTCTCAGTCCTGTCACAAAGCATTTCACCACTCTTGTGTTCTCCGTAAGTTCTAAATTTCTGTGACTTGAGATAAAGTAATCCACTTTCTTCCCTGGGCTTCCCCAGGATTCTTGGGCCCCAGAGTCTCACCCTGAGGAACTGAGGCCTGTGTTGGCCCTGTTGATCTCCCCTCCTTGGTTTGACACAAAGGGAATAGACTTTACCTTAGGGGCCAAGTGAAGTCCTCAATCAGGAAGGAGTCTTGCCTGAACTTGAGGAGCATCCCTCCTGTATTAGTTTCCTGTGTGTGCTGCAGCAAATTAATATGAACTTGGTGCCTTGAAAGCCGCAGAAATTTCTCCTTTTGCAGTTCTGGAAGCCAGGAGTCCAAACTCAGGGGCCAGCAGGGCTGCACTACCTCTAGGGGCTCTAGGGAAGTGTCCCTTCCTAGCCTTATTCTGGTGGCTGCCAGCATTCCTTGGCTTGTGGCTGCATCACTCCAGTATCTTCCTCTGTGGTAGGTCACACTGCTTCCTCTTCTGTCTGTCAAATCTCATTTACCTCCCTCATTTAAGGACACTTGTAATTGCATTTATAGTCCACTCAGATAATCCAAGATAATTTCCCTATTTTATTTTTAAATTGAAAAAAATTTTTTGCCATGCCATGCGGCCTGCGGGATCTGAGTTCCCCAACCAGGGATTGAACCCGGGCCATGGCATTGGACCACCAGGGAACTCCCTAATTTCCTGTTTTAGAACCCTTACTTCATTATTATTTTTATTTTTTTAATATTATTATTTTTTAAAATTAATTTATTTACTTATTTTTGCCTGCGTTGGGTCTTCGCTGCTGCCCGCGGGCTTTCTCTAGTTGCGGAGAGCAGGGGCTACTCTTCGTTGTGGTGCACGGGCTTCTCATTGTGGTGGCTTCTCTTGTTGTG
>NW_006793836.1:0-725 GCF_000442215.2 Lipotes vexillifer
ATTGCTATAAACTTCCCTCTTAGAACTGCTTTTGCTGCATCCCATAGGTTTTGGGTTGTTGTGGTTTCATTGTCATTTGCTTCTAGGGAATTTTTGATTTCCTCTTTGATTTCTTCAGTGATCTCTTGGTTATTAAGTAGTGCATTGTTTAGTCTCCATGTATTTGTATTTTTTACAGATTTTTTTCCTGTGATTGATATCTAGGCTCATAGCATTGTGGTCTGAAAAGATACTTGACACAATTTCAATTTTGTTAAATTAACCAAGGCTTGATTTGTGACCCAAGATATGATCTATCCTGGAGAATGTTCCATGAGCACTTGAGAAAAATGTGCATTCTGTTCTTTTTGGATGGAATGTCCTATAAATATCAATTAAGTCCATCTTGTTTAATGTATCACTTAAAGCTTGTGTTTCCTTATTTATTTTCATTTTGGATGATCTGTCCTTTGGTGAAAGTGGGGTGTTAAAGTCCCCTACTATGATTGTGTTACTACCGATTTCCCCTTTTATGGCTGTTAGTATTTACATTATGTATTGAGGTGCTCCTATGTTGGGTGCATAAATATTTACAATTGTTATATTTTTCTTGGATTGATCCCCTGATCCTAATGTATGTAGTGTTCTTCTTTGTCTCTTGTAATAGTCTTTGTTTTAAAGTCTATTTTGGGGGGCGGTGGAAAGATGGCGGAGGAGTAAGACGCGGAGATCACCTTCCTCCCCAC
>NW_006793837.1:0-382 GCF_000442215.2 Lipotes vexillifer
AGCGGATTAAAGCTCCACAATCAACTTGATGTACCCTGCATCTGTGGAATACATGAGTAGACAGCGAATCATCCCAAATTGAGGAGGTGGACTTTGGGAGCAACGAAATATATATATATTTCCCTTTTTCTCTTTTTATGAGTGTGTATACGTATGCTTCTGTGTGTGATTTTGTCTGTATAGCTCTGCTTTAACCATGTGTCCTGGTCTGTCCATTACTTTTTGTTTGTTTGTTTTTTTAGTATAGTTTTTAGCACTTGTTATCATTGGTGGATTTGTTTTTTGGTTGATGGCTCTCTTCCTTCTTTCCTTCTTCTTCTTTTTTTTTTTTTGCGGTACACGGGCCTCTCACTGCTGTGGCCTCTCCCGCCGCGGAGCACAG
>NW_006793838.1:0-313 GCF_000442215.2 Lipotes vexillifer
TATATATATGTATAACTGAATCACTTTGCTGTACGGCAGAAATGAACACAACATTGTAAATCAAGTATACTTCAATAAAAAATATTGGAAAAACAAATGAATGAATGAGTTACAAAAAAATTTCTCCGAATGAAAAGTATAAATATAACAGGATCTCGAAGCCCTAATTTTCTAGAAGCCTGAGCTTTGCTGACCCCACTCGGCCACTTACTGCCTGACTGGCCAGATCACCCTGGTTCCCTGCGCCTCCAATCACCTATGTGGGTTGGAGGCATCCAAGGGGAAATTCACCCGGGAGAAAGTTCTTTCCCTC
>NW_006793838.1:323-29411 GCF_000442215.2 Lipotes vexillifer
TTTCCCTAAAAATGACCATATTCATATTCTCTTCATTTCCCCCACCTGGAAAAGTGACTGAAAAAACAATCTTGCTTCGGCTCACCGTTAATTCTCCAAGGCCCACCTCTCCCTACCCCAAAAGCCCATGGCTGGGGTAAAACAAACTCTGTGCTATTGATTTCGGGAGGCCACAAGGCCCCATGGCATGATTGACCTTATCAGAAATGATTCGGTTGTTCTGTGGTTAAAGGAAGCAGGAATCCACACCACGAATTTATTCCAGTACAACTGTTTTCTGTTAGCTTTGAACACATCGCTGCTTCTCTTTTTCATCTACATTATCGCCACCTCTTCCACAAACCCCGATTTACAGACAAGAAATCTGTAAATTTGGGGGTGGCTGCTCTGGGAAGACTCGGCATGAGGGAAAGACACGTCCTTTAGCAACGCAAGTACAGTCACAAATGAGACCCGCACTTGCACGAATAGTGCCTTTAAAACAGGTATTTAATCCAGCTAAAATTTATCTTCAGGAAAAAAAACCAAGCAGCATGGCGACTCAAGACATTCTGCATTTAAAACATGGATGAAGTGCTCTCCGAGTGGCCCTTTTTAGGGGAGATGCGTGCCAATCGTGTCGATGCCACTTTTCAAGCTGGCAGGGCCTGGATGAATAATCCTGGGTTAAAAAATCATGGCCGGATTGGAAGAATACAAACGCTTGGCTCTCTTTTTAGAACAAATGGATACATTTTGCTCCATTCAAGAAGAAAAGTGAGACTGTAGTTCTATTCTGCGTTTCAGGGAATCCTTCCACCTGCACAGACTTCACGATGTTCTACAAGGAGATGGAACCGAAAGTTTCCAATCGCCACCCTGGAGATGTGGGGAAGGCCACGCCATTGGCATGATCGTGTGGTTTGTATCTTTTGGTCCCTGAACTGGATCTGTGGGTTCAAGGTCTCCCAGAACAGGGAAGACAAGCACAACACAAAGACCTGCATCCGGGACAGTCGACCAGAAGGACATCCATCCATCCCCCAGGCACCAGGAGCGGGCTCCTTCAGGCGCCCAAGGTGCACCTGGAGAGAGTCCGCATTGGCTCAACAAAACAAGACGCGGAGGCTTCTGCGGAACTCCACTCCACCACAGCCCGACCTGCCCTCATTAAAGATTCCCTACAAACAGGTGCTTCTCACTGGGCTGACTTCTGAAATGGCTTTCTTTTTATTCCCAGGGACACATCAAGAGCTGAAGGGGGATTCATGCAGTATAGATCAGTCAGCCATTGACAGCGCCTCATGCTTTGACAAGCTGCTTGGCTCGGTTGAAAGTCTAGGTTGGGCTTGGGCCTGTCAAGGCTACGCTATTGAATTATTGACAGGCGCTCACCGTGGTGCAAGGGGAGAGCGAACCATAGCCTCAGCTCAATAAAGATGAAATGGAAACCCTCTCTGAAGCCGACTTTAGCACGTTAAAGGAGTTTTAATGGGCTGGTTTAAAATTCAGTAAGAGAATGCATTAGGCTGATTATAGTTTCAATGGCTAAATGCAGACACGCACAGAAGTTTGGGATTCTGAAGGGCTTACAAATGAGTGGGGAGCCTGTCAGGATGAATTACGCCCTTTGAAAGGAAAGCAAGAGTCCGGGTATATTCCAGCCTGGTCTCAAGAGGGGTTACTTTCCTGCCGTTTCTCCTTGATGCCCTTCTTCTGCCATTCCAGCCTAGGGCTAAACTGCTGGTCTGGATGTCGCAGAAGAAACCTGTGGTGTCATCCCGGCTACTTGGGCCTCAAAGGACCCAAACCATGGAGTGCATGCAGCCCTCGGTGGCACCTTTGACTCCTTCCGGCCCATTCATAATCTCCGGCCCCATCCCAGGCAAGAGTAAAGCATCCCTCCTATCGGCATCCTATTAGAGGGCTTGAAGAACCGTCACTGGCCAGTGTCCCCTGGTTAGCAAATTAATATTAACAATTCCGATTTTTCTTATATAATCTCTTTTCTTCTTTAAATTTCCACCTGCCAAGATTTACTTGTATTTTAATAGCTGATGTCAGACAAGCTGCAGAGAGTGAGGCCCGTCTCAGAACTATAATTTTAAATACAATGAGACGCACATCAGCTGTCGCCTTGACGTGCCGGGAATGATTCCACGTGGACTTCTAAAGTGCAGCCTAAGAGCTTCAAAGACCGAGCACATTTTAAAAGAATTTAAATTGATAATCACGGTTTGCTTTTTTTTTTTTTTTTTTTTTTTTTAGCAATTTGTCTAATGTGACCCTCTATTCATTTTTTTCCAACTTTGCTTCCAAGGGGCTGCCTCCTGTCAAATTGCAGAAAGGGCCAACCAGCACATCTAAATCTGTGTTCATTTGCTTTCTGCGGGATTATCTCTGCCACGTTGAGCAGTATAAGTAAATCAAAGATGCTTCTCAGAGCTGCAGGAGTAGGCTAATCTCCAGACAAATATTTAGAAGGCAGCTTTGCCTACTCCAGCCTTAATCGTTTCCAACTGATTTGACTTTGTCTAATGTCCCTCTATTCATTTTTTTCCAACTTTGCTTCCAAGGGGCTGCCTCCTGTCAAATTGCAGAAAGGGCCAACCAGCACATCTAAATCTGTGTTCATTTGCTTTCTGCGGGATTATCTCTGCCACGTTGAGCAGTATAAGTAAATCAAAGATGCTTCTCAGAGCTGCAGGAGTAGGCTAATCTCCAGACAAATATTTAGAAGGCAGCTTTGCCTACTCCAGCCTTAATCGTTTCCAACTGATTTGACTTATTCTAATTACAGCCTTTATGTTATAAAAGCCATTTTTATGTTGCTGGGGAGCAGTTTCATTGCAAATACATGAAATTTTGCTGAGTTTCCGTTCCCATGTTGATTATGGAAATGGTACTCTGCAGCTTGGCTCTAATTAGAAAAACACACTGCATGGAATGTCAACAATTTTTAACATTAATAACGTACCGGCTGGGTCCTTTTGTCTCTCTTAACATCCCTTCCACAAAGGCTGACACCAGGGAGCCTGGGATCCACTCTGCTGCAGAAGGACCACTCATTTCCCCCAGGGTTGATGGGCCAGAACTCCCTCACCCCCACCCCCTAAAGTGGGAATGGCCTGTTGGAGGAAGTGGGTTACTAATTTAATATAACAAAAGCAAAGGAAAAAAAGAGAATTAAATGCTAGCACAGTTTAGGGTAATGCATTTGCTTCATGACTATGAACTTGGAAAAGTCTAGCACAGTATCATAAAGCAGATTAAATGGGTCCTGTTACAAATCGGAGTGATACATCTGTTCCAGGGCTTCTTTCGGTGTCATGAGGTTTTATGTGTTGGAAGGATCTCAGCAAAGAGACCAAATGATTGTTTAGATTTTGCACTGAGAGTGGAGGTAGCCCAGGGCCAGGCCTTTAACCTCACTGAGCCTCAGTTTCCTCATTTTTAAAGTGGGAATTATCATGCCTACCTTGCAAGGTTATAGTAAGGATAGGTATAATACAGTACTCTTGCACCAGGTCGTAAATGCACATCCATCCAGCTGTTCTGGAGACGGAACTGCTGGACCCTATACAAATTTCAAATGTGCCTAACCCGGAACAGGCAGTTCTACTTCTTGTAAAATATCTGAAATGAAGCCATGCACATAAGTTTAAACACATCTGTTTGCCTACCGAAATATCAATCCTTTGGGATACAAATAAAGAGCATGGAAAAACAAACTGGAGATAACATAAACATAGACCAAAGGGAAAGCTGTCCATGGTTCATTGTTAAACAAACAAACAAAAACCCAATAAGAATAATCCCCCTGGAAAAATGTATATTGCTTGGCCAAAATACAGGAGCATTTTTAATTGGAAAGGTACTGCCAATTTGCCCTCCAAAAAGGCTGTCTTGAGTTACACTCTCATCAACAGAATTGTCTGTATACTTGGAGAGAAGGTTTCATGATGTAGGAGGGCTCAGGCCATACTCCCCCCCGGCCCCGCAGAAAAGTGTGCTCGAGAAAGAAGAAAATGATGATCATAGTGGAGAGAGAAGAAAAGAGGCTGCTGTGTGATAGAAGAAAGTAATTTGCTGCAGTGATAGTGAAGCATTTCACCCGGGGGTGCCTTCTTTGGTCATTTCCATGGGGAAATGCACACACACACACACACACACACACACACACACACACACACACACACACTCCACAATGTGGCAACTCCTGAGGTTAAAACAAAAACTGCTGTGTGGAAGAATAACACGCTAGCTTTCCTTCAGACAAGATCTGAAGTTGCGGCTACGATGTCTGTCTGGATGATGGAGACCTTTAAAGAATCTTACTTATCCTTGCACTGAACCCACAACCAAACAGTTTTAAGTGGTAGGCGCTTTTCCTGGTAGTGAGCCAAATCTGCTTCAAGTTGGCTTGCAAAAGATCTTGCATTTCCCACCCAATGGCCCTTAAACCAGGTCCCTCTTCTGCTTAAACATCTCCATGGATACCTATTCGCCCTCTCTCGGAGGTGCAGCATAACTTCCCAGCCCTAAGTGTGGACTGTACACAGTGACTTCCTTCCAAAGAGCACCACATGGAAAAGGAGAAAAAAAAGAGTAACTCTACAGTGGAGAAATCGGACAAACTCTACCTCGTCCAGGCAATCAAGGTGAACATCTCAACAATGATCAATCTGATAGTATGCGCCCTTGATAGCGTGCCATAAAAATGGTACTTGACCTCTGTGGTCTTCGTCCCCAAACTCATAACCCCAGTCTAACCATGAGAAAAACATCAGACAAACCTACATGGAAAGACTCTACACAATACCTGACCAGAATGTCTCAAAACCATCAAGGTCATCAGAAAAATAAAGGGACCGTCTAAGAAACTGTCACAGACAGAGGGGACTAAGAAGACATGATGACCCAGTGTAATGTGAGATCCTAAAGGGAATCCAGGAACAGAAAAGGGACATTAGATAAAAATTAAGGAAATCTGAATAAAATATGGACCTCAGTTAACAATAATGCATCAGTATTGGTTCATTAGCTGTGATAAATGTACCACAGCAATGTAAAATGTCCACAGTAGGGAGAATTGTGTGCATGGTACATGGGAACTCTGTACTATCTTTGCAACCTTTCTACAAATCGAAAACTCTTCTAAAACAAAAATGTATTTGAAAAAATACTAAACTTCAGGGGCCGCCTAGAACCTCTCAGAGATGCAGTCCAGTAAGACACTCTGGCCCTTGTTTCTGGCCCCTTCCTCCTTTCCCAGGTTCACCTCCTGCCTCATCTGCCACAACACCAAGTGTCAGGGTGTCCTGTGCTCTTACCTGATTCACGGGCTTTGCTGCTGTGCTCTCCTCTACCAGAAGCATCCGTGATCTTTCTTCCTTTGTACCTGATTAATGTCTTTCAGTGTTTCTAAGATCATTCAGCCTTGACCTCTCCAAGAGCAGCTTCCAACAGTACTAAGTGTTCATCCTCAACACTCTCGTCAATACCCTGTCCAAAATTCCACTTACCTCTTCAGTTTATAATTAATCGTCGAACATACCTGTCTACGACTTTTCTCTGAACTCCTTCAGAATTGATCTCCTTTACCTTTTTCTCTCTGCCACTTGGCTTAGTGCATGGTACCCAGCAGATCTGAAATAAGTATTTTCAGGCTGAAGGGATGAATCGATAGATAGATGGTTGAGTGGATGGATGGGTGGATGCAGGGATGAATTATTCTACCTCTGCTCTTAGAGAAACTAAGTTGATGGTCTCTTTCTGAGAAAACTCCAAACATCTGAAGTCAGATAGCTTTCATGGACATCCCAGGAACCCCATACGAGCCAACTCCAATGCTGTGTCCTTTGTGAATCTTTCAGTGAGGTCACATCACTCCTTTGTCTGGCTCCCACAGGGCACTGTGCATTCATTCCACTGCTTTATAACTGACTTGAATGGAGCATCTTTCCTATTAGACTTGAAGTTCCTAAGAACAAAGCCCATGCCATCTTTGTACCATGATATAGAGGGTGGGGGCAGGGAACAGTATTGGTCAGAATTCCTTCCAGGAGAGTGTTACCTTTACTATGGAGAATGCCTGGGTAAGAGCCGAGTGTCTGATGTAGGACTGGACCCTCACCCATCACTCTTCCCCACTACTCAAGGACCTCTGTGTTGACCTGTGCTCAGCTCAGAGGGGGCAAGAGACTCTTCTGAATACTAAAGGCACAGGAATTTCAAAATTGACAATGAATTCTCAGGAGGAAGGACAAAGGAAACAGCCAGGTTGCACACTTTGTCGGAAAGTTAAAGCGCCCCTCCCACCTCGCCGCTTGCGTGGCTGCCCGAGGAGCAGTTTGGGGAAAGCAGGAAGGACTACTTGAGGTGTCTGCCTGTCGTTTGCCAGAGGACATGGGACCCCACTGCCCTCCACAGAAATTGCAAAGAAGTCTCCTACACTGTTCACAAATGCTGCTTTAAAGAATGAATTATCTGGGGGAAACTCCCCAAAGCTGCCAGTTCTGTGTTGAGGTGGCCAAGAAAGAGAGATGGCCGTGCTTGCAAGTTTCAGGGACCGGTCAGGAACAGGGTGGGCAGAAGAGCAGTAGTTTCTGGGAATGAGCAGGAATCTTGGAGAGGTTCCACACTTCACACAACAGGGAGTGCGCTGGGGTCTAGGACAGGGGTCTCCAACTAAGGCTGGGGGCCAAATTCAACCCAGCACCTTTTTGTAAATAAAGTCGTATCAGAGCACAGTCAAACCCATTTATCTGTATGCTGTATAGGGCTTCTGTCACATGAAAACAGCAGTGTTAAGTGGTTGTGATGGGGACTCAGTGGCCTGAAAAGCCTAAAATACTTATTATCCGGTCCTTTACAAAAAATGTTTGTGGACTCCTGGTCTAAGACAAGGAATTCTCTAATTTTAAGGAGGAATATGCCTGGGTGTGTGTTTCCCCAAACATCCTCAGTAAGCATCCAGAAACATTAGCTGAATTCCCAAACTTTCTCCCCTCTGGGCCTGGGATCATAAATAGTTCTGCAGATTAAAGACAAATAGGGCAACAGATTAGCCTCTTCCCTGGAAGTCATTCACACAGAGATTTTTAGTGGAATCCCAAAGCTCACCTCTCCCAGAATTCCGTCCCAGCTTGCGAGTCGCAACCCAGCTTTCGGACAAGAACCTAAGTTAAGAAAATGGGTGTGTTGTCTGAGAGCCACATCTCTGCCCCAGGTAAAGGCCCTGGACTGGCCTCAAGCATCCCTCTGACCTGGCCATTTCCTTGAGAACCAACTCTCTGGGTACCTCCTATAAGGTCTGGGGACTCATCTTCCCACAACTGCTGGAGTGACTCCCTTCTCCCTATGGGGTGGGTGTAGGAAAAACCAGGGGAGGGAGGGAGGACTCCAGGTGACATGGGTTTCCACTGGTGGCCCTCATGTAATGAGACCTCAGAGAGAGTCATCTTTTGCAACAGTGAAAAAATAAGCCCTTCAGAGTTAGTGTGAACTGGGTGGTGGGGAAATGTCTCTCGAGTGGGGATCTAATTTGCTTAGCAATTCAGTACTTTGAACTGGGACTAGCAGGCTTCTTCTTACTAACGTGGGTCTAAAGCAGGCCAGTTAACCTTTCTCTCTGTCTTTGTTTTATAGCTTTTGCCTGGGGCTAAGGAGACGTGGGAATGAAGCACGACTGCTGAATGGGTATGGGTTTCCTTCTGGGGTTATGGACATGTTCTGGCTCTAGACATTGATGGTGGTTGCACGCCATCGTGAATGTCCTAAAGATCACTAATGGTAAATTTGAAGTTATGTGTATTTTACCAGAATTTGTCTTAAATGACATAAAAACTAGGGTCCTTTGTTAGAGTTAAGGGAAGAGATTAAATGAGATAACCACATAAAACACCAGCACCACGCATGGCACACAGTGGATAATCAAGTCAATGTCTCTTTGCGGTTGGGGTGTTGTTAAGAAGATCCAGACCCTGCACTCGCTGTTGGAGTCTGCTAGAACACCATGGGGGGACTTAGACTCCTGGTTAATGACGGTAAAAACAAACCATCCACCCACTGTATTAGATGCAAGCACATGTGCTTCTGTTTCTCTGCGTCCAAGAAACAAGCAAGCTAAGATTCTTTGGCATATACCTATGCCAGTCCTAGCACACACACTCCTCTATTTAATGTCATGACAACCCAGCCCCACTGTCGTCCCCGCGCACTTGCACGTCCAGCTAACAAGGGGGCCAGAGATCAAATGTGGACCCGCGTCACTGAACTTGAAGTCCACCGTCCTGCACCATATCCTGCTGTCCATTGTTATGGAGACACAGAATGGTTGGGTGCCATTTTTCATCCAAGGGGGGTGTTGTTGCAAACTACTCTCAATGATGAGATGCTGAAGCTTTGCCTTTGGGAATGGATAAACAACAACAAAACAGTATACACCTTTCCAAATAGGGAATGGGTGCAGGCAAAGACACGAGGCTGGGATGCAGACGGTGAGCCTATGGAACATTATTTATTCCAAAATATTCGAGTGTGCTAGATTGATGACGATCCCATTGGGCTGGATTATAGAGTTAGTGGAAGGAAAGTGAAATTTTAAAGAATTCCCTTCATTTGGCCAATTTCTATTGAGCACCTACTCTTTGTAAAGAATCATGTCAGGAGCTGGGATAAAATCATGAAAAGAGTCACCAGGTAAATACCACATTGTAACCTAAGTTCCCCAAGGGCAGGGCTCTTTGTGTGTTTTGTCTACTGCTATTCTCCAGCTTTCAGAAGAGTATCCAACACAGAATAGGTCCCAGCAACTAGTTGGGTTAGTGAGGAAAGGAAAAGAGTAGGGTCTTGGGAAGTGGAGAAAAGACACGTCCGACTCGTGCACGAGCGTGTCCTGTCTTCAACAATGGAGATCGCAAATTCCCGAAGGGAAAAGATACATTCACTTTTGCCTTGACCCACCGCGGCTACATAGCATCTTTGATCACTTCCTCCCATTATTCGTTCACCCATTTAATAACTATTTCCTTCACACCTACTATGTGTCAGGCTCTGGAGTAGGTTCTGAAGGTATCTCAAGGACAAAATACGTGGCTTCCTACCTTCATGGAGCTTATTGCAGAGTAAGAGGAAGAAATATTCAATCACATAAAATCATTGCAGAAAGAAAAGTATGGGGTGCTGGCAGAGAAAATACAAGCTGTCTGGGAAGGGGCTACTTTTGATGGGCTGTCTAGGGAAGGCTTCTTCGCGGACCTGATGCTTAAATCAAAGGCTGAAGAATGAGGAGGGGGTGAGGGAAGGAGAGACAGACTCGCTTGTGCAAAGCCTTCGGGATCCCAGAGGGCTCCAGCATGAGAAAGAAGCCAGGGTGGCTGGGGATGGGTGAGCAGCACACGGAGCCACCAGAGAGGGGAAGCAGCTTGGCCTGTGTCCACTAGAAGTTATCCCATCCAGTTACTCCAATTCACAGGAATATATTCATAATGTTAACATCAAGACACACCAGAGAAAAGCGTCGCCCTGCTCAATTGCCCTACAGCTCCTTTGTGGGTCCCTTCCGCTGTCACCTACTCCTCTCCACAGGTCTGATCCTCATTCTACCAGTGTGGGTGTCCCACGGTAGGAAAAAGAAAAGAAAAGAAACATCCTTACGTTTTGAATTTTTGTTATGTGTCAGGCATTGTCCTGTGCCTTTTATCACCTCTGTGTGAAGGAAGCTGTGGGAATGCTATCATTGTTACTGCTACTACCACTATTATTATTATTATACTTATTAATATTCCCCTTATAAAGATGGGTAAGACTGAGTCTCAAAGAGGGGAAGTGAATTACCTCCAAAGCAAAAAACCACAGTATGGTTGCATGAAAATTCAAACACCGATCATCTGACTCCAGAGTTTTGTCCTGACCATTAGATAATAATTCCCACAAGACAGCTTTGTCTCATGCAAGAGTTTACTCAACAAAAATGTTACTGTGCAATGACTATGTGCCGGGCACAATGCTAGGTGTTGCCTTAATGAAATGAATAAAAGCCGTCCCTGATTTTACTGAGAAAAACACATAAACACCGTCATACAATGTGATACAAGCATCTGCCAGGTGTGTATAAAGAGCTATGGAGATTCAGGTTGCGAGGGAGTGACAAATTTAGCGGGGGCCATCCAGGAGAGGCCATAGTTGAGCACCAGCTTAACAGAGAGGTAATAACTTTCCATGTGAGAACATGGGAGGGAGAGACATTCTTGGAATGTAAAAGCACATTTGTTTTTAGATTCTTTTCCCATATAGACCATTACAGGGTATTGAGTAGAGTTCCCTGTGCTATACAGCAGGTTCTTATTAGTTATCTATTTTATATGTAGTAGTGTGTATTTGTCAATCCCAATCTCCCAATTTATGCCCCCCCCCCCGCCCCGGTAAACGTAGTTTGTTTTCTACATCTGTGACTCTATTTTTGTTTTGTAAATAAGTTCATTTGTACCATTTTTTTTAGATTCCACATATAAGCAGTATCAAAAAAGAGTAGATACATGTATGTGTACAACTGATTCATTTTGCTGTACAGCAGAAAATAACACAACATTGTAAATCAACTATACTCCAATAAAAATTAACTTAAAAAACACGTTTGTTGTGAGGGCCTAGTTCCATGTTCCCAGTTAAATAGCTCGGGCAGTAAGACAAAAGACCAGAGGAGGAGTGGCCATATTATAAAGGGTCTCAGAAGTCAGTTAAGGGTTGGGGACTTTCTCCTGCAGATGATGGAGAGTCACGCATGGGTGTCAGGCAGGGAGGCTGGGGATACATTTCACAATTAGCAAAGACCAAGCCAGTCAGTGTAAACCAGAGGTTCTCCAAGTTTGGTTTGGACCAGCTGCATCAGCATCTCTTGGGAATCTCTTGGAATGCAAATCCTCTGACTCCACCCCAGACCTCCCGAATGAATCTGAAACACTGAGGTTTTAACAAACCCTCCAGGAGATGCTGTTGAGCGCCCACGTATGGGAACCACGGATCTACCCCCACGCTTTGCCTGCTTCTGCAACCACCTCCACAGCACACAGGATCTGCAGGGGCTGCTTCACTCCTATGCTTCTCCCAGCTCCTTACAGAGACAGGAAAGCACGCGGCATGTCTTGTCCCCTTCTTGGTGTCAACCCACTACCTCTAGGTGGTCATCCAGCACAGTGACCACCTAACTTTCTCAGGAGAGACCCTCTCTCTTGACTTATCTCTTCGGTTTTGGTTTGAAGACCAACAAATCTTCTCTCTCTCCTTCCTAGTTTTGCCCACTGCTCCGGGAGCCGGAGAGCTGATGACGGATGCTGTTCGGGAACTCTGGCTGGTGCTCGAAATGATCATTAGCTAAGTGCCAGGCTAATGCATTCAGAGGTGGTGAGTTAATAGGAAAACAGGCCTGATTCGGTAGCCTGTGCCCATGGTGACCTAGAGCTGGGTGTTAAGTGGTGACGGGCAACTCCCCTCTAATCACCTCTTGTTAGCTGCAACTATAGGCAAATTGCTAGCGAGGATTAAGTGGGGAGACTATGCCAGGATCACTGTCAAGCAGAAAAAAGACTCAATTTGTAGAGCAATCACGACTCTGTAATCACTTCCTTAAGAGCTCTTTTTGGCTGCGTTTGCCTTTGGAAGGTGGGGACCCTGCCTAGGCAAAGGTGGGCTAAGAGCTGCAGGCTGGCTTTTTCTGGAGCATTCTAAAAAACAATTTCCCACCACCACCCAAGGAGATAAGCCTTGGGTGCCCTGCCCCCAGGGGTCTCTGGGCTTGAGCAATGAACACCAATGTGCATAAACAATTGATGGGAGCGCTCCTGAATAGAGCACATTGCTGTAAACTCAGAGAGTCTGGGAGGAGGCCCTATGGGGGGAAAAAAAGCAGATACATATTGTTTATCACTGTTTGCATAATGTCCATATAAAATAGAAACAAATTAACAAGGCAATACAGTCATCCCTCTGTATCTGCTGGGGACTGGTTACAGGGCCCCTGTGGATCCCCAAATCCATGGGTGCTCAAGTCCCTTATATAAAATGGTGTAGTATTTGCATACAACCTAAGCACATCCTCCTGTATCCTTTAAATCATCCCTGGATTACTTATAATATCTAATACAATGTAAATGCTATGTAAATAGTTGTAAATACAGTGTAAATGCTCTGTAAATAGTTGCCTGCGTGTGGCAGATGCAGGTTTTGTTTTTTGGAACTTTCTGGAATGTTTTTTCCCAAATATTTTTGACCCACCATTGGTTGAATCCACGGGTGCAGAATCAGGGATATGAAGGGTCAACAGCATTTTAAGAACCATTACACAACAGTGGAGAGGAAAAAACGCCGGAAGGGTATCCTGTTCCCCCGCTTTCAGTTCAAGGGGGATCTTTTAAAAGGTGGTTGCGGGGGCATGACTTTTCTTTTCCAAATGTTTGGAGCCTTTACCAGGTTGGATAACAGCTGTTTTCAAGCTTATTCTTAGGGCTTAACGCCTTCATTATTCTCACACAGTTACCTGGAGAAGTTTGGTACCAGAATAAGTTAGAGGGATCCACGTCATCTCAGAAGAAACATTCTGAAGCTTGGAAACAAAGGAGATCGTTGGGAATGAGTGGATATTTGAAGCCAAAACGTGATTCGTTCAGATAGAAATGTTATTTTTTTAACATGTTTATTGGAGTATAATTGCTTTACAATGAACGGTGTGTTAGTTTCTGCTTTATAACAAAGTGAATCAGCTATACGTATACATATATCCCCATATCCCCTCCCTCTTGCGTCTCCCTCCCACCCTCCCTACCCCACCCCTCTAGGTGGTCACAAAGCACCGAGCTGATCTCCCTGTGCCATGCGGCTGCTTCTTCCCACTATTTTAAGTCCTTCAAAGAAAGGCTCCAATCCTTTGCAATTTCCCAAGTAGAAACAAGTTTTGAGAAAGTTTCCTATCACATGATTCATGGCAGGCTGCCGTAAGGAAAAGGCAGGAGAGATGAGAAGTCTAGGGGTAGGTGAAAAGCTGGCTCATCTACTACTCATCATACCCTTTGCAGGTTTATAAAAAGTCGTAGTTTAAGAAAAACAAAACCTCTCTCATTAAATTTGTGTTGTGAATCTTCATATTCCAAATGAAGCATAAAGCAATGTTGGGAATGTAGCTTGCATTTCAAAACACAGTTTTCAAATTTTTCTCTAACTGTCCAAAGGAGATGATTTCTCACCCATACAAGACTTTCCTTGAAAAAAAAAATCAGCATTTGCCATAAACAATACACTAAAATTTTTTTAAAGCTCCCTTGAATATTTCAAAATAATCAGAATGGGAGATTTGTATTGAAAAACTAAGTACCATCTCTATGTCAAATATCATTCTTCTTAGTGCCCAAACTTGTAAACATCCTATCCACTTTGGAGAATAGTTTGTTGTAGTTCATCTCCAAATTTCACCTCTCTAGTGGACATTCAGTCAAAATAATACCCGTCATTCACTGAGAAAGGAAACTGAAGAAAAATTCATCGGAAACTCAAGGTGATAATCTTGGTGGTGGCTCCAGCTGGCACTCTTTTTGGTTTGTTTACTTGCTTGTTTGTTTCTGACTTTGTTTTTTTGTATTAGGATAACACTATGGCCGCAAACTGTCAAAGTTGAGATGTTGCCCCTTCCTTATGAATTTTCCAGTTCTTTCTGATGCCGGGTGCTGTGTCATAGACCAGATACATATGTGGTCAATATATGCCCGAGGGTGGGGGTGGGTCGAACATACGAGTCTTCACAGCGATCTCACATTTGATCAAACATAAGTGAGTGTACGTACAGTGCATAAGTAAAAACCCCAGCTCCTCTATTTGTGCATTGCTTCAAAACACCGTGACAAACCCCGCTACTGGAACTGGAGTCATTAAAACACTGCATCATTCTTTTCCCTCAAAATTCACTACTTAAGAAGCTCCAAATGCTTAAAGGAAAAGCAAAAACTAAACTGACTCAGAATAAACCAAAGGAATAATCAGCTTGGAGGACTTTTCCTGCCTCGAGCGTGCTTAAGTTACATAAATAAAGAGAACAATTAATGTCAACTGCCTTTTAGTTCTCCATCCTATTAGCTTTGGGGAGCTTCAAGGTAATCTCTCCACAAAGAGGGGACACCCTGAGATTAAAACACAAGGTTTTCTCGAGAAAAATGGGCATGCTGGACAAGACAGCTCACGGAAATAAGACATATCGCTTCCTCCACTCTTCTGCTACTGAATCGTGCTGATTTCCAGAGGACAGGGATTCGGACACGAGGAAAGAAATCCTCCAAGTCAGGTGAGGAGAAATCGGGACAGAGCCGTGTGACATGGAATGTGGAAGTGGCTCGGCCGCCCCTTTCTGCTCCTTTTATACCAGCCAGACACACGAGCAGGTCAGCGAATCAAAACCCAGAAGTCCCCCCAAATCACAGGCACAGGATCAACACCGCAAGCCACGGCTGCAAACTCTCCTGGGTCCACGGTCATCAGGAAACTCTCCTTCCCAACAGTGCGACGGTATGGCTGGCAAACCGGGGGTACAGATCGTGATGGGAGTTTGGGTGCAAAGTCTCCCCAACTCACAGGGGCCCCAGAAAGCTCCCATCTTCCCCCCAACCCCGGGCTCCATTCCACGGTTCTGGCATCAAACGAAACTCTGGCACACTAAATACCTTTTTGCATGACAGCCGTGCATCCCCTGTCATTATCTCCCCCTTTAGTTTCTGTTTTGCAACGTGCGCTCTTTGCATCTAGAAGTGGTGAGAGAGATGCAATTAGTTAACTAAGAGAAACGACATCTCTCCACACAGCCGCGGTGGGGCGGGATGGGGCCCAGTTCATGGATGAGCTGGTCTTGCTTTTTTGGGCCACTCCACCCAGAAGGCCAAGGCTGTGCTGACAATTCAGCGGGGCTCAAACTGCCCGGGATCTATTTCCTCTCTCCCTCTGTCTCTCTCTCTCTCCCTCTCTCCCTCCGGCTTTCATGGACAGAATCCCCGGTGGGAGGAGATAAACTCACCCCAGGTGTGAAGCCAGCCGCACGAGGAGGTGGGGTGGCCAGGCGTCAGTGGGAAATGCTAGTGGTGAGCTCCATGGGTGGAAAGGTAAGCCAGAGGACACAAAAGGAGGGATGGAGAGGCTTGGCAAAAGGCACAGTGAAAAAAAGGCAGAAGGAAAAGCATCAGGAATATGTACAAAGGGAAAAAAAAATAAGGCAAAGGGGATGGGAAATTAATAATCCAACAAGCAGGTTTCCTGCGTGTTATTAATCACACCGCTTTGCCCAAGCTGCAGAGAAACCCAGCGCTGCACATGGGAGGGGAGGGCTTTCAACACCATTGGCCGCTTCTGCTCACTCCTACACACCTCAGCCAATCCTCCCTGCGCCTTAAGGTACAGATCTGTCGGACTGCAGTTCCACACCCCTGGAAGATGAGAAATTGTGCTCCGTGGGTAAGGCACTGCTCCGTCTGGTTAATGCACTGTAAACTTTATTTGAGCTGACTTCTCCTCTGATCCCCCAGTGACGAGGTCAGGGAGCGCGAGCAATTCCACCCCAAATCATGCCATAATCGAATTGCTGCCTATTTCCCGAACCTATAATGAAAAAGGCAACCGAAATAATGCAGGTAATGTTGGCGGCCTCCCCTGCCTGTCGGACATTATTACCTCCGATTGCTTGCTGCCATTTCCCCAGGACTCTAACAATGAATATATTTCACAGCTCACTTGCTCTCCTGTGTGGGTGGCATGGTATAGACACCTCCATGATCTGAAAGGGAATCTAAGACAATAGCGCTGTTTCTGAGCTCTGTGCCTAACAGCCTACTGGAGGGAGAGGTGTTTTTATCAAAGTGCTTCATACACACACACGCACAGCAACCTGATGGGGTCCAGAGTCACAGATTCAGTCAAAGCCAACTCAATTTCTCTTTGTCTCTTTAAGTCCCCAGCTTCGTCACCTACAGCAGAATAATCGAGACTGTGACTCCTTTGTCACTCAGATGCTCTGGAGGTTTTTATTCTATTTTCTCCCTCTGAATAAAATGGGACAGATATGGCTTTAGGGACTGGAGAGGAGATAAAATAATATGTGTACACACCCTACCTGAAAAATGCCTTTTACGCGCTTGTTTCTCCTTTAAAAAAAACCAACACTCTGTATTTGCATGCCCTTAAAAAGCAGAATTCAGCGTCCCATCATCTTTTTGCTTCTCAGAAAAGTGCTGACAGCAGCACGATTCAATGGTATGGAGTCAGAGCCACAGAAGGCACAAGCCAGACAGCATACTCAGCTGTGATTTGCGTGACCACCCTTTGGCGAACGAAGGTCGTCTCCAGGCCAGTGGAAACGTGACGTGGGACGCCGAGTGTGCCTGATTTCTGGAGAAGCTGTGCCCAACTGAGCGCCTTGGTAGTCTCCCAGCCCTAGCTTTTCTTCCTCCAACTTGTAGGTTTGGTTCAACCTGAGCAGTGGCTTTGAAACTGTCAGGCATCAGATACGGCCATTTGTGCCTAGGAGATGCTTCTTTTATCTAGCCATCATCACCAAATACTGGGGCTGGCACCTCGGAAATAGGTGTATTTACGGATGCGTGAGTCTGGACAGTCAGAGATGTGAAAGCATGCATTCAGTTGGCAAAGCAAATACACTCCCAACACATCTGGTTTAAGAACCATACAGGGGATACATAGAACAAGTCAGAAACAGGGTCCGAGAACGTTTTCTTAAGCTTGAATTACAATACAGACTCTCCCCCTTTATATTTCTTCTTAATTTTGTTTTTCTCCTGCTGCTTCTCCTTTTTTTTTTTTTAATGGGAACTGCAATCTACATAATTTTCACTACACACAAATTTATTTCCTCCTCCCTACTTTGGCCCTACTTCTAACGAGGAAAAAAAGGCCACAGAAATGACGTGCTGCCAGTCAAGACAAGACAGTCAGGTGAGAAGAGTTCATCAGGTGAAGGTCTCCAATTTTCCCCTTCCAGCTCGGTCCAGACTGATGGAAGGGCAGCCCCACATTTTAAAAAAGGATACATGGGTTCAAGAGTGCACACTGACACACGGACGAAGAATAATTCTTAAAAACACTCAGCACTACGGGCTATAGAGAACAGATCTTATAAGAAGGAGGAAAAAAGATCAATATAAAGAAAAAAATGCTCTAGATGTAATTGAAGTCATACATTTGTACATGACTTCTGCTATACGCCCAATTACTGCTATTTATCAAAGAGTAGACAACATTGAACCTGGCAGCATGAAAAACAAATTTTACTAAGTCAGAGGGAAAAAAAATCATCAGAAAGAGAAGGGAGGAAAAAAGATACAAATAATAAATAATTCAATATTCTCAAGGAAAGCTCTTGGAGAAAAGGCTTGGTTGATTCAAACATCAGACATGGGTCTGACAAGAGATGTATCGATTGAGACAATTCTATCATTATTATTCCAGCCGGAGTCCTTCACAAAAGCTGCTCTTTTTGTTCCTGTTTTTATTGCTGTAACTACCAACCTCCTTCTTATACCTCGATCTCTTTGAACCGGTATTCATTACAGCTTAAATCTTAAGCCCAAGCATAAGATGATAAACAGATTCTGTGTCTCATGTTTGGCGGAGGCAAGGGCTCAGCTTCCCTAAAATCTAATAGGATGGGAGGCTATTCACAATCTGCTGAGGATTTCCACACTTGATGGAATAAGTCATGTGCCCCATCTGTATAATTACCAAGGCAGAATATTTAGATTCCAGCAGGAGCATATATCCAAAGCAAATAGGACCCACATCGAACAAAGAGTTGCCAAACGCTGAACAGGATAGCTGACAACAAATGTACCCTCATTTGTTACTTTCAAGGCTATGAAAAGCAACACTGACAACATATATCCCTAATGATTTCCTTCTCTTCTGCCCAAACTGGGTTCCCAAAATGTACTTGTTCTTCCAACCAAAACAATTAAAAAGAAAAAAGAAAAGAAAGATCATTTTAGGTCAAGGCAGATCGGGGGCATACAGCAGTATAATTAGTGGAGGAAGAATACACCTCCATTAGACAACTGCAAAAAGCAGGACTGTGTCTTCAGCGTTCCATGTGTTAATTACAACCAGCCAGGAGGTGCCACAGAAAATTAACAGTCTCGCACAGGCATGAGAAGTAAACAGACAAAACGGGGGCTGCTGGAGGGTCGCGAGAGCAAGTCAATTTTGAAGAAAGATAAAAGAACTGCCATGTCCATGATGGCTGCAGGGAGGGGAAGGGGCAGTGGATCTTGTTATCATCAGTTAATTAAGCAGGAGGTCCAGGCTTGCATATGCGTAACATTTGCCATGGTAATCAGATGTATTATTCAAATGGGCAGGAAAACAAAAGCCATGGCAGGCCTGACAAGGAGCAATGACGTCTGCTCACTCCAAGGTGCTGGATACAGGGAGCCAGAGGAGGGAGCAGGGTTCTGCTCCTGGGGGGTCTAACCTATGGGGTGGCTTCCTGAAATTCAGATGGGAGAATGGAGGCGGGTGGGGGATGAGGATAGATTCTCAAAATTAAATACTCCCCAGGTCTGTGTTTGACAACCAGCCAAGGCTGGGGAGGGGCATCAGCTGGTAGAAGACAGGACGGCATCCAATCAGGCTGAGGCTACAACATAAATGACACTTAGTGGGTCTGAGAAGGGGGCTCTGGAAGACTCAGTTTATTGGGGAGAGAAGGAGAGAGAGAAAGGAGGAGAGACAAAGAGAGAGAGAATGTGAATAGGAGCTCAGATTCAACATGGTTATCACCTTTTCTGGGCTTGCAAGAGTAAGGGGGTAAACCTCCCCTCCCCAAATCTCAGATACGAGCTAATCTACTAATACTCTGTGGCAAAGGCTAGTTCAGGTTAGCTGGTCTGGTCTTTCACCCCCGATGTGTACTGACCATTTACAGCCAATGACCTTCATGGGATTAGATACAGCATAAGGAAAGTGAGGCTGTCCTTGTGTTGGGCAGTGACCTGTGATGTCCGATCTCCACCTCTGAGGCCTGACTCACATCCAGAAGGGGCAGTGGTCATTTCACAGGATGTGAAGGTTTCTGGACACTGTGACACAGGCAAGACTAAAGGTCGTTTGCCATGCAACATTTTAGGAGATGTTGCATCTTGTGAAAAGTGGAGGTGGAGCCCCCTACCCAGCCACGGACAACACAAAATCCAGTCTGATATCCTCCGTAAGACCTGCTTTAGCCCTGGCAAACCTCCTCCTCTGCTATAACTTTTTAACCAGGACGGGGCATCATTCATCAGCCGCTGAAGCTGGTCCTCATGTCCCCAGGCTCAGTGTGGCTAATGGACCTGGGTTGGCCGGGGAAGCAAGGGTGACGGTAGGGGTGGGTGGGCAGTGATAGGAAATATCGTGGCCTCCAGTGGCTGAACTGGAGCTGGGACTCTTGTGGAATTCCCACACAATGACATTGGGAGACTGTCCCTGGGGTGGGAGTGGTGGTTGTGGGCTACACACTGGTGTCAAAAGTGTATCTAATCTCAGTAAATCTGCTGCAAAAGGGGGAGAAATTTCTTACAACTGCCTGTGTATCAACAATTATCTCCAAAATTTAAAACGAAAACGTTTTAAGCAAAGTGCAAATTTAGGAGTCATGCATGGGATTCTCAGGGTCCCTACCTATCAGCCATGAGTCTTGGACAAGTTACTTCTTTAAGACCCAATTTTCTGCTATAAAATGTGCATAAGAATAATGGCTCCTTCAAAGGATTATTGCGGGGGTTAAATGAGATAAGTTTTCTGTGGTTGGCTCTTACGTGAGGGTTTGATAGGTATTAGTTATCACTTTTAATGTCATCATTACCATTAGTATTTACAAGTAGTGTCCAAATCTATGTGGATAAATAAGAACACGTCTAAACTCCGAGTTGCCTTTACTCAGAGATTAAAAGTGCATCTATCGCCGCTAGATCCTCTGAGTTTCAATGATTGGGAATGGAGGGTGCTTTCCATAATTCATCACTGACAAAAAAGACAAGAAGCCTGTTCCTAGGAAGGGCTCTTGTGCTCCCCTCTCCCGACCATCATCCATTTGTAACTTTCCCATCTTATCTACAGGATGCCCCTCCCTCCGCAGTGTGGATCTAAGCTCTCCTGCATCCTTTATACCAGCCAACAGAGGTCAGGGGGTGACTCCCGGGCACTCAATCACATCTGCTAAGAGCTACTGAAAGGAGCAACGGGGAATAGAAGTCTCTATTCTGATCAAATTAGTTGGACATGGATCAATAGCGAGCTTTGGTGTGTCTGTAAGCTCAGAGCCTGCAGATTCCCAGCATAGAGTAATCTAGAGAGAAAGAGAAAGAGAGCGAGGGGGAGAAATAATATCTGTTTCCTTGGCACAGAGATTTCCTTATATTGAGTCTGTCACTTCCCATTTCAGTTAACAAACTGCTGAATGGAGCTCATCGTTGGGCAAATATCACAGCTCCATGGAATACAAAATGGGAGCAATTGTTTCAGATCGGGGGTTTAATAAGAAAGAAAAGGCCAAGAGAGAAAGAAGAAATCTGGGTGGGTGCGGGGTGGGGGGGGGGGACTCTGTCTGCAGAGGGGAGACCAGCTCTACAGAGACAAGGTTTAGGAAAGAAGAGAGAAGACAGTCTTCAGCTTCACTTGTGTTTTTTGTTTTGTTTTATTTTATTTTTCTCTCTCTTCAACTACTACTAGCCCAAGATTCATAGCAAGCATTACTGGGTTCTAAAGCTATCACAGAGAATGCATAAAAAGGACAGTTCTATTTTTCCCAGGAGAGGATACTAAATTTGGAATTGAATAACTTTGGAAAGAAGGGTCTGGAAAAAAAAATAAAACTGAATGCCCTCTGCTTATCTTCTACTTTCCTGTACTGAAAAAGGAGCATAGTCATTGCCAGGTGGAGAGGAAACAGTGGCCCTCTTCTTGTCTGCTTGGGATTCAACAAGTCTCCTCGGTAGGGGGTGGTGTATTAGAGAAAATAGGGAATATCATGTGGGGAGCCCCTTAAATTCTTAACAATGTTAGGTAAGGAAGAATTAGGAACAGTTAGGTTTAATACATCACCCAAAATCACAGAGCCAGAGAAGAGCAGAGCTGGGTGTCAAACCCTGTTTGGACTTCCAAAGCTTGTGTTGATTCCACAATACCATTCTGTCTGCCTACTCAAGGGGCTGGCCTGTCTCTTATTTCCGAGAGATTCATCACCCTAGTGATCATGAACCTCAAGTGTATTGGCTCATGGCTACCCTCTGGATCTGCATCCTGAACCAGAGCTCCACTGGTTATACAGCCAAAAAATATTTATTAGTCTTGGACTACAATGCTAGCTAGTGGTACCTGCCAATGGCTGCACTTCAGATTCATCTGAGACTTTAAAATCCCTGATACCCATCCCCCACTCCCAGGGGATCTGCATGGGCAGCCAGGATTATAAATGACTGGGCATGGCAATGTAATGAATTTAAAAAATGGCAACAAAATGGTTCTTTAAGAGGATTACGGCAATATGGTTGGTGGCACTATGAATTTTGAAAACGAATAAAGTTCAGAATTTTATGCATTAGAGGCTGTAGGACGTAATAGAAAGAGCCAACATTGGCCATTTACTAACGATGTGACCATGTAACTTCTTCAAAACTCCTTTATCTATAATGTGGAGATGCTATGCTTCCCCTTGCAGAGCTGTTATGGGGATTAGAAATTAAAATTGCAAAACACTGAGCATCGTGCTCAGGATATAGTGGACATTCAACCAGGTCTACCATACTGGCTGGGAAAGCAATGTTTTCTATTAAAAAAAAAAAAAAGACTTAAAAACTAAAAATGACTACATTTGTGTTAAATTGTGTGATTCATATTAGAGCTTGAAATTTAGAATCTCAAATTTGAATTGAAGATTCTTGTATGTTTTCTCTCTTTATTCAGTCTTTCCTCTAATGTCAGCTTCTCAGAAAGACCTTCTCTGACCACCCCGTACATATCTTCTCACACGGCTTTTACTCTCACTTTATATCACTCCCTAGGACCTGGGTATTCATTATGCACTCACTTGAATAGTGAGGGTACCGTCTGTTTAGTTCATGGCTGTGTCCTTAGCACCTAGAATCCCACTGGCACGTGGAAACCCACCACAAACACTTGTTGAGTAACTGAGTAAGTGAATGATGAATGGATGGATTGCCTGTAGATCACGTGAATTGGGATTATCCACATTTCTTTTCCAATGTACAGATTCATCCCAGCCTTGATGAGTCAGAATCTCCAGAGGTAAGGCCTGGGACTCTGCATTTCCACAAGCTTTGCAGGTGATTCTGATGGACACCAAAGCCTGAGAATCACTTTTCTGGAGCTAGAGAAGTAATCGTCATTGAATTGCTTCAGTGTGCCAGGTTCTCTGCACATTTATATGTGTGCTACCAATTAATCCTCACACATGCTGAAGAGGTGAATATCATCCCTGTTTTTTTTTTTTTTTTTTTTTTTTTTGCGGTACGTGGGCCTCTCACTGCTGTGGCCTCTCCCGTTGCGGAGCACAGGCTCCGGACGCGCAGGCTCAGCGGCCACGGCTCACGGGCCCAGCCGGTCTGTGGCATGTGGGATCTTCCCGGACCGGGGCACGAACCCGTGTCCCCTGCATCGGCAGGTGGACTCTCAACCACTGCGCCAGCAGGGAAGTCCTCATCCCTGTTTTATAGTAGAGAAACCAAGCTCTTGGATTTTATGAAATACGCCTGAGGTCACTCAGGTAGTAAATAATGGCACTGACCCTGGGACCCAGATCTATAGCTACAAAGAGCAATACTCACTCCTTTTGATAAACCAAATATTCCCTATCTCCTACCTAGCAATTTCTGAATCCTACAGCCACTGGGGAACACTTCACTGATATTTATTTTAGATATTAGGTAACCAGTGCACGAGGAACTGCACGAGCAAACATATGGTAGCAAGACAAAGCCTGGGATCTATGGAGAACTGCAAGATAACTTCACAACCAGAGCGAAGGAACCTCAATGGTTTTCAAAGTGTTGTCTCCAAGCATGACATCACCTGGGATCTTATGAGAAATGCAAATTCTCCCCGCCCCAACCCAGAGCCACTGAATCAGGAACTCTGGGGGTGGGGTCTGGCTGGCCATCTGGGTTTTAACAAGCCCTCCTGGGAAGAGTAAGACCCACTGCCATAGAGAAAGAGTGGGAGGGAGAAGAGGGCATTTCAGGTAGGGTGGGATTTGCCAGGGGAGAGAAATGGTTTCAGCGTGAGGATTTCTGTGGAAGCAATAAGGAGTCACTGCAGGCTTTTGAGCAGAGCACTCATGGGAGAGTGGTCCAGCCCTGCTTCCTGGAAAAACTGATGCTAAGAAAGGCCTCAAAATCAGGGAAGCTTGTGACCTAAGTTTATTTTCCCTATAGCTCTCTCTCTCTCTCTCTCTCTCTTTTTTATTTTTTGCCTCAAATAAAAGGATTCCATGATTAAATCAGTATGGGAAGCCTGGTTTAAAGCAAATCGCACAAATATGTTGATGCTCATGGTGAGACTTTTCAAAGCCTTTAATTGCCTGATAGGTACTGTGAAAATATGAAATAGAACATTTTGCATCACTCTGTGAGAAACCCTTATTAACAGGAAACCCTGGGACTTTTCGGTTATTCCGTATAACCGAATGTGCTTATGTGTGCATGTGCTTATGTGTGCTATTTTTTCCTTTTTTAAAAAAAAACTTTATTTTAGAATAGTTTTGGATTTGCAGAAATGTTGTAAAGATTGTACTGAGGGTTTGTACGTGCTCGACACCCAACTCCCCCTGTTATTAATATATCTTAATAGTATGGTACATCCTGCATAATTAATGAACCAGTATTAATGCATTACTATTAACGAAAGTCCATACTTTACTCAGATTTCCTCAGTTTTTGTCTAATGTCCTTTTTGGGCTCTAGGATCCCACCTAGGACACACGGTATTTAGGCATCCAGTCTCCATGGATGGGCTGGCTCCTCTTGGTTGTGATAGTTTCTCAGACTTTCCCTGCTTTTGATCATTCTGACAGTGCATTGGTCAGATATTTTGTAGGATGTCCCTTAATTGGGATTTGTCTGATGTTTTTCTTAAGATAAGACTGAGGTTACAGGTTTGGAGGAGGAAGACCACAGTGCCCCCATTTTTTTGAGTACTTAACTATTTTCAGCATCTTTCCTAAGACTGTTATGGCTTTGTTTCTCCAAGTAAAGACGGGATGATTTTGAGAAGGAAGAATTCACAATTGAAATCCCATACGTTGCCAGACAAACTAACGTGGAGGTTTGCCTAACCTGATGAGGATGAAATCTGATTCTTACACATACACCTCAATGCAACATGGTATGTGGGTGATTCTTAGAATTCCAATTTGATGGAAGCTAGCCTATTACTGGGTGGTGAGCAGCTTGCTGGGGCCTATTAGGACTCCTCATAATCAGGTAGACTTGCATACAAATAAAAAAAAAAACCCTTATTTTCCCCATTTCTGATGAAATTGCAGGACGCTCTGCACATAGTATGAACATCTATGTAAAACTGTTATCCAGCCAAGGGTGTAGGCTAGGGGTTATGAACATAGATTGTAGTATTAACGTCCTGGGTTTAAACCCCAGCTTTGCTACTTAGAGGTCTTAGGCAAGATATTCCCACAGCATCAGTGCCCTCATTTGTCAAATGGGGGTAAGAACAGTATCTCCAACAGAGAGTTGTTATGTTGGACCAATGAGCTAATGCCTAGGCAAGGCTTACAGCACTGTGTCTGGAACAAACTAGTCACCCAATACATATTAGCTATTACTTTTACAATGATGAAGTTGAACCATGGGAAAGTGACACTTCAGTAGGCCAACAACTATCAAACGCTAGCAATTTCATAGGGTTCAATCTACCACTCTTATCATCATCATCATCATCATCACCTGAGACCAAAGTAAGATGGAGCTTTCACTAACTGAAGTGACACCGGAATAGGAGCCATCCGGCTGTGCCCTGGTGGTCCCCCAGGCCCCCCTATTAGAGAACTTTCAGCTCATACAATAGGCAGCATACCCCCTCATTTCTAATCCAGCCACGTTGGACCGACTCCCATTTAAGTCATCGCCTTAACTCCATTTTTCCAGGCTTCATTCTCTCCATTGCCTGGCCTGTGCCATATCAAAGCAATGGGACTAAAGAGAAATTTCACAGCTCCTGACCTTCAGCAGGGAAGGCCCAGGAGCAAAGAATTAATGAAACATGATGAAGTTTCATGAATTTTTCTAGAAAATCTAACTTTCAATGAAATCGGAGAGGTGGGGGTCACGGAACAGGCAGACATAGAAGGCCAGCCCCATGGTGATCGGATTTCATCCACCAGCCTGTGGTTCCTTATTAAGACCATTCAAATGGATGTAATATGGATCACGCACGCATATGTATTCAATGCACGCACATATACTACTTGGGATCCTGTGAAATAATTGAAACAAGAAACAATAGGCAACGTCTTTTCAACGGAATTGTGTTCAGAAAAAGCCGCGTTGTTTGTTTTCTCCATTTCCCACATTCCATGACAAAGAGGGAGGGGAAAGAAGTGCCACTCCCCAATCACCAAAAATAAATACTTGTGTTATATTCTGTTGCCTCCGCAATGAATAAAACAGGCATGAGGGTTTATAACATCAATTCACAGGGCTCTCTCTGCTCCACTGAACTGTTACTGAATGGTTCAGAACAAAGCTACAGGCAGATCGGACAAAGCTCTTCTAACAGGGCTGACATTAGGCTCAGCCTGATAAGACCACATCAGAGATATGCTCGTGCTCCAGACCCTCTGATCACAGCAGCCCGAGTTCCTGGAACCTGATCACAGACCTGGTTCTGCTGATCTGGCTTAGAGCAACGACGCAGCTCCAGGTTATCTGCGAAGCTGGAGGAGTTCAAGGCAATCTCCTCTTTGCAGTGCCTTTAGACATTAACAGGAGCCCAGCCCTGGAGGAACGAGAGGAGGACTTGAGGGCCGGGGTGGGGGTGGGGTGCAAAAGGAAAAGAATGAAAGTTCATCTGATACAACAACATGTAATATTTTACATATCCGGAAGCAAAGTACCTCCTAAGCCCCTTAAAACCATCCCTGGGATAGAAGAACTATCTCAGCTGGGGGCCAATTTGACTCCCATTCCTCAGGGACATTTGGCAATGTCTGGAGACATTTTTTTTTTTTTTTTTTTGCGGTACGCGGGCCTCTCACTGCTGTGGCCTCCCCCGTTGCAGAGCACAGGCTCCGGACGTGCAGGCTCAGCGGCCATGGCTCAGGGGCCCATCTGTTCCGCGACATGTGGGATCCTCTCGGACCGGGGCACGAACCCGTGTCCCCTGCATCGGCAGGCGGACTCTCAACCACTGCGCCACCAGGGAAGCCCCTGGAGACATTTTTGATCATCACACTGCGAGGGTTGTTTTCGACTGGTATCCAGTGGGTAGAAGCCAGGGATGCTGCTAAACATCCTACAATGCACAGGACGGCTCCCTCACAATGAACACGTATATGGTACAAAATGTCAATGATGGGGAAACCTGCCCTAGGAGATAGCAACCCTGATTGCCCGTCTAGACCAAGATAAAGGCTTATTAAATTAGATTATCAAGTTAGTTATCGGCAACAGCGATCTCAATCCTCAGTGCAATGGATGGACAGTCTGGAGACGGGACAGTGTCAGGAATTAGTTACTTCTCTTCAGCAGATCAAACAGATGGTTATAATTTAAGGATATTTATGGGGTATTTTTGGAGAAATACTGTTTACTCCCATTCATCTCAGTGCAGTAACAGTCTCGAATCGTTTGCTGTATTTGACTTCCTGAAGAAGACGCATTTTAACTTTTATTAAAATTTCAAAATGAATAGTCACTCTATTAAAATTTTGCCCGCTTTACTGGCATCTTCAAGCTACCACGGTGATGTGCAATTTATCTCGCTAAACATAGCTAGGGAGCAAAAAATCTAAACAATTTGAGGGTCTGCCTCAATTGAGAGTTTTATTAGTTGCAGTAATAAGAGCATTCATAGGATGATCAAATACTATAATCCAAAGAATGTGAATGGCCTGACATCTGAGGTAGCCAGACAGTGGTGTGCTGTGGTGAATCAAATTTTCTGAGCTGTCACGAGGTAAGGTTGTCAATGTTCCACTGTCTAAAGCAAGAGTTTCTGAATTTTTTCTGTGAAGGTCCAGAGAGTAAATATTTTAGGCAATGAGGGCCATACGTTCTGTTGCAACTACTCAAATCTGCCGTGGTAGCACAAAAGTGGCCATCAACTCTTTGTAAATAAATATGTGCATGGCTGTGTTCCAACGAAACTCTGTTTATGAAAACGGTTTGCAGGCCAGATTCAGCCCTCGGGCCACAGTCTGTCCATCCCCAGTGAAAGAGAAAATCCTAGAACTTAACTGAAGTCACTGAATCTGCAGGGGTGTGGATGGCACTTGCAAGTGTATACAGTCTCTAGGTTATGACTGTGCGTACCCATCACCATTGTACTAAGGTGGGTCTCAGCAGCAATGCGTGTAATGAAAATAGTGTCATACTGGGGCTGCTGTAATAGACACTGTTTCTGCTATGTTTCTATTGAACCCTATACATGCATTTCTTAGAAAAACTAATGCGTGAAACTAATTGAGCACCTGCCATGCCATACACCAGGCACCATAATAGCCTCTGAGGATACAAAGGTGAATCCAAATTATAATAATCACACCTGCCCAAGAGTGATTATACAAGCGTCATGTTTTCTTTTCTGCATCAGCCTTCTCTAGAGCTTGTGTGCACGTGTATACACACACACACACACACACACACACACACAGAGGCACACCCCATACAAGTCACTTGAAGGTAAAATTATACGTTTCTTTTCATCCCTTTTTTCCCAGTAACTCTAGCAGGGGTAGCTATAAAGTAGGTGGGCAGAATAATCCCCTCCTCCCTGTCCAGGCCCCAATCCCTAGAATGAATATGCCACCTTATATTGCAAAAGGGATGCTGGCGATGTGATGGAGTAAAGGATTTTGAGGTGGGGAGATTACCCTGAATTATGTGGATGGACCCAGTATAATCACAAGGGTCCTTTAAAGAGCAGAGAAGGAGATATGACCACAGAGGTAGAGTCAGAGAGCTTAGAAGATGCTACACTGCAGGTTCTGAAGATGTAGGAAGGGGTGAGAGCCAACGAATGCAGGAGGCCTTGAGAAGCTGGAAAAGGCCAGGAAACAGCTCCTCCCCTAGAGCCCCCAGAATGAACAGAGCCCTGCCAACACCTTGTGAGAGCCACCTGGGACTTCCGAGCTGCAGAAATGTGAGATAACACATCTGCATTGTTTTACACACCGTGTTGTTTGTGGTCGTTCGTTACAGTAGCCACACAACACTGATGCTGTAGGCACTGAGTCACAGCTGACGACAGGGTTGAAGGGTCACTTCCGAATGCAGGAAGCTTTTAGAGAGAGCAACTCTGGATTCTGGAAATTTTTATTTTTATTTTTTTCCTTCTAAGTATTTTTGCATCGCTCTCTAGTTTACAGTTTACTCAAAAACAAGATTCGAAAGTGGGTTTCCTTTGGAGTTTGCGCCTCTTTATTAGTACAAATCAAGCATGCACGCCTGACCACTCTACCCTAAAGGATCTGGAGGCCTCCTGTGGGGAAAAGTGTAAGGAGATGCCAGCCTTGCAATTTGCCAACAGCATAAGTCTAGTGATTTAGCTGCTGGTGCTCAGTTACTGTATATGTCCTGGGTGCCGGGGAACTGAATATCCCCCAGCCACCAGCAATAGGAACTAAGGGGTCTCAGAAGAATCAGAAGATGCCCTTTATGGAGATGAAGCCCTCTCTGTTTCAAACCAGCAGATGGAGTAAAGAAGAGAAGGCACCTCCTCAGACCTGGAAGGCTGGGAGCCAACTCAGGGCATGTTTTACCCCATAATTTGTGCAGAAACCACTGAGGTCCACACCTGCCTTCCTGGCCACAGGGAGGGACAGCAAGTCACAGGGAAAGA
>NW_006793838.1:29421-41981 GCF_000442215.2 Lipotes vexillifer
ACAATGGCCCCAAAGAAATTGGATTTGGGTTCAAAACCGACACCCTGCTCAGTAGCTGCAGAGCAAGAAACACAAGCTCTCTGAGCCTCAATTTCCTCTCCTATAAAAAGGAGCAAGAACCCCACGCTCAACATCGTTTCTGCAAGCCTAGAAACGGCCTGAGCAATGTCCTTGGCACACAGTAGGTCAGCAATATATGGCATCTCTTTTTCACTCCTTTGTGGGCTGTTGCCTTGGCATAATGTGTAATTGTAGTGATACAAAGGAGCTCTTCTGGGACAATCACAACTGGAAAGATTTATCTCAATGTGTGTTTTGGAGAATGCAATCATCTTGCCAATACAGCCTTTGTCTCTGGAACAGGGTTTCTCAACCTCAGCACTATCAGCCGTTTGGGCGATTCTTTGCTGTGGGGTCTGTGCTACACATGGTAGGATGCTTAGCGGCATCCCTGGCCTCTCTACCCGACAGATGTCCACGGCAACTCTCCTTTCCTCCCCAGTCAGCCCAACCAAAAGTGTCTCTGGACATGGCCAACAACCTCTGGGGACTCAGTCACACCTGGCTGAGAATCACTGATCTAGGACTGTGACCTCATGGCTCTGGATGCAGAGGAAGGGGAAGGGGACAGGGAACAGGTGCTGAGAAGCAATTACCCTGTGTTAACAGACAAAATCCCTGGCATAGAGAATTCCCCTTGTGTGCATCCAAGGTGACCGTCCACTTCCTGGTAAAAACGCAGGCTGACCACAGGTGCCACTGGGACGGAGGGTGGTGACCTAGATCAGCATGAGCTTGTGTGGTCTTCCACCTCCAGCGTGAGAGTGTGTGGGCAGACCCAAACGTGCCACACAGTGTGCTGATTTGAAATGTGAGGCATGGGGCAGACACGGAGACACATTTCAAGCGTAACATTTACTTGTTGCCTTCCGAGCAGCCCGTGTGTTCCAAAGCAGCTGCGAACACACTTTGCCCGGAGCTCGGCTCTGCTCAATGTTCTCTGGCAACACCTGGTGGAACAGAGAAAAAACTGCACAGCGCCTTGGCGTGAGCTGCTGCGTCTGCTAATCTCATCGCTGCTGAAGGCTCTCCAGTGGCAAAGGTTTGCGGCAGGAGGGGGGAGTCCCATCAGAGGCCCCACCTCTGGGCTGCCATCAGTGCTGTGCCGTGTTAATTTCTGCTGTTTTTCTTTCTACTATACCAAGCAGAAAACAAACACTGCTGTATTGGCAAGAGCTTTCTCGCTAGGAGGAGGAAATAAATTGCAACGGCAGCCTCACTGGAGGTTTTTCTCTAGCATGTGCCCAGAAAGCTGCCTCAAAGATCGCCTTGCAACCTAGCAAGCGTGCACTGCCCAGCTTTGAAAGCACAAACTTCTGGGTTATTACTGTACCCTAAAGGATGCCCTTCCTGGTGTGGCAGGCATCTATCCAACTGTAGAGTCGAGTCAGCTCTGCTTGGAGCAGTAGAGATGAGAAAGTTGGATCGCACCCCCCGCCCCCCCAAACATCTACTCCCTGGGAGTAAGATGCAATGACCCAGGAACTCCATCCTAGCTGCCACCCCCACCCCCTCCTCACATCAGCATCCCAGGGGGGATCACATGTGTTTCTTTATTGATGAGAAGGAAAGGCTAGCCTGTCATGCATTCTACCTGATAAAGGTGTGGCAGGAGAGAATCAGAGAATTAAAAGCACATTCAGGATTTCTTTCCTTTTTTAAGGCTGAATAATATTCCGGTGTGTTTGTGTGTGTGTGTGTGTGTGTGTGTGTGTGTGTGTGTGCGCACACACACATATTACATTTTCTTTATCCATTTATTTGCCACAGACATTTAGGTTGTTTCCACATCTTGACTTTTGTGAATAACATGTGCAATAAACATGGAAGCACAGGTATCTCTTTGCAATACTGATTTCATTTCCTTTGGATATAAACCCAGAATTGAGATGGCCGGATCATAAGGTAGTTCTATTTTTAATCTTTTGAGGAACATCCATATCGTTTCCCATAGCAGTTGTACCAATTTACATTCCCACCACTGTGTACCCTTTTCTCAACATCCTCACCAGATTATTTCACAGTTTATACATATATCAAAGCATCAAGCTGTACATCTTACATATATACAACTTTTGTTTGTCAAAAAATAAAGTGAACTCAACTTTTTGGAAGAAAGAGAACATTGTAGCTTGGAGGAAGGCAGACTGGTCTCAGAACTTTAGGTCCTATTCACTCATGTGTTAGGTGTGGGATTTGGGGCAAGTTATCTACACTCTGTAAAGCCTTTTTTTCTTCAGTTGTATAACAGGGAAGGTACGAGTACCTATCCATGGAGGTCATGCATGCCAACTGCTTCACATAGTGTCTGACACCTAGAAATGCTCAGAAAATGTTAGCTAGAGTCATAATTGTTTACCTATAAGACATTATCACTAGATGTCAGAGGTTGGGGGACCCATCTCAGGTAGGTCATTGATTTGCAAAGTGACCTTAAATAAATTCCCATCTCTCTGTGTTAATCTTTCTTATCTGCCAAAATAGAGAGGACACCATTTGCTTTTAAAAATTATTTCACTCAAAATATCACTGTCAGTATAGAAGGGGTTAGGTCATGTCAATGCTTCTGAAAAAGATCTAGTTACAAACATGCAGCATTTTTCTATATTTGTTGCTCACATCCATGTAAAATGCACACAGCCCATGTCGTCAATTGGGCATGTTTCAGAAGACACTGGGGGGCTTCCCTGGTGGCACAGTGATTAAGAATCTGTCTGCCAGTGCAGGAGACACGGGTTCGAGCCTTGGTCTGGGAAGATCCCACGTGCCGTGGAGCACCTAAGCCCGCAAGTCACAACTACTGAGCCCGTGTGCCACAACTACTGAAGCCCGCATGCCTAGAGCCCGTGCTCCGCAACAAGAGAAGCCACTGCAATGAGAAGCCTGCGCACCACAACGAAGAGTAGCTCCCGCTCGCCGCAACTAGAGAAAGCCCGCACGCGGCAACAAAGACCCAATGCAGCCAAAAATAAACAAATTAAATAAATAAATTTATAAAAAACGCTGGAGAATTCTTTGGGAGTGTCTCAAAATGCGTGTGCCTCGGTTACTGACCAGGAAGGTCTCTTCTAAAATTTAGTTCTACCCAGTCAAATGGGGAGGGGGAAGGTGTCAGGAGTGGTCAGATAATCCAAGGAAAACCAAGCCCCGTTTCATGGCAAAATGGCACCATGAATATGGCACTCCACTTCCTACAAGACCAGATTTGCAGATGATCTGCAATGTTTCTGGAACTTCCTCCAAGTCCTCCTGTGTCTGTGGACCATGGTTTGTACTTTGGGTAGCATCAAATCAAAGAGAGACTTTTTCTGCAGTTAAGCTGTCCTGGCTGTTGATGTTGAGATTCTAAGTTATCATGTCTCACCCAGTGGATTCTCAAGGAGAGGGGTTCCCTTCTCAAAGTCACATTCTATGAAATATTTAGCACAGTGTGTGCCAGTGGCTGTCAAATTAGGCTCATCTGAAATACTATAATTAAGAGGGGAGCCTCACTTACTTAGCCTTGGAAGCCAGTTATATTCAAATTATGCATAAGGGTCTGGAAGCCAAAGAACATCTTTCTACAACTGCAGTTCAGGTACTTTGAAGAACCCTGCTCCCAAATAAGACCCGCTAAGAGCAGCAAGGGATCTCTACTTGCTCCTTGAAATTCTCAGTGTAGGATATTCTCAGTGCAGCAAGATTATCAGCTGCACTGTTTTCTGCTATGACAGAAGGTCCTGTCTCAGTGCAGGATATTAATCTTATTTTTAAATTTTATTTAACACCGTATTTTCAAAATGATATTCATGTGTATCCAAAGACAATACCTTAATCTGAAATGATTAAAGATTGATGACGGGGCTCAGGAACATGCTTACTCTTTTTCACTTCAAAAGGAAATGATTAACTACCACTTTCAGGGCACTTAACAATGTCCCAAACTGAATATGTTAGTTCATCCTTCCTTACAGGTTATTCTTCAGACGAGACTCAGTGAATTTTTAAACATACTTTCAAAGAGTTGCTCATCACAGCTAGAGTTTTAAAATCTATATATTTGGCGGAAATACGTCCTATGTTTGAGTTAAAACTTTCCTTTAGAACACAGTCTGACCACATGCACTATGCCTCTCTGCATTTTTAAAATCTAAAATAAAATAAAAACTAAGCTCTCTAAAGCAAAGGAAAAAGAACACCCACCTGCTGCATGCTTGATGGATTATTAACAATGATGTCCTTCTTTTTGAGACTGAACCTTATTGAGATATCGCATGAGCTTGGAGGCGAAACTTCTCAAGGGTCATTTTTACAGGAGAGTCTAGTTTCCTTTATGCAATTTACAAACTCCTTTGGCCTCTGCTACATCATAACATGTGAAAGGAACTGGGTATGTTCTAGCTCCTGGAGGTGCCACTATGTCTGTAGAGGCCATAATATTTTCAAACACATTTTATCATTGAAGCCTTACTCTCATCCTCAATTCTGGAGGCAAGCAACACAGATACCATTTTCCTCACCTTACAGATAATGAAAGCTGGGATCAAAGAAGTTAAACAAGGAATTTGCCAATCCCCAGCACCATACAGGGAGTAACCAGCAAACTCAAAACTTTTGCGTACCCTGATCTGGGATTCCAAACTATTTTTCTACCTATCTCTTTTTCTGTCTTTCAACCTGTCTAATCTGTCTGCCTATCTATTAATATGTTTGACTATCTATCTCTTCATCAATCTGTCAACCTGTCTATGGTTTCACCAAAGCACCTGCCACTATTTTAAACTGGGTTTGAGAGTTTATCAGAGAAAAGCCTGGAATAACTGCTAACTACTTAACAACAGTTACCTCCTTGAGGAATGCAAGGCAATTTGGAGGCTCTTTAAACTTTGGAAACCTTCACTTTTTACTCTCTATTTTTGCATATTTATGTGTCATGTGAGTCGTTTCACAGAGAGAATGAATTTACGCCAACCACTGTGTGATTAAAAATAAATGTGCTAAAGATAAAAATTTAAAAAATAACTCTATCATGCTGCTTCACTCTTCTTGATTTTCTAATACCAGTTGTTTCTTCTATTCAGGCAAGTTCTCCTGGGATGTCTTTGAGCTATATTTGGGAAAAAAACCCCTCCAATCAGCTCCACTGAGCCAGATTTCATACTTCTGTCCCTTCCCATTCCTGGGTTTCATGCATGGCTCCGAGGTTGGCAGGGCAACATATTAGAAATAAAATGCACTCGTGGTATGTGACACTTCAATTTTGCTGCTTCAGCAGCAAGATCATCAGCTGCACTGTTTTCTGCTATGACAGAAGGTCCTGTAAATTCCACTTTACAGGGCTGTGCACCAAGGGCAGCATGGACAACTCCCCACCCCACCGCCACCACACTGCCACCACGCTGCCGAAAATGAAATCGATTTTTAACTGGCTAGATTATTGTAGGACTATGGCTCCTCTGCTGTGCTTTGCTGAAAGACTTCTCCTCTCTATCTCTGTGGGCGTCCTGCACGTGGAAAACTTCAAATGCCTGAAGAGCAAGCAGACTTAAATCTAGGAAGGTACTAAGAGCATCACCACCGATACCCACATTTCCTCCTGAAGGTGGATGATACCACGAAACTGTTGTTTGAGCAAACAGGAAAGGGACCTGTTGGGGGGAAAAGCTACAGACAAAGAGAGCTTTAGCAAACAACAACCAGAACAGGAACTTGGCATATCTTGTGAGAGGTTTTCCCCTTTTGAGGATTTCTATCTTTGGGGATAATCTGAACATGTCTGCTAGACCCTGTACTAGCAGGGTGGCAATGACCTGAGAGAGAGGTTCAGGGGGAAGAGAGAGGGGGCAGAATTACGTAATGCAGTTATTTTCAATGTAGACCATTACCCTGCCCCCACTCCCACAGGATCAGAATCTCTGGAGATGGAGCTGGAATTCCCAGAAGATTCCTATGCATGGCAAAGTTTGAAAACTTCCAGCGTGAATGTTCAAAGCAAGGATTTGGGAATTAGAAAAACCTGGCTCAGGATACCAACCCTGGCACTCTCCCGGTTGGCTGATCAAGAAAAATGAGCTTCCCCTCCTAAGGCTCAATTTTCTTATTCATAAATGGAGGAGGAGCATATTTCCTACCTCACAGGATTGTTGAGATGAATAAAAAAGATATGCATATAATCAATCAACACAATGCCTGGACCATAGTAAGCCCTGAGGATGTTGCCTCTTTTTATTATGTGATTGTCATTGAATGGTCTCAGTTAAATCCAACTGTTTCTCCATACAAGGGTGTTTTACACACAAAAAAGTGGTAGTGGGTTGAATTATGACTCCCCAGAAGGTAGTCTAAGTCTTAAGCCCAGAACCTGCAAACGTGATGCTATTTGGAAAAAGTGTCTTTGCAGATATAATTGAGGATTTTGACATGAGATCATCCTGCTTTAGGGGGAGCCCTACATCCAGTGACAAATCCTTATAAGAAACAGAGGAGGGGAAGGCACAGGCAAGAAGGCCACGTGAAGAGGGAGACAGAAATTGAAGCGATGTGTCTACAAGTCAAGGAAAGCCAAGGATTGTCAGAGGCCACCAGAAGCTGGCAGAGAGGCATGGGATGGATTCTCTCTGTCTCCAGAAGGACTCAACTCTGCTGACATCTTGATTTCAGGCTTCTAGCCTCTAGAATTTCTGATGTTTAAAGGCACCAAGTTTGAAATAATTTGTCATGGTAGCCCTAGGAACTAACAGGAAGCTCTTCAGTTCCTCTTTAGTCTAAGGATCACATCTGGAAAGGGTCATCTCAGAATGATCTTCTCCAAGGAGACTGGCTGAAGGTTGGAATCCCTGGTCCCTCACCACATGGGGCCACAGCCGGGACTCTGCTTAGTCTCCACACTTGTCAGTGACTTCAGGAGCCCCTGGCCACTGCCAGCTACATCAGTAAATGTCAAGCTCAAATTTCACTCTCTGGCAGCCACCTGAAAGAATAAGGACTTTCTTCTCTAGAAAGCTCCTTAGGTAGAGAGATCTGAAGGTGGCATATGTCAGATCAGGGTCAAAGAGCCAACATCTAGGTAAGCCATGCAGGGTACCTGTGAGCTTGAAGCTCTGCCCTCAGCTCTGGACTCTCCAGAGAATTCACCCAGGGATCCTTATTCCCAAATTAATGTAATAATAACAATGATGATAGCCACCATATACTGAGATTCTTTAGCACACTAGAAATTTAATTAAATGCTTCACCATCATCATCTCCAAAACTTCTGTGATACTGAGATAATTCTCTGCCCCCATTTTACAGATGAAGAAACTGAGGCCCAGCAAGCTTAAGGATCCTGTCAATGTCACCCAGTGGGGAAGGAAAACTTACAGCATTCAACCCTATGTTCCTCCAATGGCTATAGGCTGCCTGGCAACAATGACTATGTTTTGAGTATGAACGTCTGAGACCTTCCCCACCAATGCCCTCGCTGGTTTTTTGTTGTTGTTGTTGTTGTTGTTGTTTTGGGGTTTTTTGCGGTATACGGGCCTCTCACTGTTGTGGCCTCTCCCGTTGCGGAGCACAGGCTCTGGACGCGCAGGCTCAGCGGCCATGGCTCACGGGCCCAGCCGCTCCGTGGCATGTGGGATCCTCCCAGACCGGGGCACGAACCCGTGTCCCCTCCATCGGCAGGCGGACTCTCAACCACTGCGCCACCAGGGAAGCCCACCCTCGCTGGTTTGAAATGGGTCCACAAAAGGCATTTTCTTCCCCCATGTGGCATCCTGCTGGAGCATACCCTTTCTCAGGTCCTCATATTTCCATTTCAAGTACCAGAAATGGAAAATTTTAGAGCTAACTTCCCTCTTAACATTTGCATAGTTTCATTGTGCCATTTTGCAGATGAGAAAACTAAGGTTCAAAGAGACTAACAGGCTTATTCAGGGCTGTGTAGCTCCTGACACAGACAGGACTCCAACCCAGAACTCTTGACACCTGTGTTCACACCATCATACGTACATCTATAACTTGAACACTCAGGGCCAAAAATGGGGGTAAAAATATAGGTCAAAATCTTTGCAGGTGCCAGGACAATTTTCCCATGTAAGTGCCACTTTACTTTTCAATTATTCACCGTAAAGTTCATCTGTAGAGTCTCAAGAATTGGAACACTACATTGAAAAGTATCGATTTTCATCTCCCTCTATTTGCCACTATTACTCTTTGATACCAACTTCAAAGTTCATAGTGGGATGCAAAGCCCTGAGGTTCCCCTCTGTCGCCAAGGGCATCTATTCACCTCCACGCAGACCCGTGTTTCTACTAGTCTCAAGAAGACTCAAATGCCCTCTACATGACAGTCATAAGAAATTAACTCGATGCTCGGTGCTCCTATGAACCAACGTTGACAGGCTGCTGTCCTACAGCCTGTGGATAAGTGATCCCGAGAAGTCACTTGCAAAATGAATGACAAGGTAAAGAGGCTGTGATTTGAATCATGTTTTAAATACATACTGGATTTAAATACAATGCAAGCAATTATTCTATCTTTACTATAGATTGAGAATCTCTTCCTAGCACTGTATTCCACGCCAGAGATAGCAGATAAAGAGGATGCCATTTTTGGGTGGAAGATCTTATAACTCAGTGCCTTTTGAAATAAATCATGATCATGTATTTGCTGCTTTAAAAAGATAAGTCCTCATTTTTCATACTCTGAGTTTCCTCAAAGCCAATCTGACCTCCATGTTTTCCCAAAGCTCATGTGAGTCTGTATGTTATGTGTTTGTCCACTGCTAGAATCCTGCTGTGTTTTGAAAGGCAATGCCCCTGTTTTTGTAGAAAGGAGAAGGGACCAGTGGAGCTGGAACTAATGGTGGGTCTAGAGTGTGAGCTCAGAGGTGCTCCTGGTGACAAGGTTGTAGGCACCTACCTGTGAAGCAGGGCACGTGGGGAAAGGCAGAAATGGCACTGAGAGCCTTCAGCGTGGGTGTACGTGGAGAGATGCTCTGAATCATTCAGAGAGAAAACAAGAAGAAAAACCTTACAGCCGTGAAACTGCTCTCACAAAATCCCCATCTGCTTGCAACGGAGGTATGCCTGTTTACACTGTTCTCCATCTGATTTCTCAGGTGCGACACCTTTGGGGCCATCTTCCTCCGGAAGGCTCCAACAAGCAACAAGTCCAGGTAGGGAGTTGGAACACTGCAGCCTTGCTCCTGGAGACACAGCGGAGGGCTGTCAAGTCCAGGGAAGAGATGGCGCTGTCTTTTCCCTTTCTTCCTCCTTCTGCCCTGCTTATTGGCAGAGGATCAGCCGCCAGCTGCTAAGTGTCCCTCCCCTGACACTAACAAGCTGGGGGCACCCCACAGGACCCATAACCCACCACTCACAATTCTGGTGCCTCCCCCGCATCCTGGGAAAACTCCCCTCCCTTCCGAGCCCCAGTGATCCATGTTCCCAGCGCGCAATGATCTTAATTTAGGTGTGTATTTTGCGACAATATTTTGGATAACCCTGGCACTAAGTCTTCTCTATTACAAACATTTATGTAACCATGCCAGCTGATTAATCTGAAGGATGTGGCAAAGAGACGGGGAAATTTTACCCACAGGAAACAAAAACCCAGTCTTTGAGGATAAATATGTACTCCAAAATTCATAACTTATTGCAGATTACTACTGATATTTCAGCAATGCATTTGTCCCTTGGACATATTCATAGAGCGTTTCCAAGTCTATAGACACATCTATTTAATAACTGGACCGAATAATTCTTCCACGCTACATATACATGAGAACTTGCAAACACCCCCAATCCCCACAACAAAGGTAATAAGCTTTTGTCTCCTTTTTTTTTCTGCTTTAAGCATCTGCCTTAATGAGCTCTGCTTCTTTGTAACTCAAGAGATTTAGTGTTCTGTCCAACAAAACAATTTATTGCCCCAAATATTCCTACTGCAGATAAAATCTTTGCTTCCCCAGTACTTCTGGCTCCACAGTTAATACCCTAATGTTTCATTTACAGCTGAACAAAGCGGCTTATCTCCACTAAAAGGGGAATTAGTAGTAAGAAATAATTTCAATCATCTGCTGAGTTTCTAAGTAAAGTGATGACTTCTGCATTCTAGCTTCTATCTGATGACAGGTGTGTTGGGGGCTCCCAGAAAATAGAGCAGTTCTGTCACCTAAGCTTTGTAATTTGAACAATGCGGCTACATAGATCAGGCAGGAGTTAGGTCTTAGCTGTCAGGGAAAAAGAAAAAAAAAACCTGCACTCGGATATATGCTGTAGTCAGCAGTTCTTAGCTACAGATTGGGTACTAACTCAAGGGAGGAAAAAAAAAATTGGTTTGAATCAACAAATGGCTCCATTTTTCCCCCTAGTCTGCGGCAAACTTATTATACACCTACAAACGCACAACCACAGTCTATTACATTTCCTCGGCACGTCCACACACCCACACGGTACCGTGATGGCTATATGTCCTCACACGCGTGCGTGCAGCCTTATTTATGTGTGCACAGACATGAAGGCTGCGGGAGACCGTGGAGCCACGGGGAGGGAGGATGGTGGGGAGAGTCGTAGTGAAAAACAGCGAGGCAGAGGAATCATGGGTGAGTTTGCAGCGGGTATCAGATCGTTTACATCAGACGGAGAGCTGGGGGACGTGCCTTCCTGAGATGACAAGGGGAAATTCAATTTTCCACCGCTCATGTCACAACCTGGGTGCAGGAACACCTGACGCTGGCCCCCGAAACTGCTTAATAGGTAAACTGAAAGGCAGGCAGTCAAGAACCTAGGGGCTGGACGGACCCCATTTGCAGGAGAGTAGAGAGGCCATGACCCTGGACTCTAGGAGATGGGTAACAGGACATGTAAGAGGATGGGAGGTCCAGGTTAATTTCTCTCCCTGTGTATCTCAAGGTAGGGTGGTTCACCTCCTATGTCAACCCTTTTAATAGAAAGTCTTCCTTAAATCTGGAAGTCAGTTGTGGTCACCAGGGTGTGTAAACAGGAGGCTTAGGTAGGAGACTTAGGGGATGGAAGAGGTCAGGCAGAATTGGGACTAATCAGAAATTAAAAATAGGGGCTATGATTTATATAACGATACCTCTAATTTCTCATTCTTCTATGTTTCTTCGAAGCTTGAGCCTCACAAATCCTCCCCAGTTTTGTGAAACATCTCCCAGCTGATGTGAGTATTGGCTGCAAACTGCTCTCAACCTGAGCTTTCCTCTGAAAGGCTGAACGTGACAGATAGGGGCTGCTCTAGTCAGACATACCCAGAGTGGAGGATAGGAGTAAGGGCTGGTACCATCCGTTCCTTGGGTGAGGTGGGGGGAGAGCCTGAGCCTGTGGCCAAAGACAAATTGATGTAAAGGGGTGGGAGGAAGACTCTGGGTGAAATCATCTTTGGTGCAATGAATACTCCGGAGCTCCCCAGAGGATCAGACTGAGGCTGCGTTTTCCCCTGAAACCACAGCTTTCCCTATGTCTTTCCCTGCCCTACCCTGATTCTTCACCCCATCACCCACAGGTTTCCCCTGAGAGCATCCCTCCAATTAACCACTGGCATGCCAATCCCCATCTCAGGCATAATCCCTAGGGAATCTGACCTAAGGCAGATGGAGGTAGGAACACTGTATATAAATCTTGATAAAAAAAAGTACATTCCTATGACTATACACTTGAGCATAATAGCTGGGTTTCAGATGCAGTGGGGATGCTAAAGAAAACATGCTGATCGACTTCCAGATGTGGGCAAGAAGGGACGCCTGTCTTGCCCCTCAAAGACTCCGTCTCCCTGGCCACAGAATTAAAGTTTAGGGATGGACTCATGATCCAGAGTGGGCTGCAGCTCCCCGCCCACCCACGCCCAGGCATTTTCTGTCAGATCTGAAGTTGTAAGAGCCACTGGCTACATGCAAGAAGCTGCAGCTAATAAAACAAAACAAAACAAAAAACTCCAAAGAGAAGCTAGCTCAGCGGTGGAAAGGAGAGACCCCTGTCGCTAGGGCTTAAACCCTTATACTCAGCGATGACTGATGGCAGTGAGAACTCTGCCTGGATCTCTCAGTTTCTCGAGATAATCAATCTTCCTTTGGCTTACGCTAGTGTGGGTTAGGATTTATAACCTATTCAGCTGAATCGATGGCATATCAGGAGAAAGAGGCCCTAGCCCCAGCCCAGGGAGAGATGAGCCTCCACACATCACAGGAAGTGAATGAATATATGAACATGCACGGCCCCTTTTCCTCCTTGATCCTAAATGTCTCCCAGCAAGGCCACTGGCTCTTGGTTTGACCGTAAAGGGGGTGGTGTCTGCACTTTACAGTTTTATTTGACAGCCACTTGTAGCTGGACCCTTAGTGGTAACCGAGACTGACAATGCACTTCCTCAAGTAGCTTACTCCTCAGTGGAAGAAACAGGCCGTTGTCTAAATACACACATTATCATTTCTTTAAAGGGAGACACAAGATTCTGTGAAAGGGGGTTCCAGGGGGACCCGGTCTAACCTACCAGACCCCACGAAGCTTTCACGGAA
>NW_006793838.1:42084-50209 GCF_000442215.2 Lipotes vexillifer
GAGTGGCACACAGGCAGAGGTATGAAAAATGATGATGAAAAACCAGCCTGAAGAGGTAGAGTAAAACATTTTTTTCATGGATGGAAAACGTGCAGAAGTTCCCACGAAGGAGGAAGCTGGGCAAGGTGTCATATGAGATCGCAGAGGGCAGGAGGGGAGAGAGGACGTGTGGAGTTTGTATTCCGTGGGCATCCGAGACGGATGAAGAGGTCTAAGCTGGGACTGGGGTACAGTGAGGAAGTTAGTGCAAGTTCACATCCTTGTCCCTTATGTCATGGATCTCAGCCTTCCCGAAAGCACGGGTGTCCTGACGGGCTGGCCCTGTAACCCATTCATTCATTCATTCGTTCATTCACTTATCCATCCAGTCATTGACCGAAGCCTACTGTATATAAGGCAGGCACAAAACCACATATGGCCCTCCTCCCCGTAGTAATTGACAGTCTTTCAGGGAGTGAATTAAATCATTATATCAAAAGATGTAAAACCAAAATGACCTCACAAGCCACAAGTGAAGGTACATGAAATTAAGAAATAATACAGTAGAGGCACTTGACTTAGTCAAAGAGGCCAAGGAAGTTTTCCTTGAGGAAGGGACAAAGCAACTCTGTTCCAAAGCAGACGTGAGTGTTAACTAGGCAAAGAAGGGAGAGAAAAGGTAGGAAAGTCTAGGAGGAGAGAAAATCCTGGCACAGCTCCTTTGGTGAGCCTGGAAGAACCAGGGAGGGGGCAGGTTCCCACCTGGCCCCAAATCTGGTGCCCTTGGAGCTCTTAGGACCCAGAACTTCTTTCCTCTACCTCCATGAGAGCCCCTCTTTTACCAAGCAGTGCACATAATCCCACAAGCATACTTAGAGGGACATCAGCAAACGCCATTCTAAAAAGGGACTAGAAAATCCATGCCACCCATCAACACGCTGGTGGAGCTGAGGTGGTACGGGGGTCAGGAACAGCAGAGACGACGCCTGGGTATGCTGCCCTATCCAGAGCCTCGCAGCGGATTACCTTTCACAAATTTAGTTCAAAAGGTCAGCTGAGGATAGGAGATATGATTCGAAGGACAGGGGGCAGAAGAAATAGCCATAACGAGGGAAGCCAACGAGCCTGCAAAAAAAAAACAAGGGTCTGAAAGGTCCAAGAGCCTCAGGGAAGGTCCGGCTCCAAGCCATACAACTGAAGCAGGTAGTAGAAAAATCTCCTTCCCGGACCTTTTATTCCATATTTGCAGTTTTCTTACATTCCTGACTTTCTGTATCCCCAGGGCATACAAATCATAGTAAACAACCCGATTGTTGAAGCTGTCCTCCCTTTAGCACAAACATATTCTTGTAAATGGAAAGAAAATGGGCTCACTGCATGCTATTGAGGTACACAAATCTCTAAATGGATTGTCAGTTCCTTTAACCACTAATTCCTGTTTAAAGAGATAGCATATTGTGTTTTTTCATTAAAAGTTGCCAAACTGGTAAATTCACAATCCCAAACACAATCCCAAAATGACCTATTGTCCAGGAAGGATGCAAAACAGGGCACCTTACACTTGCATAATCTTTGCGAGGTACAAAGATATTTTAGGTGCTTTCTCTTATTCCATCTTTATAATTTTGTGAACAAGGTTTTATTATTCCCTTTTGCAGATAAGAGAAGCAAGGCTCTGAGAGGTTAGGGGATGTGAATGAGGCTCCAGCAAGTCAAAATTTGAATTCCAGTGTTTTGACTCCAAGTCCCAACATCTCATAGTGAAGAACATGAGTTTGGGTGTCACACTGATTGGGTCAAGTCCTGCTTCTGGAAATTTATCATTTCCATAATTATGGGGAAGTTACTTAAATTTCCCGAGTCCCAATTTTCTTATTTGAAAAACGGGGGTGATATCATGTATCTAACAGGGTGGCATAAAGATTTTATGCATATAAAGGTATTTAGTCCAGTACTAGGAACATTCCATATACTCAAGTGGTAACCACCACTATTACTATGGGTGTCATCATTGTTGTTGAATCATAATACCGTGGCCTCAGCAAACCTGGTCTTCTGCATATTGGAAGCTCTGGCCCGATCATCCTCTGAATTTCTCTCTAGAGTCTGAACATATTTGGATGACAACTCTGCCCATTAACTATTTTAGGCAATGTTTTGCCCCACTCCTGATTTGACTAATATACGTCATCACCTAAGGATCTTCTGGAGTCGTTCACAAGATTAAACAATGTTGTCTTAGGACCTCAAGTCCAGAATGAATATCAATCGTCAACCTTTAGGTGGGCATAGGTTTACCCCAATTAATATTTCATTAAATAGACTGAATTTTAAGTTTTCAAGGAATGGTGCTGTGCTGAGCACATTAGATATCTCCCCTCCTCCAATGCACTCAGGTTTTCCAAAGAACTTACATCCTGACATAAAAGCAATCTTTTAAAAGTACTTATTCGGTACCAGACACTGAAGGAAGCTCTATCTGACCCTCCCGAGAACCACATGGGGTGGGGACTATTACTAGCTTTCTTTTATAGTTGAGGGGACTTAAGCTCAGGGGCGTGGTACAAATTGATGATAAAGAGTTAGAATTTGAACCCCAAAGTTGTCAAATTCCAAAGGTCATGTTTCACATACTTCACTCTACAGTTTCTGAATCACACACCCCAGCAATAATGAAGTCGATAAAACATCCGTTTCAATTGCTTTCACATATGCCATTTCATTTCCGTTTGCATTCAAAATCTGCAGTGTCTGAATTCCCCCAGAAAGAGGCAAAATCTACCTGGGGAAATGATTCCAAGTATGATATATCTTGAACACTTAGTGCAGAATCACACCTAATCTGTGTGTTCCATAGACCCTTTCCAGGTCAGGAACGACAGGGTCAATCTCTTCTCTGCTCCATATAATCTGGGATCAGATGCCTGCCATTTTAAGTCTTGAAAATATCAACCTCCTCATAAGGTAAATGTTGACTATGTAACTTGATCTTGATAAAAGGCAATGAAAATGATTTATTGGAACAAAATGAGGATATTATGTTTTGGGTCATTTGTTTGCTTTGCTTTTTTCCCCCATGACAGCTAAAGAACAGAACACTCTTAAGCTTTGAGAGGCTTTCACCATTGCAACAATAACACAAAATAAGAAGTCTAAGAGAACACAGAAATAAAGCTCATGAAATTAACACATTAAAACAATCAAGTCCATTGATGGATGAGTGGATAAAGAAGATGTGGTACATATATACCATGGAATACTACTCAGCCATAAAAAGAATGAAATAATGCCACTTGCAGCAACATGGATGTAACTAGAGATTATCATACTAGGTGAAGTAAGTCAGGCAGAGAAAGACAAATACCATATGGTATTAACTTATATGTGGAACCTAAAATGTGACACAAATGAACCTATCTATGAAACAGAAACAGACTCACACATATAGAGAACAGACTTGTGGTTGCCAAGGGGGAAGGGCTGGGGGAGTGATGGAGTGGGAGGTTGGGGTTAGCGGAGGTAAGCTATTATATATAGGATGGATAAACAACAAGGTCCTACTGTATAGCATGGGGAACTATACTCAATATCCTATGATAAACCATAACGGAAAAGAATATTAAGAAAAGAATGCATATATATATATAAAACTGAATCACTTTGCTGTATAGCAAGAATTAACACTATAAAACAATTACACTTCAATAAAAAAGAATCAAGGGATTCTGGAGACCTCCTATGCTGATAGGGAAGCCCAATATGCCCTCTGCTCTCTTGGGCATTCAAAAGATGAAGAGGTCTGCTATCCGTGAAGTTGTGTAGAGCCTGGAGCTGATGCATGGCGTGTAACACAGCTGCCTGCAGCTGCCACGGATACCCTTCCTAACGGTACCCTGTGTTGAAGACTCTGCAGTACCAGCTTCCTTCCAAACACAAAACTGTTTCCATGGTGTCTGACCATACATTCCAGGAGTCTCTCTCAAGGTGTGCGTTTATTTCACGGTTTGGGATCAACCAACGCACGACTCTCTTCTTGCCAGGAAATGTACAATTTTGATAGGAAACAAGATCGGGGAAGATATACTCTGACAGCTGTTGTAGATCTATGCGTTCAGAAGACATGAATATCTGAGTGAATATCATGTCATTCTGGCAGAGTGACTATAGTACCTCAACTCTGGAATTGGAGATTTCAGCTCTTCTCTTTATCAGGCCTCGGTTTTCTTGCCTATAAAATGGGGGATAATAATGAAAACATACCTCATACGATTATTATACTAATTTAGCAAGAGAATGAATGCTGGGTGCTTTGCACAACGTCTGGTATATGACAAGCATTAAAAAACCTGCCTGTTTCTCCTTCCTTCTTCTACTCTCTACTTTCTCTCTGTTCTACCCTCTGTTCTCCATATGACCTTTTCAGTCTTCACCATCGGCCACTGAAAGTTGGGATAGTGACGTGAGAAGTCAAAATCACCTTGGTTGCATTGCCTTCAAATTTAGAGTCATTCACCTGTCCTTGAGGGAGGTACCTTATTAAGACCCATGTGTGGGCACCACAGTGCGGAAACATAACATCATGAGACACAGTTCATCCTTAGTCAGTGATTTTACAGAACTCAGAGCAAATCCAAGGCAACAGAAAGATGGAGGCAATGTGCACGTAATAATATACACTCTCTGTTAATATCCCCCAATTCCCCGGTTAGACGTGCTCAAGGATACCTGGAGTGTGTGCTGGTGTGCCTGGTAGGATGGGTGGGAGTTGCTGAGTTTGACGTGGTGGAGAGTTTGTAGAAGTCATGGATGATGGGATTTTTTTTTTTTTTTTTTTTTTTTTTTACTTTGAGTTGATGTAATGGGTGAGACTTTGGGGGATGTTGGACTACGGTGAATGTATTTTGTATGTGGGATGGATATGAATCTTTGGGGACCAGAGGGCAAATTGTACTAGAAAGAATTAGTCCATGCCCCTGCATCGGCAGGCGGACTCTCAACCACTGCACCACCAGGGAAGCCCGATGGGATTATTTTTAATGACTGGATTAGTTACTCAGTGATGAATCAATTAATTAATGATGAATAAACTAAGCAAATGTAGTTTGATCAAGGATTATGTCAAGTATGATCCTAGGTAGTTATGGGACACTGCAGAACATGGGCAAGTCAGTTTAAAACTTGAAGGAGTGGGACTTCCCTGGTGGTGCAGTGGTTAAGAATCCACCTGCCGATGCAGGGGACACGGGATCGAGCCCTGGTCCGGGAAGATCCCACATGCCGCGGAGCAGCCAAGCCCACGTGCCACAACGACTGAGCCTGCGCTCTAGAGCCCGTGCGCCACAACTACTGAGCCTGCGTGCCACAACTACTGAAGCCCGCATGCCTAGAGCCTATGCTCCACAACGAGAGAAGCCACCACAATGAGAAGCCTGCGCATAGCAATGAAGAGTAGTCCCCGCTCGCCGTAACTAGAGAAACACCGCGTGCAGCAACAAAGGCCCAACGCAGCCAAAAATAAATAAGTAAACTAATTAAAAAAAAAAAAAAAAAAAGCTGAAGGAGTGTCAGAATCACCTGAGAGTCTGATAAAATGAAAATTCCCCAGCTCCAGAGGCTAATGATTCTGACTTGGCTGATCTGGGGTGGCAGAGGGATTGCCCTGGGCCTATTTGTTAAGGGTGATTCAGAATCTATACTTGGAGAGACTTTGCTTTACGGGACCAAGGAGAGATGGAGTCTGGCTTCCTCTGAACCACAAAGAGCCAGCCCCTGTCCTCCTTACGCAAAGGCAGTCAGCGAGAGGACCCTGTCCTGGGCTCGACAGATCCAAATCCTGCCCCAGTCCTAACTTGCTTTGTGATCTTGGACAAGTCAGATGTCCTCTCTGACCTTTGGTTTCCTCCTCTGAATAATAACAGACATGATCCCTAAAGTCTCTTTTAGCAAGACCATTGGTGGATTTGATGGAGAGATGCCCCGTTCATGTGTGCAATTCCACAGAGTACCAAGAAACCTCATAATGCCTTGGTGGGGGAAAGGCAAGAACCTAAAACTCAAAGTCTGACACTTACAAAATACCCAGCACAACAAACCCACTTACTGAGGTCTCTTCTACCATTGTGTTCCTCTCTAGAATAAAGTCCATCAAGTTCCAATGCCTGAGATGACCACTATACAACCTGATCTTTCACCTCAGTTGATAACCACCGCCTTTGAAATTTCTCCTAGAACTTCTGAGCGGTGATTCTAGCTCTGCCCACTGCCTCCAAAGTGCGATTTCTCTGTTCATGACACCACCAGCTCCAGGCCCCCTACCTCAGCACCGAGAGTCATCTGTATTCATTTCCTCCCACCTCAAGTCAGTTTCCAAAGCTCCGCCCCTTGTTCTTCCACACCTTCCACTCCACGACCACTGTAGTCCAAGTCACCATCCCCCTTGGCCTGCAATCCTAGGTCACTTTCTAGCAGCTGTCCTAGCTTCCTCTCCTGGGCCCCACTGGTCAGTGTTCCACACAGCAGTCATCTTTATGAATGCAAATCTCTGTACTGCCATTTAAGTAAGACACAAATCCCTAACCCTGGTTTACAAAGTCCTGTATGATCTGACCTTTGTCCATTTTCTCAGAGCTCGCTGTGCACTCTCCCATTTTCTGGGGGTCTTTTCATCCCTCATACATCACAAGTTCCTCCTCTCTGAGGGCATCTGTCTGGAATGGTCTTTCTCCCTGTCTTGGCATGATTTGTCATTAGCAGTTCAGCTTAAATTTCATGTCTTCATTAAGAACCTTCCTTGAATACCCATCAAGCTCTGTTTTAATGACCTGACTAGCACCTACCATTAACCATTTTCTTATTTATTTACCCTCTCAACTAGAAGGTAAACTCCGTAAGAACAGCATTTTATTTGTCCTGTTTAGCACCACATCCCCAGTGGCTGAGCAGAGTGGGCATTCAGTAAATGTTTGCTGAGTGAATGAGAATATCATTCTGACTTTTCCAGTCTCTGCTTGCTTCACGTCTAAGTCTAGGTGGTGAGTACAGGATCATCTTATCTTCTCTCCACCAATTCCAAACTCGGCATGACCTGTAAAGCTGTTCACCCCATGACCCCCTCTCTCCCCCATCTATTTTCCCACAAGAGAAATAAGAAGATAGATAAATGACATAGCCCAGGGTTCCACAGCCAGAGAATGGTGGAGATGGCTTTCAAATTCAGTTATGTCTGACGCCAAAACCTACCGCAACACGCAACTCTTCATTTTCAGCTCCAAGTCTAAATTCGAGAACCAAAATAACAGAACAGCCGTGTGTTTGCAATGGTCCAAATACACAGGTGTGTGATGAACCTGAGCCATATTTCCCCCTTGTTTTGGATACTGAAGTTTGTATTGGGAAAACCCAAATGACTGCTTCCTTTCTCCTGCTTTTCTAATATATATATATATATATACATATATATATATATATATATATATATATATATGTATATATATGTATTTCATTATGTATACTGATGTTTCCCTTACCTGAGGGATTATAACATACTTTTTAAATTCTTGCTTGGATCTAAGTATTGTTTGAGTAAGAGTTTAATGTACATAATGGAAACCCAGTGTCATTCCAGATTAATACTGATATTAAGTGTCACTCTTAAATTTCTTTATCCTGAAGGTGTCATATCCTCAAGCCCTTTATCCTCAAGGTGTCATATCCTCAAATACAAAATGGTTTTCAGCATGGAGACTGTGGAGGAATGAGGCCAATGTGTCAGGGAAAGCATTTACTGATGCTCGCTGGAAACTCCAAAGATGAATGATAAGTGCATTAATTCGGTCTGCACCTTGGCCTGGCTAGCATAAAACTCAGATCATTCTAGGGATGATTTCAATGTCAAGGGTCTATGACTCCAAACACTTAAAATGATGTCACTTACATATTTGCCATCAGCCTCTTTTTTTTTTTTTTTTTTTTTTTTTGCCCCTGAGGTATCTGATTCTGTCATAAGCAGAGAAGCAATACCATCTTATAAATGCATGCTAGTGTTGTTGTATTTTTTTTGTTTTAGTAACAATTTTCAGTTCTTGAACTAAGCATCGAACAAGAAATTGGACCAAGAACTCCTGCTAGAATCAGAGAATCAGCAGGA
>NW_006793838.1:50219-80765 GCF_000442215.2 Lipotes vexillifer
TCATCTTGAACTGCATTTTTTCTTTTTCTTTAGATGCCAAAGAAAATTCTCTATTCCTTAGGCATTTTCTGGCCTTGCTTACCATATGTCAACTCTAATGAACAGCTCTTTGGCTAGATGTCCATTCTTTTCTCTTCAGTGTGGAACCCTTTACAGAGAGATGTCTGAAGACAAATATCTAAACTAAACTTACTCGATTTAGGCAGCTTACAGCTCCTCGATTTAATTGCATTACATGTCTATAAGTGGGGAGCAATTTACTCTGAAGTGGTACTTAGGCATCATTCCTCTTGGCTTCTCCAGGAAGCACTCGGGCTAAATTTCTATTTAATGTATGCTGGCTTTGGAACATAAGTACAAATGGCAGGATGTGTATTAATGTTTTAATTATGTGGCGATCCTCCGTTAGAAAATGAATCCGGGGTGGACACAGACTTTAATGCCTTTTAACTAAGAAAAACACTTTTCTTGCCATTTTGTGCATTATTCAGTCTCCTGAAATGTGTATCTCCATCAGCTTGCAGCAAGAAAATGGAATCAGTTCTGTGAGTTATGCCATTTCCTGTGCTGCATTATCTTTGTAATGTTCTCAGCATTTAATAAGGGCTAACAAGAAGAAGAGCACTTTTGTTTAATTAAAGTAATATATCATTTTTAATAATTAGTCATAATTAAGGTGAATGATTAGCTAGGAAAGATATGAAAAATATACATTCCAGATAAAGCTTCAAGTCACATTTTAAAAGTCCAAAATAAACTCTTGAGGGCTGTGCATGGCTTTTAAGTATGATATAATTTATGTAATGAAATAAATCTTGAGTGCTAAAATACTTAGTGGAACTGAGAATAATGAGCTGAGATAGGATTAGTTTAATTAGTTTACTGAAATGGAGTCTTTATAGTGGCCAAGTGTGATATATTGGCTTTTGTCACTTGAAATAAAAAAGAGGTAATTAGTCCCTACTCAAATATATTGTTTTCCCAGAATAGGCTGAATTTTATTTTAGGCGCTAATCCAGGGCCAACTTCTAATTGATTTATAAAGGCTGCAAGATAAGATCATCCTTCAGACAACTCAAGAACCCAATCACTTGAAAGCACTGGTTCTCAAAGTGGGGGGGGGGGGTTGTCTCCATCCCCAGGGGACATTTAGCAGAGTCTGAAGACATTTCGGGGTGTCACAATGGAGGGGGGAGTGCCCCTGGCATCTGGTGGGTGAGGGCCACACAGATGCTGCTAAATACCTAACAAAGCACAGGACAGTTACCCAAGAGAATTATCCATTCCAAAGTGTCGATACTGTCAAGGTCAAAAGGGGCTGCTGTGAACCGTAAATTCAGCAGCTAACCGTCCATGCCACTTGTGGGAAAGTGTGCCCACTGTCCATAATTTGCAAATCTCAAATCTACATTGTATGACACTTGCATTTCTCCAATGAGGGAAAAAAATTTACTTAATAGTACAGAAATTTAAAAGTAATAATAAAAGCAACCTCCCCAAATAGTGAATCTTCTAACAGTGAGGCAAAAAAGGGGGTTGATACAAAAATTCACATCCTCTTCTTAACGGTTCATTCATGCCATAGAATGCTGTGAAGCTGTTAAAAATATCTATAAATAAGTTAATGAAATGGAATGGGCTTTTTATGTATCATTTTATGGCTAAATCAAAAGTTACAAAACAAAGTGTATAGCATGGACCCATTTTTTTTATAACTATGTATTTTACAAGTATGTATATTCGTTGGAAAAAGAAGTCCGGAACTTTAGAAAGGAGAGTAGGAGTTACTTTTATGTAAGTTCAAAGACTTTTATTCCCAAATATTGATTTTTTTCTAATTGCTGCTCATATTTTACAACTTTTCTCACAAGGTATATACATTACTTGTATCATAAAGCAATAATACAGACGGAAAAGGAAAAGGGGCCAGAGAGGAAACAGGAAGTCGGAGCCCGGGAAGACTTCCCTCCCCTTGCACTTGAGTTCAAGGGAAATGACCTCAGCCCCTTGAAGGAAGCCCTGAGATGAGAATTCCCTATAAAGAGTGTAAGGCAGGAGAAGGTCAAGTTGCCAAAACGGCTCACTTTGACGCAAAGCCAAAATACAGAGCTTGTTTGATAGAGCATGACATCCTCAAAGTGGCCATGAACTGGGACCTACACGTTAAATAAGAGTCAAACAGAGAAAATACCTGGAAAGCGTTTCAAGCAAGAAAAACTGGGAAGTGCGGAAGTCCAAACCCCACATTAAAATACTGTTCTTTCTCTCTCTTTCCCCCTTCACCCTTCAGTGATGACATTGACAAAGCCTGTGATTCCTGCAAGTCACCAGCGTCTTGGAAGAGGAGGCTGACGAGAGGGAGGGGATCCTGTACTTCCCTTAAATCTGAGATTCTTACTGGAGACTTTTTACGTTTTATTATTGCTTTTTTTCTTTTCCCCCCAGAGAATGAATTTCAGCTACACAGTAACCGAACACTCAGGTGAAAACCAAAACACCCGGGGGTTTGTCCTCCATTTGGACAACACATGGAGTGAACTGAAGTCACCGTGCTTGACTGTATTTGAAAGCGACCCAGGGTTTGTAAAGCGTGTTTTGTTTTGTTTTTTTAAATACACATGTCTGTCAATAAGGGGAACTATTTAAACAAATTACAGGACTTAGAAGTATGATTACGAGGCAGGTGTTAGTAGATTGAGGTAGATAATCTATATGTACGGACACTGAAGATTAATTCACTATTTTTTAAGTGGTGACAGAAAGTCACAGATTATTATATTAAGTGTGTGTGTTTCTCAACGTGTGTATTTTGAATGTGTACTGTAAATATCTGGCAAGATACACTATCAATTATTAAAAGGTGGAGGGTGGGAGGGAGAGAGAGTGAGAGAGAAGGAAAAAGAGAGACTTTTATTTTTATTTCTATAATTCTGTGTTGTAAATGTGGTATGTATATATGTATGTATGTATTTAACACGGAGCATGCACTACTTTAAAAACAAACTATGATACAGTTCAGACATACCAAAAGGTATGTAGAAAAATACAAACACATCCATGTGAATGTTACCCAGCTTAGGTAATAGAACATTTTAGGGCCACTGAATTCCCTATCTGAAACCCTCCTCAAGTGTCTCTCTCCCCTTAATCTCTACCAGCAAGCAACATTCTGGATCCTGAGCTTTCTTTTTCGTCTATATATGTTTACCACATACATATGCACAGAGTACTAAAGCTATGGCATGTTAAATTTTTGAGTAAATTATCTTGGCCACTGTGCATTATTCACCCAGGGTCATATCAGCTAGAGCCATTCTTCTTGTTACGTGTGTCTCCAATTCATTCATTTCCACTGCTCCAGAGTGTTCCTTTGCACATCATTCTCTTCAATTAGGCTATTTCTGATTTATGTTTTTGCTCCATGAAGTATTACCTTTATTATTTAAAAAGAGCCTAAAAACTAAGATACATTTTGCATAGGAAGAGGCAAGCCACAGTTATTACTGAAGCTCTTCTAGTTTTACGGTGCAAGAGGAAAGCTACATCTCACTCAATCTTGGTGCTTTCTCTCTTCCAAACACTCCCCTTAACCCTGGAGAACTTAACTACAGCTACTCTTGTACTATTATCAAAAACACTGACTACTACTTTTTCCAATGCTTATGACGGGCCAGGAACACACTCGGTGCTACACCTCCATGTGATAAGCACTGTTCCTATTTCCGTTTCACCGATGAGGCCACTGGGATCAGAGAGTAAATACCTACTTCGCAGTCTATCTGATTCTAAATATTGGTGGTGGGATTTTTCCAACATGTCTGCTCCTCTCTTGTTATATTAACCCACAGACAGCAGCCGCTGCTACTGTCACTTGACAACACACCATCCTACTGCTTTGGAAGGGTCTTTCATGCCCTCTAAGAAGAATGGCCAGGGATGAGGCTGAATTAGCAATTCACCCAACACCTGTGCCCATGTCCTGCTGTACCAATCAGCCACTGAGAAAAGCAGCAGAGAGCTCGTCGGAAAATGACTGGGTGTTGGGAGAAGAGGAAATATCTGAAAGATAAAAGGCTATAGCAGCAGGGAGGTCAAAGCTGAACTTCTACCGAGTATTCTCAGGAAAGGGGAGACAGACAATGACTCTACTGCTCCTCACCACCCTGTCCCAGATTAAATGCATCCTTAGGTTGGAACTGCCACGGGCTTGGTAAATTTCCATTCCCAGCTGGAAAATTACCCAAGAGAGAAACATTACACAAGTACCAGCCAGCTTAGAAGGCTTGACAAGTAGCAGTTTCAGGAATAAATTTGGACTTGGCCATGAATGTCAACCTCGCTCTTGTCAAGGACTCTCCCGTGAACTTGGGTCTTCAAGGTACAGCTGGCCAACACAGGTTCCCATCCTCTAAGCCTTTGGGCCTCAGTGATGGAGGCTCCTCTTCACCTGTACATTCCCCTTGCCCCCCCCCGGCCCCGCCTGCCCCCGGGATGTTTTGTGCACAGTCATCAGACCTTACCTCATGACACAACAACTTCCCACTCTCTCAGCATAAAGTTCACTCTTCTTATCTTGCCAACCACGCTCTTCTTGATCTGGTGTATCTATTTCTCAAGCTTTCTTTTCTTCCACCTCCTTCGGAACCCAAACCCTCTGGCCACTTGAGCCTCTTAGCTGTCCTTCAGACGTGTCAAGCTTGTTCCAAATTTAGGGACGTTGCATGTTCTGTTTCCTGTACCTAGAATGTTCTTCCTCTACTTGATCACCTGGCTGGTTCCCTCCTGACATTCATGTCTCAGCTGAAATGGCACCTTCACCTTCCCTGAATCTCTGTACTAAAGAGGACCAGTCCCCTAGCTGGTCTTTTACCACCTGGTTGTATTTCTCTGCACTGCCCTTGTCACCCTCTGCCCCTTCTCTCTCTCTCCTCCCCGACCAAGAAATTTAAGTTCCACGCGAGCAGGAAACCTGGATTTTTCATTCACTGCCGTATCCCTGGTGTCTGACACAGTCCCTAGAGCACAGAAAGGGTCTCAATAAATGTGCATGGAATGAATTAATAAATATACAAATCAAATAACGAGTTGCCTTTCGTACTGTTAGGTGCTATAAAGTTCTACTGACAATGCCACAGATGCTTCTGAAACGTTTTTCCTACTCTGCAAATATGGATTCCAGAGCAAAGAGGTTCATCTCCTCCTTAGGCTGTTACTATAGTCTTTTCTCCCAAATGACTGATTTGCAAGCACAGCTGTCATATTCAATATTTCTTAATGATGAAATGATTCTTCTGAAACTCTTCCTGTGTGTCACCTACAGTGACAAGCAAAGAATGTAAACAGGCGTGTTTCCTGTAAATGAGATGTCTGCTGATGGGTTTAGCCCAGAAACACATGCCACCAACTCACTCGTGTGATATGGGTTCCTTGTGTCCCAATGTCATTTGCCCCAGAATCCAGTGGGGGTCATTGATATATACAAGAGCACTTTGTATGGAGGAATTCTCCATGAGTGGAGCAGAACAAAGCCAAGAAAGAAATTTTTAACATTTAAGCTGGTATAAAAAAGGTAATTCCCTGAGTATTAAATCGTCTTCGTGAAAAAACAAAAGTGGAATTTGAAAGTTCTTTAACTTTAACTATTTTATACCTTCCATCACTTCTGTAAAAACCTTTATATGGACCTATGGACATCACTGGTTTTGTAAGCAATCACATGATGCCAGGGATGTAAAGGCTTACTATCTATGTCTATTGCATGGACCACACCAGTCCTTCATACAACACATGTATATGTGCTGGGGCCTCCTTGTACCTGCCCCGACCCCTCAAGGAAGTTCAAACCCTAGTAGGGAAGTTTTATGTTCCAAGAAAGAAACCAGCTACTTTCAAAGATTCCAGAGCCTACACACGCCCTGCTGCAAGGCATACCACACCGGCAAAGATGAACTCAGCCTTTGCCCTGATGTTTGAACTTTTCTGTTATTTAAGAGTCTAAAAACTGGATTAATTATACTTGTACTTCAGAAACAAAAATTCCTTTGCTGCAAGAACCGTGAAAACAAAATGCACTGATGATCTTTAAATGACCCAGAAACCAAGATAATTATAGTTGTAATTAATTACATAACATGACGTCCCACGGTAGTCAGCCAGAGGTCTAACCCAGAAAATTCCGAGGTTGGAAAATCTGAATTTAGGGACTTATCACAGACACAGGGCCTCGGTGAGCACTCACCAATTCCTAATCTTTCTTTCTGCATGCTGGACCTCAGGCAGAAATCACTTAACCTGTTCTTACCTCCCATGCTCATCTGTAAAATGGGGATGGGAATCCTGGATCCCCTCGAAAGGGAAGCTGGGTTGAGCCATATATTAATGATTTGAAATAAAATGACTTCCCATACAACACAGTTGAGGAATTTTAATGAAGCTGAGTAGCTAACATCATATAATAGCAGTAAGAGCCAGTCAGTGCCAGTGAGACGCTCTGTTTATTGGAATTTTGTCTAAAACAGTTCTTGTTTTACCACATCAACTGGGTGTATTTCTTTTTTTATAGATAACTAATTTTATTTCAATACAATTACACAAACGTTGTTGATTTCCTTTTTTTTTTGGCCGTGCCGCATGGCATGCGGTTTGCTTCAGATGCAGTTCTTTCCCTTTCTGCAACCTAGAATTGTCCTTTATTTCCCGAGCTCACCTTCACATGAACTCAGATTTCTACTTTTCTGGCAACCAGTCTTTTTGGCCGTGCCGCATGGCATGCGGGATCTTAGTTCCCCAACTAGGAATCAAACCCACGTCCCCTGCAGTGGAAGCATGGAGCTTTAACCACTGGACTGACGGGGAAGTACCGACTGGGTGTATTTCTTGACAACTTAAGAGAAGACTGCACGATTTTATATACATATATATTCCCCCAATGCAATAATTGCTTGCTTACTATTTGCATAATCTCATACTTTTTTACAAACGTGCTTTAGAAATACACACCCCACATTTTGCAATTCACATTTTTACAACAATGAAAAATAAAACCCAGCTTCACGTCTGAGTCTAGTACGAGATCCCTGGCTTGTGGGATGTATGGATCGTCCCTAAGGGCTCTGGGTCTTAGCCCCACCTACTGAATGCCTACACTTCAACTTTGTTTTTAAGCCAGGAACTTACACAAGATCTTCTCTTTGCAAAGCTACCTGTAGCAGAGAATATTTGTCCAACATGGTAGTAGATAATAATAAAATTGTTGCTAGTGTCATAATTAGAAAGTGCGTTTAAAATAATTCATAAAAGCACTGGGAGACAGAGTAAAGGTGTAAAAGAGGAAGACAGAGAGAAACCATTCATTTTGTCACTTCCTGTGTTTGGGGGTAAGATGCTATCAGCACAAACTTGACCAGACCAACAAGGAATAAAGAATTTTAACCTAGAATGGTTTTCCATCACTGTTTATGCTAAGCGTTTTTCCATCTTTGGAAGGAACCAGGGATTGAAAAGGGTATAAACACCTTTGCCAAATGCAGGCAAGAATGGATGAGGACACTCCATACCCGATTCTGAAGCAAACTCTCATAACAGGGGAGCCCAATACAGGTGTCATTTTTATGGGGTAGGGATTCGATGGCTACTGAAGACATCTTTGTACTCTTACCGGCAAAATGGGGTCCCTGGATCTTCTGTTTTCATTTACCCTAAGCAGACATTGTTTTAATTATCAGACCTCAAAATATATTAGACTCATTGTATCCTAAAATTGATAGCATAGGAGATGGATAGCCCAGAAAGACTTCAAATTTTGAAATGAGACAGTGCTGGCTTTGAATACTGACTCAGCGATTTAGTAGTTGGCAATTTGGCCATAGAAGCAATTTTATTTCTCTGAGCTTCAGTGTTTTATCTTAGGGTATGGATAATGATATTAATCTCCCAGGGTTACTGAAAAGATTAAATAGGATAATACCTGCAAAAGGTCTGGCACGATGCCTAAAACATGGTAGAAACCAAAACATTCCTTATTCTCCTGGAACACACACATATACACATCGACTCTACTAGGACACAGGCATGCCTTAAGACTACCTTTACACTTCCTTCCACCAGTAGGTGTGCTGTACGTATTAATTTCAAGTAACGACAATTAACCACACCACATTTAGATTCCTGAATGCTAAGGCCTTCAAATGCAAGTCCTGGCAAGTTATGGAGGGAGATGCCTTTTGGATGGAATGGAAAGAAGGCTATTCCGCTGTTTCAAAATACCCAGTTGCTTGAGATCAGATGAGCAAAACTTCATGGCAATAACTAGATCTCCAGGATATTTGACACTCTGCAAACAAAGCCATTAAAAAATGGCTGGGAGCAAAAGAAGAGGACTGAGTACATGTTGGAGATAAAAGGGAATTTTTAGGTATTTCTAGAAGATTCCCAGGGTTTCTGTTATTATTTTTTTAAATTTTAGTTTGGGCATGACAATCGCCCCTTCGTCCCATGCAAACTCATCTTCCTGTCAGGTTAATGTTATAGCAGTCATGTGGAGGTGGGATTAGGGTGGGTAAGAGGCAGGTATATTTCTTGGGAAACAAGCATTAATATACATATCGGCTTAAGGCTAGAGTCTGTTGGCTACAGTTGTGCCATATCTCAGAACCAAAGCCCTCATGAATTATTTAGCTCAGCAGAATAATCCAGCATAGCTAGGAATAAGCAACCCACCCATTTGAGGGGAATCATACGGAAGACAGACAGGAATATTTGATGGTAATCTTTTCTGTGCCAAACACTGTGCCAAATTAATTCCCAGAAGCAACTAATGAAGGACATGCCATCAACTCCCTTTTACAGAGAAATCATTGAGGTTCTGAAAAAAGATTTAAAAATTTGAATCCATAGGGTGGTAAATGTTTAAGCCTGTATTGAAACCCAGCTCTGTCTGTCCCCGCAAATCCACACTCTGTGCTATTTCCACCGCCCCAGATCACGTGCAAACCTCGATGCTACAATAAAGTGCCAGGCAGTGGCCCTTCTCCCCACTCCATGGGAGCTGTAGAAAAGCTCACGCCATGTCTGGGCCTGTATCTGCCTCTCCATGTGTGTCTCAGAAAGATACTTTATCTTTCAAGGTTTATGGCTCATATCTGTGACTAAAGTATCATTTATGACAATCCCCATCTGCTAAGCTTCAAAAGTGATATAGTTTCATTGCAAAGGGCTGCTAGTGGGGGCCTAAGTTACAAGCCAAGAGTTGAGTGGAATCAGAATGTACCTGAACTTGATCTCACAGGGAGCTGAGCCTCTTTAAAATATGTCCGTTTCCTTGGCACAGGGTGCTCTGGGAATGTGTCAAGGCCCCAGAGTGTGGAGCCTCCCACCTTCCCCCAGATCAGAGCAAAGAGCTGGGCTCCTACAGCCCACGCAGGTCGGACCCCATTTCTTATCCTGAGCAGGAAAGCAGGTGGCCCGGGTCCTCCATCACTCTGACAGTTATAGACTAGCTGGGAACCTTAGTAAAGAATACGGTTTGCCTGGGCACTCTCTTTTGGCCATCTCCTGTTCACAGTCCAGCATTTATTACAAAGGGACTGGAGATTAACACCATCCATTCTGCTGGGAGAGAATGCCCATCACTTGGTGGTCCCACAAAACCAACAAAATGCAGAACAATGCAGACCTGCCTTCCGTCTCCCATCCCAGGATCTCTGCGCATCTTAATTTTACCTGGTAGCTTGGCTTTAAGACCATCTTTATTTTATTTTGTCCTAACAACACTTATTGTGGGCTTTTTTCCCTCCTATTTTCAAATGCAATGTTCCCTGTAGTAAATTTTGAAAATATAGAAAAGATAAAATAAAGATCAACATAGAAGCAGGACACTCTTCATATTTTTGAGATCTTTCTGTTCTCTCTTGCTTTCCCTTCTCTCTTCCTTTTCCCTTCCTCTCTCTCTTCCCCTTTCCCCCAAAGTTGCTGTCATATGTTGATATATAAGTTTTCTATGAACCCCAAATAATAATACATAACCCCTATTTATTATGGAACGATGGAATAAGAATACCTACTTTCCACGTTGCCCTTCCTCTGTTCAGTGCCCACAGCAGACATCACCAACCCACTATGAACCACCTCGTTCCTGAGTCAGACAGAATCCTTCTCCAAACAAGTTCCAAGCATCCACTACTAATCAATCAGGGTTGGCGCACGACGTGAATTCTCCTTCAGTATATAGCCCCTGTCCTCAAGGAACCGACACTTGGGCAGCAAAACAAATAAAGAGGCAAATTTCAAGCAAGATGGTATTATGAAGGCACACATTAGATGCCCGACACAGACTCAGTAGCTGTCAGATTCTCCTAAGGAGAGTGAACACTGCCTCCCTCTGAGTCGGCCAGCACCTAGAGGCTCCCTCTATTATGGGACTCAAAAGTGTACGGTGGGGGCCTCCCTGGTGGCGCAGTGGTTGGGAGTCCGCCTGCCGATGCAGGGGATGCGGGTTCGTGCCCCGGTCCGGGAGGATCCCACGTGCCGCGGAGCGGCTGGGCCCGTGAGCCATGGGCGCTGAGCTTGCGCATCCGGCAACGGGAGAGGCCACGACAGTGAGAGGCCCACATATCGCAAAAAAAAAAAAAAAAAAAAAAAAGTGTACGGTGGTTACCTTTCCTCCCATGAACTCCAGTGCTGAGACCCTGCTTCAACACTGCAGGGAACCTAGCACACGGTCCGAGGTCAAGGCAAGGAGAAACACATCTCTGCATAGTGGATGCTCAGTAAATGCCCGTCTTTTCCTGTATCTTAAAACAGGATGTCTGGGGCTTCCCTGGTGGCGCAGTGGTTGAGAGTCCGCCTGCCGATGCAGGGGACACGGGTTCGTGGCCTGGTCCGGGAAGATCCCACATGCCGTGGAGCGGCTGGGCCCGTGAGCCATGGCTGCTGAGCCTGCGCGTCCGGAGCCTGTGCTCCACGATGGGGGAGGCCACAACAGTGAGAGGCCCGCGTACCAAAAAAAAAAAAAACAGGATGTCTGTATCAATGGTGAGAAAGTGATAAGTACTAGTATCATTATATATAGTAGGAGGTAAGCTTTGAATCACATCTTTAAAAAGTCCATGATGGACAGCAGCTTTGACCCCAGAATCACACTGCTAAGTAAATAACATGCCTGTAAAAATTAACCAAGGTCCCTCTATCTATGTTTTATTTCTACATCTCTGTCTACACAGATAACTCAGTGTATTGTACCTGGACTTAATGTTTGTAATAGACTAAAGCAAACAATTGAAGAGTCCATTAAGTGAACTTATTAAATTAGATATGTCACAAGCATATAATGGAGGACAACGGAAAGAGAGATAGAAACCAGCTTGTGCTAATATGAGAAACTGCGGCACATTTTTACGTCAATGAAAGCAAAGGAAAAGGAAAAGAGAGCATGGAATCTGGTGATTTTTTTTGTGAAAATAAAACACGTCTGTACACATGCACATATATATCATACATGTACATAGGTACACAGGCTGTATCCTTCCCAGCCCACAAAGGGTATTTACAAGAAGCGATTGATAATGATTAGCTCTAGCTAGAACTGAGATTCAGAGATGAGCTTTATTTTGCTCTCTTCTTTGCTAGTGTTGGTGCCATCTGAATTATTAATCGTGGGCCTGCAGCCCTCTAACTTAAACCAAAAAATGTTTCCTGGTTGGTCTAGTTGATGGGACGATGGCCCAGGTGTTTACTTCTTGATTCTTCATGGAAGACATGTAATACATAAATGTTATGTTAAAGAAGCAATTGATGAGCTTCGAGTGATGGCATGTGATCCGGGAGGGAGAAGGGCAGAGGAAGAGGAATAAGGCAGGCGTGGCATTTATTAAAATATCAGAAAGGCTTCTGAGAGCCTGCATAAAACCAAAGGTTTTTGGAGGTAAGGAGACTAAAGTACAGGCAAGTCAAAATTACAGAGACATCTGTCCACATAAAATACCTATCGTGCTGATGCAGAAATTCCCCTTTAGGGGGTTTGCTTCTGAGGTCACCGTGCATTAGTATTCCACTCACCAGGGCTGCAGTCACCATTTCTCTCCATTTCTTTTTGACCTCAAGCATTTTATGCATAAATGTCAGTGTTCCTTGCAATTAATCATGCCTACCACAGACTAATTGTGGACAACAGTCATGCAATTAGCCAAAATGTGTCTCAAATATGCATGAATGTTCAGAAAGCACTCACATTCCAAAACCTCAGGTACCTAAACAGGGATATTCGCCACTCTTTCACAAGTCCTTTTCAAATTCAACGTGAACTAGCAAGATAATCAGATCATAGGTGACGGCACCCATGCCTAGGGTCGGCTAATGAGAAAATGGTATCCTAACATGCATGCTATGAACTCAGCAAAGCGGCACCTCTGAAAATATCAAGCATGCCCTTCAGAGAAGTTAGAGAGAGAGAGGGACAGAGAGAGAGAGGGAGGGAGAGAACACTTAACAGAGTTGATCAAAACAAAGATGCCTTATACAATTGGAAGACTCACATACAACACGATCTATCTCCCAAGAGCCAAATATGGTTACAGCGCCATCATCCTAGTTAGACACAGCTAGTTACTCATCACCAGTAGACCAACCTAGACAACACATTTGCCCATTATTATTTTGTCTTAATATATGAAAAGAAGGTAACCTAAAGCAGTAGTTCTCAACTAAGGGCGATCCCTTCCCCCCACCCCTCCAGGGGACATTTGGCAATGTCTAGAGATATTTTGGTTGTCACAGATGGGCTTGGAGTTTCTGCTGGCATCTGGTGGTCAGAGGCCAGGGATGCTCCTAAAAGTCCTATAAGTACAGGGCGGCCCACCTACCCCCCGCCCGCAACAAATAATAATCTGGCCACAATGACAATAGTGCCGAGGTTGAGAAACTATGGCTTAGAGTAAATGAAAAATGTAGATTCTGTGATGAAGAAGACCTAGGAGAGTTCAAGGCTCTGACAACAGCACTGTGGCCCCAAGCAAGCCCCTGAACATCTGTGAGCCTCAGTTTCTGCCTCTGGGAAGTGAGGACAATACTTTCTACTTTGGAGGGCGGTGGCAAGAATTTGCAACAACGGAAGGGAAAGCACCTGTCACAGAATAAATGGGAGCTATCATCATCTTTGCGACTATTATTATAAACGATTAGTTACTTGTTTTTCAATCACATCACCAAACAGAAACAAAACAAACTTCTTGGAGAATCGTGCTACTGCTCATCGGGCACCGTGGCAAATATCACCCCCATCCTCCCAGGAATAAACTAGTCTCACTTCAAACAACTGTTACAGTTTGAATCCAACTGACTCCAGACAAAAGTATTGAGGTAATCAGCATATTAAAGCCAACACTATAACCATATGTTAATTATGTAAATGATTCATTTTAATCAGCTAGAACCATGTAAAGAGTAACTAGGAATGCAAATGCAGGGAGTTATTAAAAAGCTCATTATTATTCATCTTGGTTCCATGCGTGAACGTATCCATCCAAACAGATGAATTAACAGTGAGAGGAGAGATGAAAGTGCTAGAGGGAGAATCTGCGGGATACCATCTGTCCGCCTTTGCTGCTGCTCAGGCCTCCACTTTGCAGAAAAGCTGCAAGAGGCAAGAAGGAGACTTTGAGCTTCCTCCTGCTGGCCTGGTCAGCCTCCCAGAGCTGAGGGAGCACCGTGGTTTCTGTTGATTTGGGTACGTTTGCTTTTTAAGGTTGGGACCGGAAGTGCGTGGGTAGCATGGAAGCCACTCTGTGGTATTAAGCAGACTATGGATTTGGATGGACAGGGTCCTCAATCCAGCCTTGAGTTGTGAAAACCTCCTTTGTAATTCTTTTTTCCTTTTTCTTCCACCTTCATTATAACTTCCACCACCACTGTGCTATTTTCTCCCTCATCAGGAGAGCTTATTAAGATATTATGCAATTACTATTAATGATTGGTAATGATTATACTTTTCTGTTTTATTTTTTTTAATTGAAGTACAGTTAATTCACAATGTTGTGTTACTTTCAAGTGTACAGCAAAGCCACTCAGTTTTACATATATACATATATTCTTTTTCATATTCTTTTTCATTTTAGGTTGATCATACATTTCTTACATTGTTATTATTGTAGAGCCCTTTCTCTGTGTCCAAATCCATTTTCTCTGTTTTTTCTCTTTTATTTTATTTTATTTTAAAAATTTTTTAATTTTATATTGGAGTATAGTTGATGATTAACACTGTTGGATTAGTTTCAGGTTTGCTCCTCACCAAGGTCACTGGACTTGAGAATATTACGTAGTGTTATGCCTGCCTCTCCTAGTAACTATGTCCTCAGCTCAGCTCATTGGCTAATTAGATGCTTCCAGTAGAAATTTATTTCTGAAACTTTGAGAAGGAGGAGGTGTAGCATTCCTGGAATATCTATAGTTTGCATATCGGGGGTGGAAGCATTAAGGACAAGGCTCTGCATGGCTTATCCACTGACTCATCTTATTTTCCCCCAAATTTTCAAGATGTAGTTCATTATCCCCATTTTATAAATATGAGAAAACACAACCTGGAGCAACCTGATGACCTCATGAGGAACTGGAATTTGAACCTAGATCTGACTCCATCACTCACAATTTCCCCTGCTTGAATCCTGATGAAGAAAGTATTAACATGTCTCTGTGTATTGGTGAGGAAACCATGACTCAGAGAGGTTTGATGGCTGGCCTAGTGTCCGGTTGTTGTTCTGGATTTGAACCCAAGTCTGTCTGGCCCTCACTGTTTTCATTACTGTTCTGAGGGTAAGATCCTTGTTGATCCCCTAAAATCATCACCACATTATACCTGCTGATATAATCAGTGCAGTTCAATAGAACTTTCTGAAATGATGGAAATGTTCTACATCTGTACTGTGAAATATGGTAGCTGTGAGCCACATGTGACTACTGACCTCTTGCAATGTGGCGAATGGGACTAAGAACCTGAATTTTTAAAATTTGATTTGATTTCAATTAATTAATTTATTTTTAATTTAATTTTTATTTTATATGGGAGGACAGTTGATTTACAATGTTGTGTTAGTTTCAGCTGTACAGCAAAGTGATTCAGTTATACATATACCTATAGCCATTCTTTTTCAGATTCTTTTCCCATATAGGTTATTACAGAATATTGAGTAGACTTCCCTGTGCCATACAGTAGGTCCTTGTTGATTATCTATTTTATATATAGTCGTGTGTATCTGTTAATCACAAACTCCTAATTTATCCCTCCCCCATAGACCTTTCCCCTTTGGTAATCATAAGTTTGTTTTCTATGTCTGTGAGTCTGTTTCTGTTCAGTAAATAAGTTCATTTGTATTAATTTCAATTAATTTAAATGTAAATAATGACACATGGCTGGTGGCTGCCCTACTGGACAGTGTGACTCTAGATTTTCACAAATGCTATCGCATCGTTTCATGCTCCCAAGTCCTCACATGTGTTAGGAAAGGCTTTTCACAGATAAGGACTCTAGGAGGGCAGCTCTATTAAATGGGTGATGGAAGGTTGCACAGGTCAGTGAGGCCTGGGCCAGGACAATCATCTGGCACTTCCTCCTCAGCTCCAATCTCTTTGTGTTGAAAAGAAGAAAAATTCACCACCTTTCTCATTCCAATAAAGAATGGGGGTCACTGGGATGCCCTTTCTTTGTTGGCTTAATCCGAGGATCATGGTCCAAGAGATAACTCCTTTTCTCACCATCAAGCCCCTAAACTATACTAGGACACTTGTTCCATTTTAAAATAATGGGAAATAAAATTAATGATGTTTTGAGACCTTCATGGAACCTTTTTAAGTATATAAAGACTTGATCAATGATGCTGGTAATGCTTAAGCATAGGTCTTCTCAAGATAAATGGGGGGAAGAAACTGATGGAATATAAAACACTAGTTTGGGAAATACTTATGGCCTTTCTTCTCTCTAGAGAAGAGATTAAAAACTGGTGACCCTTGGGCTAGTGACTTGTTTAGTTATGTGTAACACACACACACACATATGTTTAGTTATGTGCAGTATGCATATGTATGTTTGGTTATGTGTAATACATATATATGTGTGAGTTGTGTGTATATACATATATCTGTGAATACATATGTTCAAATTAGTTGCTGGGCTTCCCTGGTGGAGCAGTGGTTAAGAATCCGCCTGCCGATGCAGGGGACACGGGTTTGAGCCCTGGTCCGGAAAGATCCCACATGCCGCGGAGCATCCAAGCCCGTGCGCCACAACTACTGAGCCTGCGCTCTAGAGCCCGTGCTCCACAACAAGAGCAGCCACCACAGTGAGAAGTCCATGCACCGCAACGAAGAGTAGCCCCTGCTCACCACTACTAGAGAAAGCCCATGCGCAGCAATGAAGACCCAACATAGCCAAAAATAAATAAATTAATTAATTAAAATAATAAAATAAATTCGTTGTTATCATTTGAAAATCATGATGACTATTCCCTTAAAAATCTAGAATTTTCATTTTAGTCTCTTTTGAAATACATCACGAAGTCTGGTAACACAGAGCTTCTAGTACTGCACAGGGAAAGAAAACGACTGTGGTTAAGTGGAAGCTGCATCCTTTCGATGGAACATATGTGATAGGACATTTGTTTTCTAGCTCCCCACAGTTCCCCTCGTCCTGACTGATGTACTTACGTGGAATTATCTGGGTATCTGAGTCTGGGATTTGGGAACTATCACGAGATACGTAGATTTCCATCTCTTCCATCAACTCTACTACACAAATCTGGAAAAGATACTTTATGATGCTCTAGGGGGAGGAATCTCCTCTTTTCTTCATTTGAGGTCGCATACCTATTTCCTTTGCAAGGAACTGAGGGCAAATCAAACATTTGGATAAGAATTTATCAGAGCATCCACCGAAGGGAGAGAGACCAGAGGAAACACAATGTCTAATTTACACCTGGTTCTGTGAAGCTCTGCTGTGCCAACACATCTTCAGGGCTGACAAGGTGATGGCTACACTCAGAATGACAACTCCGTACCTCAAAAGAGAAAATCCCAAAGGTCCATCCCATATGCCTCATCTCTGCAAACAGTCAAATGAGGGGGCCAGGGGCCTTGACCACACCCCAGGGTGTAGCTGCCAACACCACCCCGTCTGGGAGCATCTCTATCAACTAAATAAACGCGCTCACCAGCAGTGATTTCATGAGTCACTGACACCAGATTGTCTAAGACCAGGCAGAAAAAAATAAGATCAAGCCAGAAAACCCATCTGCAATTCATTTCACACCAGACTTTAAAAACACGTCCACCTGACAAAAGTACAATCGATCATTTCATTTCATTTTTAAGAGTAAACATGCTCAAAATTAAATGATTTGGGGGGGTGAGAAGTAAGGACATCCACAAAGCTCTATGTGGCTTTGTTCTTCATATTCTAATTCCTTCATGTTTCTCTGCCTGATGTTTCCTAATGTACTTTCACTAGAATCCAATTTTTGATCTTTAATCCCTTTATGTGTTTTTCTGTGCTTACTCTTTAATGCCTTTGTAGCTGCCGTAATTGGCTCTCTGGCACCATTTTAATAGGGCTTAGCACAATGCAGGCTTGACAAATTTCATTTAAGTTAAAAACAACAACAACAACTATCAATCATCTGAGAAACTGACCAGAGTTTCAAATACACTGCAACAAATGTGTCAAATAGGACACAGGCAGAGGAAGGCAACCTCCATGGTGGGACCAGGAAGAGATGACAGAAACCATCTAAAGTTGAGATATAATAGCCTGTATGTCCTAGAGCTCTACAGATTCACAAGTCTGGAGGCAGAAAGCTGGGCCAGACGATTTTTCAAGGCCCAAGTTGGTTCAACAATCTCACAGTAAATGTCAGGGCCTGGCTTCCCTGGAAACACACACAGACGTTATTTTCTCTGCAGGTGCCCATGCCTTTGTGAGTTTTGGCCAAGGTGCTCAACAATCTGGCGATGTCTTAAGTGACATTCTTAGACACAGCCCTGCTGGAAACGATGTCAGATTTACAAATGTCCTGGCAATCAGGGGACATGCAATGGAAGCAGACATTGTCAACAGGGGTGGCAGCCTGGCTCAAAATAATCCCCTTTCCTCTGGGAGAGGCCTCAGTATACCTTAGTGGAGAGTCAGGGGCCATGTTTGTGTCACATGACCCAGCCCTGCCCCCAGACCACAGCTGATCGGCTCAGTAGTGAGCACCCGACCTGTGCTGGGCCAACAAAAACCTTCCCTGGGAGTTTCTGATATGGAACCAGGGAAAAAGACTCAACCATCCTCTGATGTCCAAACTTAGAGGCTCAGTAGCTAACAGCAGCCACATTTCCCACAATGTACAGGAAGCAGATTTGTGGATGTGAAACTGACACAAAGAAAGGAGACAAGGAAGGAGAATCTTATGGTCCCAGCTGTCCTTATGATTATGATAATCATAAGAGATATACCTGTGTCCTCCTAATAGAGGCATCACTTTGCATAAGTCGATTTGAGTGGCATTTCCATCGCTTACACTAAAACTGGGTTTCTCAGTCTCTGGACTCTTGATATTTTGGGTGCTCTCATTCTTTGTTATGGGAGGTTGTCCTGTGCACTGTAGAATGCATAACAGTGCTTCTGCCTCCACCCACTAGATGCCAGTACCAACACCTCCATCCCCCAAGTTGTAACAACCAAAAATGTCTCCAGACATTGTTAAAGGTCCCCTGTGGGAAAAATTGCTCCCAGTTGAGAATCACTGCACTAAAAGAATTTTAATCCAGCAATTCAACATCAGTAACCAACAAGGTTCTCTGGCCCTGCCTATCCATGGCAACTAAGGTTTGGTGTGTGAATTAAGACTGTAAAAAAGTGAGTCCCGGTTTAGGCTCTCAGTCTTCGATATGCTCTAAATTCTTCCTTGCTACAAAAAAATCTGGCAAGGTCCTTCATATATTTATTACCCTGTGGAGTGTTTCATCTGTTTCTCTGGTTTCTGGTGACATTTATATCTCCTAAAGATATTTATGTTTGCAAAGAGGAAAAAAGGTCCCCTGTATTCATGGCACTAGTTTTGAAACACAGTCCATCATGAGATTGTATATGCATCACACTTGGATGAATAATATACATAGATATATGCATAGGTTATACTATGTTACTTATATATTATCTATATCCCACAGGAGTCATTCTGATCTTTGCGGATCTGTTCTAGTATCTATCTATCTATCTATCTATCTATTATTTTTTATTGGGGTATAGTTGATTTACAATGTTGTGTTAGTTTCAATGTACAGCAAAGTGAATCAGTTATACATATACATATATCCACTCTTTTTTAGATTCTTTTCCCATATAGGCCATTGCAGAGTATTGAGTAGAGTTCCCTGTGCTATACAGTAGGTCCTTATTAGTTATCTATCTTATATATAGTAGTGTATATATGTCAACCCCCAAATGTTCTAATATATATACGATTAGAATTTTTGGCATCTAATGCCGACAGTCAGTAGTAGCTATTGCACCTTCCTAACAGCATCTTCATAGCCTTTTACATAAACTGCCTCTTCCTCATTTATATGCAGAATAACAAATATATGCCCTCACTGTGGGAGCCCTAATGGTTTCTCCAGACTTCTTTCAAAAGATTCTCTTGCGGTAAGAACACAACCAGCAAGTATTCTAAATACCTCCTAAGACTTGGAATTTCAACTAGAGAGTTGCAATGAGAGAAGATATGGCTGGAGGGTCATTTGGATAAAAGAAAGGACACTCATCCTAGAACTAGCCCCCAATGGTTTATAATCCTCCTGGTATCTTCCTTAGGTTAGAGCCCCTTTCTCTGGTCTACCTATCAACTCCGTGAGCTACTCAATAAATGTTCTCTCTTGCCTGAGGTAGTCAAAGTAGATTTCTAGTACTTCAAACCAAGGAACCCAAACCTGATACAACCAAGAAAGGCCAACTAAAATGGTAAACGCAAAAAGCACAGGGAACTCAAGGTCTGTGAATTAGCATCAGGATGTATTCAATTTTTTTCTATTAAAAATGTCAGATTCAATACCTACACTTAATTCCAAGGCCCCTTCTCCATAGTAATTACAAGAGAAACAGATCTCATGCTTAAAAAGGCTCTTCCTTTCCTACCAGCCAAGTGTTTGGAAAATGAGCAAGCCACAAGCCCAGCTCCTCCCTAGCCACTGATGTGAGAGAAAACAGCTCATCAGACATAAGCTCTTGTAAATTCCTGAGCCCACTATCACCAACACATCGTGCAAGATGGATTCCTCATCCTTAAAATGCTTTGAAAAGAAAGATGTGGGCTTTACACTGGACTTAGGAGTTCCAAAGTTGACTGGCTGTTTGACTTTTCCATCACACCTACAAATACAATCTTGTTCTGCTTTCCTGTTCCAAAATATTTCCCCTCAAATGTCCTCTTTTCCTCCCCACGAGATACCAGGAAGGCCATATGTCTCCTGCCACTTCTGCTGAAGTGTCAACAATGAAACGCAGAAGCTGCCATGTGCTAACTGGCCCTATCCCTCCCCCTCTACCCAGATGATAAATAGCAAGAAAGACAGGGGAACTTCCAGGCACTTATTTGTTTCCCCTGAAACTGAAACACAGCTACTCCAACTTCTAGGGAAGAGTCATTAAATGCTCCATAAAATGTATTTTGCCTTAAGCAAAAAGGTTTTGTCCTCCAACAAAACAATCTAACTGGTGCCAGCAGAAAGGATCCAGGGGCATCAAGTCCCCGTGTGTTTAAAGGTTCTATGAACTCGTGGTGACCTTTCTCCAGCTGCTCGGCACACTGCCTTAAAAGACATGAGACCCATTTTATGCCAGGCACTTTGCCCGGATGAGAGGTCTAAAAGAGCCCAGTCCTACAGGAATAAAGACGCAGATGTAGAGAATGGACTTGAGGACACAGGGAGGGGGAAGGGTAAGCTGGGACAAAGTGAAAGAGAGGCATGGACATATATACACTACCAAATGTAAAACAGATAGCTAGTGGGAAGCAGCCACATAGCACAGGGAGATCAGCTCGGTGCTTTGTGACCACCTAGAGGGGTGTGGTAGGGAGGGTGGGAGGGAGACGCAAGAGGGAGGGGATATGGGGATATATGTGTATGTATAGCTGATTCACTTTGTTATAAAGCAGAAACTAACACACCATTATAAAGCAATTATACTCCAATAAAGATGTTAAATAAATAAATAAAAGAGCCCAGTCTCTATTATTATTATTATTTTTTTTACTAGCTCCAGGGGTGACCTCTTATTAAGAATTTAGTCTGGATCAGACACTGTCCTGAGTGCTCTACACTTGTCATTTCATTGGCTACACATGGTCGCGGTGCAGAATTGGATTCACCCCCCTTTACTGAAGAAGTCAGAGTCTCACTAACTATAAGGAAGAAACACAAAGGTATTTAGACTGGAGGCAGGATTTCTCAACTGCTTAATGTCTTCATTTGAAGATTCCCCTCCAATATCACAGCGGACAAGGGAGTCCAGGCCATGTGAAATCAGGATGGAGGCTTTCTGCAATCTCCCCTGCGGTTCTATTTCTGGCGAAGTCCCTAATAATAATAATAATAATAATAATAATAATAATAATAATAATAAACAATAAACATAATAGCAGCAACAGGAGAGGCAATAGCAACATTAACCACTGGCATCAACAAATCTAATTATCTCAATTATCTGGCAAATTCCGGGCTGGGTGATTTATAAGGCATCCTGTTTAAGGTTCTGGAAACACTCCATGTGTGTCTTATCCTTTTTCTCTTCTTTTCTTTCTATCTTCTTTCTTTTTTTTTTTTTTTAACAGATTATGAAACCAAGGTTCAGAGAGGCTGAGTGACTTGCCCAAGGTCACATAGCCAGTGCATGGCTGAGTTAGAGATTAACTCCAACTGCACCTGATTCCCACATCTGGGCTCTTAATCTGTACATTATAAAATACATATGCTGTCACATACGATTTTCTTCCTTAATGTTCAGTCAGTCACTTCACAGTAAGTGCTCAAAAGCACACATGCACATTCACATTTACACACAATTTGCCCTCCAGTGGTTCAGCCTCTAGAATCTGTATATGTTTTCTACTACTGTCATGAGAACGTGGGCAGGACCAAACCCAGGAATCCTTCCCTTCTTCCTCCTACCTCCACTGGGTGTGGGAAGGCAATGCCTGCATGGTCTGGTTGCTTTAGTTATCCTTATGAGTAGAAATAAGGCCAGAGCAGCTGCAGAGGAAATAATCCCCTTTGTCACCGGCTTCCTTTAGACTCACCTGGTCTAACGTGGACTTAGTCCACTTCAAGGAGCATGAGGGTGTCAAGCAGGAGATGGAGTGGGTCTCAGTAAAGCAAAAGAAACAGTTCTCTCCTGCTTTGCGGAAATGCCACTGCCTTGTTCTTTGATGCAAAATGGTTTTTACTTTTTTTTTTTTTACATCTTTATTGGAGTATAATTGCTTTACAATGGTGTGTTAGTTTCTGCTTTATAACAAAGTGAATCAGTTATACATATACATATGTTCCCACATCTCTTCTCTCTTGTGTCTCCCTCCCTCCCACCCTCCCTATCCCACCCCTCTAGGTGGTCACAAAGCACCGAGCTGATCTCCCTGTGCTATGCGGCTGCTTCCCGCTAGCTAGCTATTTTACGTTTGGTAGTGTATATATTTCCATGCCACTCTCTCACTTTGTCCCAGCTTACCCTTCCCCTCCCCATATCCTCAAGTCCATTCTCTAGCAGGTCTGCATCTTTATTCCCGTCTTTCCCCTAGGTTCTTCACGACATTTTTTTTTTTCTTAGAATCTTCCCCAAGAGTAAACATCTGCTTAATGCAAAGCTTTCTAAGTCAATTTAGGCCCTCTGTAAGTGCTGCCTAGAAGCTCCGCAGCTATTATGGGCAGGCCCAGCGAGATGGAACTGCTATAAAACGTGCAGTGACACAAATGGTTCTTTTAGATCCAGAACTTGCACGAAACAGAACTGGCCTCACTGCGCAGGCTCGTGGTGGGCAGGTTAGGCGCTGAGACTCAGAGAGAGGGCGTCCGGGGGAGGAATGGAGCTCTCTCCATCCCTGGGCATGTGGCCTCCATGCCACTCTCACTTTGTCCCAGCTTACCCTTCCCCTCCCCATATCCTCAAGTCCATTCTCTAGCAGGTCTGCATCTTTATTCCCGTCTTTCCCCTAGGTTCTTCACGACATTTTTTTTTTTCTTAGAATCTTCCCCAAGAGTAAACATCTGCTTAATGCAAAGCTTTCTAAGTCAATTTAGGCCCTCTGTAAGTGCTGCCTAGAAGCTCCGCAGCTATTATGGGCAGGCCCAGCGAGATGGAACTGCTATAAAACGTGCAGTGACACAAATGGTTCTTTTAGATCCAGAACTTGCACGAAACAGAACTGGCCTCACTGCGCAGGCTCGTGGTGGGCAGGTTAGGCGCTGAGACTCAGAGAGAGGGCGTCCGGGGGAGGAATGGAGCTCTCTCCATCCCTGGGCATGTGGCCTTCTCCACGTGGTCCAAAACCCCCAGCAGGTGGACAGTTTGAAAACGTGGCCACAGAGTCATTTTCTTTGGTTGGTTTTGGTTCATTCTATTGATGGCTCACAGGGGCTGGAGCCTGAGGTTGCCCTTGGACTGAAAGAAGAAAAATTCACACCCAGTGGATGTGACTCTCCAGGGATGAAGATAAATTAAGGGGCTGTAAATATATACTCAAAGTGTATACTTCAAGATGACTTGGGTGACATCTCTGGGAGGCGAGGCTGGAATGTGGAAGCCTAATTAATGGCACCGTCTGAAGAAAAGGGACGTGAAAAGAAGGGACCTCGCCAACACAGGTAGGAAGGAAGGAAGCCCAGAGTGTCAGACATTGGCAGCGTGTCCACAGCACCATCCAGAAAAGATTTACAATGAATCCCGGGGATACGGGCTTTCCAAATAATGGAGAGGCCTGCTGTGTTATGTATGGGGAGGTTAATTCCTCTGGCCTCATGAAAAGTTCTTCAGAACAACCCACTTCCCTTTGCACAGGGACTCTGCGGGATCCTCCAGCCGGGTTTCCTTCAAACACACACACACACACACACACACACACACACACACACACACGCACGCACGCACTCTAGACCACTTCATTAATTTTAGCCACACGAGAGGCAACAGAGCCACTGTTTGGGATCTTCCCAGAGACACAGTTAACTGACCACTGTTTGGCTAAGATCTGAAGTGTTTCGACTCTCTCCCAACAACTAACTTCCTGACTTCTTATTGTAACTCCACCAACCTCAGAAATCTTTATTCATAAAATGTGCTAATATTTGTAGGTTCATGACACATAGCGTCCAACATAACACCAAGGCATGTAGTGTGTAGCATCTAATATGTAGGCTATACATAGTGCACTAGATAATATATAAAGTTCTGTCCATCTGTCTATTGGCTTGATTACCTTCATCATATTTGGAGGGAATATTTAAGATAGCCCAATCCTATAAAGACTACTGGGCATATGAAAATAATAGATTTTCCAGAGCGGGTGAATTTGAGGTTCACCATAAAGTCCTTGAGATTGCTGATGGAGAGGCAGGCCACATACAGTGAAGCATCACGGAGACAGGAAGCAAACAGTGGTTCCTCACTTGAGCCCCAAATCAAGACATGGGGGCAGAGATTTCAAAATGCAGGTGACCATTTCCCATCAAATACTGCTCCTTCTGTAGGTGGCTCTACATCTCAAGTTCCATGGGGAGTATTAGCAAGAATTTAGTTATTTAATGAAGGCTAATTATTTTCCCTAGAAACACACACACACACACACACACACACACTTAGCTGGCATTTATCAGACACTTACTATGGGACAAGCATTTTACATATTAATTCTGTTAATTCTCACAACAACCCCATTGGGTCAAGGTTAGGAACTGAGGTTCAGAGAGATCCTGAGACTTGCCCAAGGTCACACAGCAAGTACATGCATGACTAGGGGCTGGACCCAGAGCTTATGAATATAACTAACATACATTTTTTCTGTATTTTCTTAGGTGACTACGCTGTAGCTGACAATTCCCAGGTGAATCAGGGTTGAAGAAAAATGGAGACTGCAAAGAGCTTAACCAAAGTCATACTTCCTACCCCCAAAACATAATTAATCTAGCTTTATATTAAAACGTTTTTTTTCTTTGTAGATCTGAAATTCTGATCATTAGGAATAAAGAAACAGGGGTGAAGGGCAGAATTCTCTCATGTCCTATCCTTAAAAACCCGGTTTTCTCTGGCCACACAGATACACTAACGTACATACAAATAACATTACTTCTCTCTGCTTCTCTCTGGGCTTTGTCATATTAAGATTGCTGTACTATCTGCCTCCCTTGGCTACCCTGTTCCTATCAAAAAAATACAGAAAGGACATCTTAGCTGTTCCCTGGAAAACTGCAGGTGCCAATGGAGAATTATTTGTCCTTCTGTATCAGATAACTTGCCAGTTTTCTCTCTGATGCCGCTGTTACCTGCCCCTTTTAGGAACAGGACCATCCCTCTGTTGTCTCACGGTTTATTTGTACAAGAAGCTGACCTGGCTATGAATTCTTCCAAAGGTTTCTCAGCCCTCTCAGGACAGTCTGTGCATCTCCAATGCAATGACAACAGATACACAATTTATTTTCTGGAGTGAGTTATGAAAGTTAATCAATAAGAACTGGAAGTCTTATAAATTATCTATCGAAGATCAGCCTACTAAACGTTCTACTTCTATGAGGCTGCTTTGCGTTGACGTCTCAGACTGTGCTATTTATTAGCCTGCATGCAAGACAATGTGATCCTCAAGCAGATGAAGGCAGACCTTGCTAGTAAGACAGAGACAGTAAAAATGAAAATGAAATGTGTTTTGCTACAACAGGAAACCCTGCTCCCATGAATGCCAGGAAAAATAAATAAATAAATAGGAATCAAAAGTAGGCTGAGAAAATCTCTCTCCATGAATAGAGTAAAAGGCTTACAAGAGAGTAGAAAAGTAAGGAGGGGGAGACGTTGCACCGGCAACTCCCCTGAATTCATCTCAAAATCAAATTGTCGAAGCACCACTTTGCATGGCAAGCATCTCCAAGGGCCTGTTCTCATCTAAGGCAGCCTAGCAGGGCAAGATGAGGGCCTTTTGCATCCCCAGGACTGCATACAAGCCCTGTGCAAGAGACAGAAAATGGTGCCAGGCTTGGTCCAGAATCCAGCAACATGGGTCAAAGGCACCCATGCACTTTTAGGGGTCAAGTTACAGGGCAGAACAAGGTAGGTCACGATGAAGACAGAGGGATGTGGCTGGACTTCTTCAATCAGTGGGAATCAGGAGGTTTGCAGGGGACAAAGGCCAAAGAGAATGAGAAAACCAAGACGGTCCCACCTGCAACACGCCTGCCCTACAACCATCCTGCTCTCTAGCTATTATGAAGACTCAGTCACTGGGCTTCCCTGGTGACGCCGTGGTTAAGACTCCACCTGCCGATGCAGGGGACATGGCTTCGAGCCCTGGTCCCGGAAGATCCCACATGCCGCGGAGCAACTAAGCCCGTGCGCCACAACTACTGAGCCTGTGCTCTAGAGCCCGCGAGCCACAACTCCTGAGCCCGAGCACCTAGAGCCCGTGCTCTGCGACAAGAGAAGCCACCGCAGTGAGAAGCCCACGCACCGCAACGAAGAGTAGCCCCCGCTCACCGCAACTAGAGAAAGCCTGTGCACAGCAACCAAGACCCAACACAGCCAAAAATAAATTAATTAAATAAATGAATTTTTAAAAAAAGACTCAATCACTGACACTGACTCATTGGATTCTTGTTAATCATTGTTTAATCTCTATTTAAAATATTATTTGGATTAAAAACTAAGAGCGTCATGACAATGAGTGTTCTTACCCACTGGGCTGAGATCAGCCAAAGGGATGCCTTGATTCCTCTCCTTGGGGTGATGTCAAGGCAGTGTACGTGCCTGTAAAATCCAAAATGCTTGTGCTCCTAAATGCGGATGCCAAGACCTTGAGTACAGGGCTCCCTTCCCCATCTCTGGTCACGGCACCATTAACAAGCTCATCCACTTGGATACAGGATGTTCCAAGGCTGGTCCTTGGATTCCTGAGCAAAAAAAAAAGCTTTCTGCTAGTATGAAATGGTCATGCATGGTGGGGCCCTCAGCATTTGTGTACGGAAGAGAAACTAGACGCTCCAAGACTTGGTCCCAACATTCTTTCCACTGCACCGGCCCTGCTATGGGCTCTTGCCATGCTTTGATTATGAGTTTTGGTTCAGATGAAACAGACACCAGGCTATGGATGATTCTAAGTCCACTAAAGCTGGCTCCAAACACTTCCCTCCATCACTCAAGAAGGCATGGCAGAACACATTGGAGATCAGCCCTGCTATCAGAGAACCTTTAACTCTTCTTTAATGTGTTTGTATTTCTAGAAAAGCAAAGCATTTGTAAACTTCAGAGTTGTAATGCTGTTAACGTAGAGCTCTCAGGATAAACCAGACTGTGCTCTTGCCTTGCTTCAGACAGTCCAGTGGCCTCTTAACACAACTCGATAAAAGTCCAAACTCTTTACCACACTGTGCAGGGCCCTATCTCTCCAACATCCTATCTCACCACTCTGCCTCTTACTAACAAGGCTCCAACCATCTTGGCTTCCTCTGAACGTTCTGCAATTTCCGGTACCTCTTGGTGGGATGTACCTTCGTGTATTCGGTTCTTTTCCTCAGTGGCACTGCTCAGAGAGCCTTAGCTGAGCACCCCCTCCACGCTAGGCCCTCACACTCAAGCCCTGGGGTCACGGGGCACCCCTCCCATTGCAGTCTCTTATTCTCTCTGGAAAGGTTAGACACCTGTTTGTGTGCCGCCATCTCTGCCCCATCAGAACGTCCATCCTGTGAGAACAGGGACCGTGATGCTGTTCAGTGCTGTATCTTCAGTGCCTAGAACTATGGCTGGCATTGAATCCATGTCCGATTGCTATCAGGTGAAAAAATGATTGGAGGGACATATTCCACACTGCAACTGTAACTGATCATAATGCATCAACCCATGCGTGGGGCGCCGGGGTTGAGACACACACCTTGGAGTGGGCTTCTCAGACCTTGCTTCTTCACCTTTCGAACCAAATAAATTATGGTACCACCACCTGTAGAATTTTGTGCAGTCTCTTAAGATGAATAGGGTAGACCTATACGTACTCACGTGGGAAGACAGCCAAAACGTGTTGTTAGATAAATAAAAGCAAGTTTCAGAATAATGAGGGTGGGGCTTCCCTGGTGACGCAGTGGTTAAGAATCCGCCTGCCAATGCAGGGGACGTGGGTTCGAGCCCTGGTCCGGGAAGCTCACACATGCCGTGGAGCAACTAAGCCCGAGAACCACAACTACTGAGCCCACGTGCCACAACTACTGAAGCCGGTGCGCCTAGAGCCCGTGCTCCACAACAAGAGAAGCCACCGCAATGAGAAGCCCACACACCACAACGAAGATGACCCCCTGCTCGCCGCAACTAGAGAAAGCCCGCGCGCAGCAGTAAAGACACAACGCAGACAAAAATAAATAAATTAAAAAAAAAAAAGAAGAATGTGAGTGATGTGATCCCACTTACCTAAAATGTGCATTGTGTCCATGCACACATGCCTCTGCATATAATTACATAGAAAAGGTATGAGAGGACTTCAACTAACCAACTCTCCAAACTGTCAGCGTGCATTACCTCTTGGGGAGGGGGTCGGAATGTAGGGAGGATGTGGCAGGCAGACTCATGTGTTTTACTCTGCTTTCTTATTTATTTCTGGAACTGTTTTAGGAGAAACATAGCCATTACACTGCAATGTGAAAAGGGAAAGGAAAAGGGCTAAGACGTCTTGAAAGAATCCTAGCCGGGTCCAGGAATGGGATTTGTGCCTCAGTGAGAGGCTCCGAGCACCGGAAGAGGTAGATTAAAAGGATGGAGAGGACAGATCATTAGCTTTGTGAACTTGAACAAGTGACTTAACTTCTCTGATGCCCAGAGAAGTTTTATAGTTTTCTCGTCTATAAAGCTGGGATAACGACAGTACCTACCTGTTAGAATTGGTGTGAGGATTAACAGAGATAACACATGTTAAATGCTTGGCGCACCACCTGGCACAGAGCAAGTGTAAATATTAACTATGCATTTTGTTATGTTACATTATTCATCACGTTTCAGCACTCGTATCTGCCTAAACGAGGGAGAGGCAAAGGAGAAAAAGGAAGCCACAACATAGGAATATAACTGCCTCGATATTCTGGACCAGTGCTGTCCCATAGAACTTTAAGCAATGAAAGAAATGGTCTATATCATGCTGTCCAATACCATAAACACCAACCACACGTGGCTACTGAGCGCTGGAAATGCAAATGGTGTGACTTGAACTTAAATTCAAATAGTTACACGTAGCTAGTGGCTCTCATATTGCACAGCGTGTTTCTAGAGAATTTAATTTTCCCAGCTAAAATACCCTTATTCTCTCCTGATCGTCACTGGTACCAAAGATTGGCACAGGGAAGTCTTAGCACTTAAAATATTATGAAATCCTAAGCATTTCATCTCATTTGTGGTAGAACAGATGAGTTCAGATGGTTTTAGGAAGTTGCTTCCTTTTTAACCTCATTCAGTTCTTCTGACTACTTGAAGGGGAGCGTTTCCGTTAGCGCTCTCCTGCCTTTAACACCATGTTTAGAACACTTTCGAATCTCCCTTTTTTCCTAAGAGAGAACAGGCCTCAGACACAACAAATGCCTTTAGTAAACACAAGTGATAGAGGATTTGATCGCACTGCTTTGTTTTCAGTGCATTTTTGCATTGAGATAGCATTCCCATACCATAAAACATAGCCTTTGAAAAGTGTACAGTTCATTGCCTTTTAATGTAGTCACAAAGTTTGGCAACTATCACCACTATCTAATTCCAGAACATTTTCACCACCCCAAGAGGAAACCCCACACCTACTAGCAGTCAGTCACTCCCCCGTCCCCCAGGCCCTGGCTACCACTAATCTACTTTCTGCCTCTACAGATTTGCTTATTCTGAACATTTCACATAAGTGGAATCATACCATATGTGGCCTTCGGTGTCTCCTCTTAGCTAGCATAATGTTTTCAAAGTTCATCCACATTGTAGCATGTATTACTACTTCCTTCCCTTTCATGGCTGGATAATTTCCCTGCATAGGAAATATACCACTTTTTGTTTAGCCATTTATTAGTTGACGGACATTTAGGCTATTTCTATTGTTTGCTATTATGAATAATGCTTCTATGAATATTTGTGCACTAGATTTTTGTGTGGGAATAGGATCATTTCAGTTCTCTTGGGTACATACCTAGGAGTGAAACTGCTAGGTCATATGGTAACTCTATGTGTAGTTTTTGGAGAAACTACTAAACTGTTTTCCAAAGGGGCTGTGAAATTTTACATTGCCATCAGCAATGTATGTAGGTTCCCATCTCTCCACATTC
>NW_006793838.1:80850-91466 GCF_000442215.2 Lipotes vexillifer
ATTCCTGCTAACACTTGTTATTACCAACCATTCTAGTTGGTACCATCGACGTACTTTTAGCACATACCCTTTATTTATACCTAGTGACGGTGAGTGTCTGCTGGAAGTAGAGATGGAAATTTTCCTTCTGTGAATTAATTTATATTAGTTATAAAACTAAATCAATTGAAATAAAAGTAACAAATATATAGTAGTTCTGGTGCTACAAAGCATGTGAATGTCTGAAGTTTAGGAGCTGTGGTCAAAGACAAGGATTTGGGTTCCCCTTATGGGAGATCCATGCATAGATTTGAAACCTGAAATCATGTACAAAAGCAGTGTGTGTACATTTGTGCACACACACTGAGATGTGTACGTGCCTATGTTTGAAAATTTCTGCTTTGGTCTTCTCCTTCGCTCTACGTACATAAATGAAGAACAAAGAAGCCAGGAGACTTGCTTACAGAGGCACAGACATCCAGGGGGCAGATCTGGACTGAGAGTGCAGTCTTCAGAACTCATGCACCAGGGTCTTTCTAGAACTGCATGGGAAATGCAGAGGTATCACTCAGCCAGTTTTTGCAGGCAGGACGGACCACTCTTCCTGGAGAAGGACCATAACTTCTGGCTTTCTTGATCATTGTAGTCCCATCATGCTCCCCTTTGGGATTTGGACACCAAGAGCCCTGGAGGAACAGAGCTGACCAAAGAGCAGAGGTGGAGAGGCTGAAGCAAGAATTTAGTGGTAGATGGATCTCTATCAGTTCTACCATTCCCCAGCTGACGTTCTCTTGCAAAAGGGAAGGGCTAGCTATTCCTAGGATGGCACACAACTACATCCAGGATAGGATGATGCAAGCTCACTGTCCTCCTATGTGGTCATATGACTCAGAGTCGGGGAGAGAGCCAGTCCTTTCTGTCCTGTCTGGGGACATGTGCAAAGATTTAGGTTACACTGTACTGCCATATCCAGTTGACCTCCTCTGAAAGGCTGGAAGACTTTCTCTGCCCAGAAGCCATAAAGCCACAGAGCCATGCTGTTTCTGCAGCAGAGATTCTTAAGTATGTTTCTGCTATGGGGTGTTTTGACAACCAATTAGAAGTTAAAAACCCCTCCATGGAAAGACCATATGCTCACATTTTGACATATATCTTGAAGAGGAATTTCCAGCCACCCCAATTAAAAACCCATGCCCACGCATCACTCTGCAGGAGCCCCTCTTTCCTTCTCAGCTCCAGAGAGTGGTGACAAAATCACTGGTGAGGGTCGTGACGGGTTTTCATGGGGTTGGAAAGTCCTCTGCAGTGGATCAGAAGAGACAGCTGCTGACAGCTGAAAATTCCCGGCCTGGGCCTCAAGATCATGGGACGGAATGTGCGTTTCCATGGCACTCCCAGAAACAGGTGGGTCCCAAACTCTGGAAAAGCACATTTCCCGGCTCCTGCAATTTCAGCTGCACCCGTGGCCATATGCATTTCAGGCATGGAAGAGTGCAGTATCAGGTGTCTCCAAGACAAACCCAGCAAAGCTCAGAAAAGTGAAGGCGTGAGCGGACATAAGAAGGATCTCTAGACACGGGGGTGGGGGTGTGAGTTCAAGGGCAGGGTATCTTGATCTCCCTCACCATCATTAACTCTTTCTTCCTTCCTACATTATTTTCTTCTTAGCACTTATTCCAACCGTAATTAATTAATTCCTGTGTTGCTGTAGCTGTTCTGTTCTTTGTTTTATCTCTTTCCCCCATGAGATCATGAACTCTGCTAAGGAAGGGACCACATCTGACTCATTGGGCATCATTCTGCTAACATATTGCATGGTGTCTTGCACGTAGCAGATGTTCAATAAATACCTGAAGAATTATCAAAGGAATGGATGAACCACTCACATGTCACAGTCTTTTCTGCTGCTCTATGACATACGAACATTTCATTCTATTTTACGCCTGAGTAAAGTGAGGCTCAAAGATGCAAAATAATTTATTCGCGATAAAACCTAATAGAGGGTAAGGCTGGTTCTGGAACCAAGATCTGTCTGAATCCAAACTCCCAAATTGTTCCTGTTGTCACAAATTACAAAAGTGAGACATCTAGCCCTCAAGGGCCTTTCCTACTTCTGCTGAAATAAAATAAAATGAAAATCAGCCAGCCCAAAGACAGAATTGTCCTGTGATGGAAAATCCATTCCATGGGCACATGGATCACTAGATGTGCCTCACAGCTTGGTACGGCAAGACTTAATAACACATAACTGTTAATAACAATAACTGATCTCCCATGCTCAAGCAGGTTTGCTTGTAGCCCTTGGATGCATTTTGGGGTCATTAACAATTAAATACTCATGCTGCATTCCCCTGAAGCAACAGGAGCTTCAGACCCTCAGACACACTTCTGTAATTTCCAGTTGCCTCCATAAGCACTGTGATTTTCTGCTCCACCACGCCCTCTGAAAACTGTCCTTCCTTTCAGGGCAGCATTCTCTTGTCAATCAAGGTCAAAGAACAGTATAGAGGTTCCTTAAAAAACTAAACATAGATCTACCATATGATCTTGCAATCCCACTCCTGGGCGTATACCCGGATAAAACCGTAATTTGAAAAGATACATGCACCTTGATGTTCATTGCAGCACTATTTACAATAGCCAAGACATGGAAGCAACCTAAATGTCCATCGACAGAGAATGGATAAAGAAGATGTGGTATATATATACAATGGAATACTACTCAGCCGTAAGAATGAATGAAATAACGCCATTTATAGCAACATGGATGGACCTAGAGATAATCACACTAAGTGAAGTAAGCCAGACAGAGAAAGACAAATACCATACGATACTGTTTATATGTGGAATCTTAACAAATGAAAGACATGGACAACCTAAATGTCCATCGACAGAGAATGGATAAAGAAGATGTGGTATATATATACAATGGAATACTACTCAGCCGTAAGAATGAATGAAATAACGCCATTTATAGCAACATGGATGGACCTAGAGATAATCACACTAAGTGAAGTAAGCCAGACAGAGAAAGACAAATACCATACGATACTGTTTATATGTGGAATCTTAACAAATGATACAAATGAACTTATATAGAAAACAGAAAGAGACCCACAGACATAGAAAACAAAAATGGTTACCAAAGAGAAAAGGGGGGCGGGATAAATTAGGAGTAAGGGATTAACATATACACGTTACTATATATAAAATAGATAACCAACAAGGACCTACTACATAGCACAAGGAAATCTACTCAATATTTTGTAATAACCTATAAGGGAAAAGAATCTGAAAAAAAAAATATATGTATGTATAACTGAATCGCTTTGCTGCACACCTGAAAGTGACACAACATTGTCAATCAACTATACTTCAATAAAAAAATTTTTTTAAGTGGGAAAAAATGAAGATGGAAGAAATGGTGGCATGAGGAATGGATATCCATTCATTAGCCAACCATGGCTGCCGTGGTGTTGGCCTCTCCACTTGAATGCACACAGGCTGTCCTTCCTGGTTCCCCGTTTTCCATATTGTCCCACTAAAGACCACTTGTCCATCTCCCATCTAGCTTCCAAAGGGACCCTATAAAAATATAAACTCAGATCATGGTGCTTCTCTACTTGAGACTCTCCAGGGGTCTTCCATCTCTCTTAGACCAAAATCTGAACTCCCTGCCATGTCCTAGAAGGTTGCAGACCACACAGTTGACTTTATATCCTGCTTCCTGCTCCTTCATCCAGTGGGCTCCAGTCATACTGACCAGCCTGTGAGCCCCACATGTGCCCATCTCATTCCAACTTACGGCTTCTGTGTGTTGCCATTGCCTGAACTTTCTTCCCTGCACCAGGGCATTACACAACTGGCCCCTAATGTCAATCAGATCTGAGCTCAAGTTCCACACCTTTCCTCCTTCAACCATCCAAAATAACCCTCTTGGTCGCTATCATGTAACTGCCTTATTTTCTTCATAGCACTTTACGCCACCTGATGTTCTCCTGCTCATTGCCTGTTTTTTCCTATTAAATCTAAGTGGTCTTATTCACCCCTGTAACCCTGTTGTCACACACACACTGAACGTTCAAGAAATATTTACTAAATTAATGAACACACATGGAAACCAATGTAGAGCCATCTGAATTTCCAAACCAAGCCCCCTCTTCAACCTTTAAAATGCACAGGGCATGTCACCACCCTCATTCTGATTCTGAGGGTCAGATATAGAGATGGACAGGGGAGAACATTCACGGGTAAGCTACTGATGGAGAGAAGGTCCTCTGCATTCTCTGCACACACTCTGACAAGGGCTGTCTGTCTGGCTCATCTCATCCCAACGCCATTGGCAAGCCCAGTCCGTGACTTCTTTCTCCCAACCGTAAGGGGAAAATGTGATACTTTTAGGATTTAAGGGAATTAGGAGATGGATTTAGTCTTTTAAGAGAGAAAGCAAATTTATTTAAATGGAAAACTGATCTTGTGCCTTAGATATGCGTTTGGTTTATAAGAGAAATACTTAGGCAGGAGCGATGACAGCTGACCAGGCAAGTCTGGTCTGTGTCCCGGTCTCAGGTCCTGAGAGGAGGCTTCCCAGAAGATAGCTTGATGTCTTGAGCAGCTGGGTTTTGAACCTAAGTGGTAGTCCTAAAATGAGCATGAACTTCAGCCAGGTCCTAAGAGAGAGTTGTGTGTTCCACAGTCATAAGTACACTCATGCCATCCTGATGGTGGTGGAATTTTTCTTTCCTCAAAGGGAAGCCTATCTTTCAGTGTCTCCATTTCATGAAACTTGGAAGGAAAGTCGGGAACAGAAGCATCCACTTGGCTGGAGCCAGCCCACCTGTGCCTCTCTCTCTTGTAATTCTCTAAGCCCTGGGATTGCTTGGTGGATTCCTCTCCTTCAACCCAATCTTCCTCTTCCCATCTGACTTAAATACTATAATTTTCAGATGATCCATGTACTAGGATCCCCAGCTACGACATTATCAAGGCTGAAGGAAGGCGAAAGAACACAGGATATGCATTTTGTTTTAAGATATCACCCTAGTCTTTACGTACCTAACAAAAAGGATATTCCTAAGTTTAAAAAAATCATTGATTCTAATTTTAAAAGTTTCTTATTAAGAAAAAGCGCTGGCTGCAAGTGATACAAATCTTCATGTGTAGGATGAGGGTATGAGAACTTTTTTTTGGAAGAGAATGTGTGTAGAAAAAAGTGGTTTGAAGTGGTTATTTTGGGGTGGTGGATTATAATGTATGTGTGTATGTAGTGTGTGCGTGTTTGTGTGTATTTGTTTGTGCTTTTCTGATTGCCACAACTTATCTAGCATTTATCCTGAATTAATTTTAAAATTAGAAAAATAGACAACAATTATGTTTTAATGAATCTTCTTTTGGAAAGGAGCCCAAGAAGGATGCTATAGGCTTAAATCAAAGAGCAAAAAGATTGGCTAAGTGCTGAGACTGGCACCAAGGTGCAACACGCTTCCTGCAGACATATAGCTCTGTGTGAAAAATGCTAGCAGGACTGGACCTCAGCCACAGGTGAGGTCCACTCAAGGCTTTCGCAAACCCTGTGAGACCCATCTCCTGGGGAGTCTCCTGGCTCACAAGTCTCAACCTACCGCCGTTGTCTCAGGACTGTTCAACAATGGGCTCCAAGTACTTGGAGTCTGGAACATAGTTCATTGATTCAAAGACTGAGACATACCCTGAGTTGGATCTGAGACAGGTTGGGACTTGGGACCTGGGACCCTTTGCTGCAACGCTTGCACCTGGACAAATGACTCCTCAAGCGACAAAATACAAAGAAACTATAAGGGACTGAAAATAAATGCGGGCGTGCACAACTGGGGCCAATTACGGACAACAAGATACAAAAAGACCAAAAAAACCCAACTGACACTTTCGAAGAGCCGGGAGCAAAAGCAGGGTACTGTGCATGCCCTCTGCACTCAACACCACCAAAGAGGTGGGCAGACCAACTCAGGTGCCCTTCTGGCCTGACCCCTGGACCCACCCCTACCCTCACCCCCCCACCCCCACCGGGGAGTGAGTAAGCAAGGGAACCTGTTACTTGTTTTAGCTCCCCTCTGCTGCAGCAGGGGTCCCACTAAAGCCTTGCCTGAATTTCTTGTCTGGCCTCCAGTCAATTTCTATTGATTCGAGAAGGCCAAGAACCCTGGTCAGTATCAGATCCCTCAGATCCTTTCCTGGGAATTTGAATGGAGACACACAGAGGCTGGCGGTCTTTGTAGTGCAGTCACTGAGTGTCAAGTCAACTTGGCTTGGCTGACACTTTGAGACAGATAATTCTGGACAATTTTGAATAATTCTGGTTGTCCTACGCATTGCAGGGTGTCAGGAGCAACCCCAGTCCAGTTATGACAACTACAAATGTCTCTAGACACGGCCGAATGCCCCTCTGGGGCAAAAGCGCTCCTAGCTGAGAACCACTCACCTGGAGACAATGTCCATAAACTGCCTGCCGAGGTCCGTAGCCCTGCCCAACCTCCTGTACTTCCCTTGGCTTGCTTTTCTCTTTTTCCCACTTTTGAATCCAAGATTTTCTGTGAGTTCAACTGTTCATGCATTACACGTCAGAAAATAGTAAAAATATAAACCTCCCCCGCTGTATTTCTGTTAAGCTAGCCAGGATTGGGTTCTGTTCCTTCAACCAAAGGGATCTTAACAAAACCACCCACTTTCAAGAATTGTGTTTGGTTTCCTGACGTTCAAAATGGTGGATCATCTGTCATCTTTCAACCCACAGAAAACCAAACAGTTCTTAACTTCTCTCTGATATCGGAGCAGATCTGAGCACAAAGGCATGAATGAAGGGCCATATGGAGGCTGGGGATATACAACAATGCGTCAGCAACAAGACCCTTACAGAGTAAACCAAGATGGCAGAGGAGTGTTCACCAGGGAGGGGTGGGGGACTTGATTGTGATTGGAAGTTTAGGCCAGCACCAGAGGAAGTTGGGAAACCATGAAGCAGAGATGGCATCAGATACACGCCGTATCCATCCCCCCAGGAGTGGACTCTACAAAGTGCTCCTTAGTGAGGCTCTGACTTGCAGGAATCAAACGCTAAAGAAAATACACATGCAGACAGCATCGCACACTCAAACCCCACAACTGTTTGGACCGATAAGAATCCCATATGCTCTGCATTACCCTCAGCCATGGCAAGCTTTTTATCCATCCCCAGGCCACCCCGTCACCCATGCAGCAGGTGGGAGCTCTGGTCCCCTACAATGCAGACAGGGACAGGACTCAGCAGCTAATGACTGGCATACCGTATGATGGGTGAACACGCCCAACATCTGCTCGGCCCCTGCACAAATCTTAGACCCTCTGGCAGGCAGTACCAAGTCCCTCAGCTAAATCACAATGGGAACCGCCTGCCAACACGCCAGGTGTGAAACAAGCCCCAGCTCTTTAGAGTCCTTAAGCCCCCCACCCAAATTCCCGGAAAGGGCTCCAGGCTAATGCAAGGCTGCCCGTATGGCCAGTCTCTACGAGGCCAGAGGAGCCACCTTACTAGGATGGTCATTGGACGGTCCGTGTCAATTTCACATTTCCTGTCAAAACCGCCCAGCTAGCAGGCACCTCGGTGCTTACACCTCTCACCAGAACAAATGCAGAACCCTGGAAGGCAGAAATAACACACCAGCACAGTAACAATAGGAGACACCGCTTGCAAGCTGTCCGGGGGCCCCTGGAGTAACTGACATGTTTGACAGAGAATGTGTGTTGGTAACATTGTTTGATTCATGTTTAAAGGAAAAATGGAGAGTATGTTTCAGGGAGGTTTAGACATTGATAACCAAAAGGAAGGGCTTGTAAACAAAGCCACAAGGACCACGTCCTAGCAGTGCCCTCCTCGCCCGCTGTCACCGCCCCACCTCCCGTTTTGATCTTCTCCGGGAGGAACAAGCCTTCCACGGGGAATGAGACCTCTTGACAGAGGGCTGCCAGGCAGAGCGAGGGGAGCTGATGAGAAGTGACAGCAGCACAAAACTGCGTTGGCCTTCTGCTCACAGTAGGTTGTACGGGGCACAGACGAGGCGGGTCCCCCACAGAGGATGGGGAGACATCACCAGAGTCACACGTGATGGCAGCGTCCTGGCCAGCGGAGCTCGGAAACCCCAGATCTGCCATATCCCAGCACTGAGAGCTGGGGCAGGTATTTAACTTGGCTGAGCCTCAGTTTCTGTCTTTCCAAGATGGTTTGGAGTGGTAGTAAAAATATTCCAGTAGAAATATTGTAAGGAAGAGTAACCAATGAGTGACGAGCAGCTGTAGCAATAGCAGAAATAATGATGACATAATTATTATCATGTAATTATATAATAAGATAATAATTATAATACAATTATATAATTATTATGTAGTATTATACAGTATATAACTATATATTATAGGATATATATTATATATAACAATGTATAACACTATATATTAATATATAATGTGATAAGTTTTATGTTATATATAACTATTATATAGTGATACATAATATTGCATATACTTATGATATATTTCACTTATGTATTATTATATAATCAATAATATGTCACTATACAATTATATTAAATAGTATAATTTTAAATCATTATGTAATTATGTGATAATTATATGTAATATGTATTTTATATATGTATTATTATGTCTAATGCATATTATCACACAGACACAATATGCAATACACAGTGATAATTATGAAATCCTTATTATATTATTATGTCTGTCCTGAACCCTTACTACATACCAAGTACCATTACAGTGCCTTACAAGTATTAACTCATGTGATCCTCAAAGGCAACTCTGGCTTTGTCCCCATCCAATTCAGGGAGATGCTAAACCATGGATTTAGGTGCTTTTAATGTGTCCATTTTATAGGTGAGAAAACCACAGTACAGAGTGGTTTAGGAATTTCCCCAAGGAGGCAAAGCTGAGATTCCAACTCAGCAGTCTGCAGTCTGGCTCGAGGGCTCACACTCTTAGCTCATATATAACACATACATATATATTTATATATGTGTGTGTGTGTGTGTGTGTGTGTGTGTATGTATGTATATATATATATCAAAACTCAATATTGTCTCTCTTACAAAGTTTGGTTGTGGTGATGTTGCAGTGCACTTGGAAATAAACTTGCTGATACATGTATTGAGCACTTGCCATGTGCCAGGCAGTTAGCTATGGACTTTATATGCTTTGATTCCTTTCGCTACCATCCAGTGAGGTGACTGCCACCCAGAGAGGGCAAGAACCATGCCCAAGGTCACACAGGTAGTAAGTAGTGCCCAAGGTCACACAGGTGAAGGAAGGAGATGAACCAGGGAGTCTGCCACAAATCCCACATCCCTACACCATCCTGTTCAACTGCTTTTTCCTCTCTAAACCACAATGCTTCAACTAGATACTGTAGGTGAAATGCCTTACACATGGCCTAGTACATAGTAAATGCCTGAAAACAAGCAGCTGCTGTTGTTCTTACTGTAACTAAATGCGAAAAGCCCAGTAGGCATTTTCTTCCAAGAAAATGACGGAAGTATGAATTTATGACGCCGTCTGTTCAGAGGACAGATTCGTCGCCCCTTTTAAACCCCAACATAGCCCCTGCATGGTCAGTCAACACCAGTTCCTGAATCCAGCTGCTCATCGGAAACCCGGGATTGCCAGTGAGGCATGCAGTTCACTGGGCTCTGCTCCCTGCCTTCTGATATAGATGATCTGAGGTTCAGAGTGGACACCTGCACTGTTAATGAACTTGCCCAGGCTCTGACCAGTAGCAGGACAGGCAAACACCCAGGTTTGCAGGAAGTCCTCCAAGCAACTCAGAGCTGTGTTTTTCCCCAAAAGCTTCTCCCACAAGCTGCCCCGTGCCAGTCGGCTGTCCTGTGCTCGCACTTCCTCCCTGCCACTGGGCACTGACAGATGGGAGCTATTCTTAATATTTAACATTTATTAAGCGCCCACAGCGTGCCAGGAGCTGCATGGAACAGGGGTGCGGGTGGTCCCAAACAGTCTGTCCCCAGAAGGCTGTGGCCACATAGAGCGGACAGTCCTCTCTTTTCCCCTTCAAAGCTCCCCCTCCCTCTCTTCTCACCCAGCCCCAGGTCCAGTCCCAGGTGTCCTGCCACAGCAAGTGGACAAAGATTTGGGCCAGGATTCAAAATGACTGAGACCCGTACACCCTCCTGCATGTGTGTCTAGTAGCCCCATCTCCCCAGGCTATGGCCTTAGAAAGTCAGAGGGGATGTAGGTTTCATGCCACCCAAGGCCCTGGGCTCAGGCTGTCAAACCCCAGGGTGGTATATCCCTGATTGCACCCTACTCTATTCAGCTGCACCAAAAATGTGTGTCCCTGGTTAGCAGGAATCTCCATGGGGAGCAGAAGCAGGGAGCTGCATACGTGCCCACCCACCTCCAAACAGAGAGCATCTTCATATGAAAAAGAAACTGCAGGAACCAGGATATGGTGAGAAAACCATGACTACGGCGATGTTGGCCAACCGCTATGGAGTTCCTACAATGAGCAGGTGCTGCTCTGGCTGCTTCACATCATCACATCAAGTCCTCTGGGCTCCCTTTCAAAGGGGGTGTGATAATTCCTGCTGTCAGGTTGA
>NW_006793838.1:91572-95128 GCF_000442215.2 Lipotes vexillifer
CTGCTGTCAGGTTGAGACAGTGGGAGCTCAGAGACGCCAAGCCTGCATGACACAGGGGCCAAGGGGCTGCTCAGCTGGAGCCCTCGGCACTATGTCATCGCAGCTGGACTGCAGAGGCCCTGGGGATGGTCACTTTGGAGGTCTTTTATTCCTGACATTGACTTTGGGAGGCAGAGCACATGGGATGTTACTCCCATTTTATAGGTGAGAAAGTGGAGGCTCCGAGAGGTCACGCAAATTTCCCAAAGTCCCCAAGAGAAGGTCATGGCCAGACTCAGCTTTCCCTGTTCTAAATCCCATGCTCTCAATTCTCTGGTCTAAATCCTTAACTGTGCTGCCTCATGAAACGAGAAGAAATAGCTCTTTGGAGAGTAGTTTGTGAGAACACTGTGGAATGCACAAGCTGGCTGCCTCTGTCACCAAACCTTCCCCACGTCTGGGAGCCAATGCGGATTAGAGAGTGGAAGGAAAGGTAACAGCTGAGGGAGGCCGCCTTCACCCACCGCAGCGGTGCGCTGGACTCCACTGTGTTACTCTGAGCCAGACGCAAGGTAGGACGGGGCAGAGCTGGCCGCTGCTTCAGACACAGATTTCTTGCCATCATTCTTGCAGCCAAAAACACAAACAAAAAGCAAACAAACAAAAAACACTATTTGTCCCCTGGAACATACCAGAAGCCCTGTCATTTGGGAAAGACAGAGAACATGACTATAGAACATCAGCTTCCTGGGACTGTAGAGAAACCCATCTTGACTGTCTGAGCCACTGAAAGTGGTAAAGATCTCGTATTGGGTGGGGTGAGCATGGCTGAGAGTCTATAGAGTTATACCTTCAAGCAGTTGTGCTTCACTTCTGACTCCACAATTGACATTGTGGCCATCGAAGCTACCTCTGAGGACGGAGACTGGGTCCTAGTCATCTCAGTGTCTCCAGAGCTTAGACGAGATCCCAGCATGGAACCCATGATCCACAAATCATTACTGCCATGAATGAATGGATGAAAGAATTTCATGGTGCCTCTGCCTCCTGCTTTTATAAGCCTGAAGAGGGACTTCCCTGGTGGCACAGTGGTTAAGAATCCACCTGCCCGTGCAGGGGACACAGGTTCGAGCCCTGGTCCAGGAAGATCCCACATGCCGCGGGGCAACTAAGCCCGTGCGCCACAACTACTGAGCCTGCGCTCTAGAGCCCACGAGCCACAACTACTGAGCCCATGTGCCTAAAGCCCGTGCTCCGCAACAACAGAAGCCACCGCAATGAGAAGCCCGTGCACCGCAACGAAGAGTAGCCCCCGCTTGCCATAACTAGAGAAAGCCCACGCGCAGCAACGAAGACCCAATGCAGCCAAAAAAACTAAAATAAAAATAAATAAATAAATAAATAAATAAATATGTTGACTAGCATCAGAAAAAAAGCCTGAAGAACTCAAGCTAGAAATTGGGCTCTGCAATTTATCCCAATAAATTAGGAATTTGGGAGTGACATATACACACGACTACATATAAAATAAACAAACAAGCACCAACTGTATAGCACAGGGAACCATACTCAGTATTTCGTAATAACCTATATGGGAAAAGAATTTGAAAAAGTTATATATATATATATAATATATTATATATATATATATATATATATATACACACACACACACATATGTTTAACTGAGTCACTTTGCTGTACACCTGAAACTAACACAAGATTGTAAATCAACTATACTTCAATAAAATAAATATATAAATGATTTTTAAAAATTTTTTTAAAAAAAGAAAGAAATTGGGTTTTTGCAGACAACTATGTTCCCAGTTGCTCAGAGGAAAAGACCCACAGAATACTGAGTTCATTGCTCTGGACAGCATTTAGGGTTCAGCAGTTAATCAAGTGGATGAGCTGGCGGCTTGTACGCTGGGGGGATGCATGTGTGATGGGGCTATCTTTAGACGAGAGAGAAACATAAATAGGGGTGAGATCTCCATCCTAAGTCAGCTGGGGAAAGCACTTACCCAAAACAACCTTTAAAAGACAGGGAGAGGGTTCTGCTTCACCATCAAAGGCTCAGATCGCTGAACACCAAAGCAGCAAAGCAGAGTGTGAAATCTGCAAGTCTCTCCAGCCCCGCTTGCCCCATGCCAACGTATTATAAAAAGCATACTTGCTGATATAGCATGCCTTTAAAATGATCAGAATGACAGATGGCTGCGGCAGGAACACATCCTTTTTATAGGACTGCTATTAATCAGAAGAGATTGACAGCGTCCCTTTAATCTTTTTAATTAAAAAAAAAAAGTGCATCTCTATACAACTGAAGGGGGCAAGTTGTTGGCATTTCCGAGTGCTTTGAGACACTCGGAATAATGTGGAAGGTCCACATTATTTCAAACTTAATAACTGGGGGGCTTTAGTTTCCCTTTATTTATAGATTTATTGATGTAGGTCTTGCTAATATAAAAAGAAGGTATGGGGTGGCATTGATGTGAGAAACCCCATCTTGCCTCAGTTATGGGGTTACCGGTTGTCCCTGTCAGGCTGTCTTTACTTCCCTAGATTGTGGTGTTCTCACCTGTTAAAGAGTGGGGACGTCCCAAGCATACTCTGGTGGGAGACATTCCTGTAATTACTTCAGGTGGGAAGATACTGCTTAAAATTGGCATATCTGCCTCTGATTCATCTGATCAGGAATGAAGAAGCAAGATGCACTAGAGGATAGTCAATGCCTGGTGAATACAATCACTGGCAAAAGAGCAATCGGATAAGTAACATTAGAAACTCACCAATTTCTTCCCTGGGGAGGGTATGTGCAAGGTCTTGGGGAGAAAAACCATGTTTGGATGTTTGTAATAGCTTCAATTATTGAGATAATTGTCATAGCTCTCAAGTAGTTGAGAACTTGTATTTTTTGCCTGTTTAGCACCATAACTAGATAACAGGACTCTGACTATTCTTTTATCCACAGGCAGCCCATACAGCTCAGCTGGGCCTGACCCCACCCTCCAGCTCGACTCAAGGCAGTCAAGATGATTGACTTGGGGATGGGTGTGGCCTACAAGATAAGCCAAGCAGACTGCTACTGGAATTTCTGCAGTTGGTGAAGAGACTTGCTAAGATGTGTTGGGGTGTAAGCCTGGAGTTTCTGGGGACCATCTTTGCCACCAGTTGGACATGGTGTGTTTGTGAACAAAGATCAAGTAGATATAACCACTATGGAGTCATGGGGAGACATGACTTGGGGTGTTGGAGCCTCTGAATGCAACTGTGCCTGAAACTGGACATTTTCTTTTTCTCCTCTAAACCAATATGAATTAGATTTTTGTCACTTGAAGATAAAAGAGGTCTTCTGATATATATATATACCAGACCTTTCCCATACATTAGGATATAGCCTTCAAGTTGACAAGGATCTTGTATGTTTTTTATTCTGCCTCATCACCTACTCCTAGTTCACAGCCGGGCACACAGTAGGTGCTCAATAAATAACTGCTGAATGAAGAGATGAATCACATGTAAAGCTCACAACCATTCTGCAAGACAGGTATTCTTTTTTTTTTTTTTTTTTTTT
>NW_006793838.1:95505-96020 GCF_000442215.2 Lipotes vexillifer
GGATCCTCCCGGACCGGGGCACGAACCCGTGTCCCCTGCATCGGCAGGCGGACTCCCAACCACACGCCCACCAGGGAAGCCCAAGACAGGTATTCTTGTTTTCGTTTTGTAGCTGAGAAAACAGCCTTGGGGAGGTTAATTGACAAGCCCAAGGCCACACGCTTAGTAAATGCCAGAGCCAATATATCAACCCAGACCTGTTTGACTCCAAATTCTCTTTGCCACCTCCCTGACTCTTTAATTTAGTCTGCTGTTGACACGGCCTCTTTGGCAGTACAGAAAAGTCACTTAGTGACTAAGATGGAGCAGCCGCAAAGTAAATGACATCACCAGCACTCATATCAGGCATGCATTCTGATTTCTCTCCCCATCAGCAGATATTCCAAACATGTAGATAACACTGCAGGGCAACAATACCAAGATTGAAAATGGCTCCACTAGCCACAGAGCAAAACAAGTTTATTTCTTTCAAGTTTACCCCAAAGACCTGCATGTTCCCTACACATTTTTCCACC
>NW_006793838.1:96063-174871 GCF_000442215.2 Lipotes vexillifer
TTAAAACCAGCAGTTTGATTTTTTTTTTTTTTTTGGCAGTACGCAGGCCTCTCACGCAATGTTGCGGCCTCTCCCATTGCGGAGCACAGGCTCAGCGGCCATGGCCCACGGGCCCAGCCGCTCCGCGGCATGTGGGATCTTCCCAGATCGGGGCACGAACCCGTGTCCCCTGCATCGGCAGGCAGACTCCCAACCACTGCGTCACCAGGGAAGCCCCAGCTTGGTAATTCTTGGTGACACTACATATGTGTATGCAGAGCTCTCATTAAATACACTGCCAGATTCGACGATGCTGATTTCTGTTTCAAAATCCAGAGTTCAAGGTTTGCCTATACCATTGCTATCCACGTCAGCGAGGCATTAATCAGCATTTCTCTGCTACCATCTAGTTCTGTAGGGTATAAGTTGGAAAAGACAGCCTTCAGAGAGCTTACTGTCTCAGAGAGAAAGGACGGCAAACAACGATCAGGACTCAAATCCAGGGAATTCGACATTCAACTGCTGGATTCACAGAAGGGTATTACAGGGCCCATTCCTATGTGGGCACACAGAGATTCAGGGCTTAGGAGTTCCATTTCTGAGATTCCTCCCAGGTCCTCTGGAGCCATGTCTTTTGACTTTTGAGACCTATGTTTAAATAATGTCAAACCCCATAGTGCCAACGAGCTGGCGAAGAGACTGCAGCTCTATCTTGATGTGTCAGGCCAACGTTGTGAGTTCATCCAAGCTCTCCGCTCTACTAGGAAGGGCTTTTTCCTCTGCTTGCCCAGTGAATGTCTGCTGATGCTCTACAGCCCGACTCAAATGCCACCTTTCCCCTTTAAACCACCCTCTTCATTACTCCAAGAGGCATCCACCTACTCCCTCCCCTGTGTTTTCATGTGCACTCCCATGGATACACCTCAACAGTGGATCAGTGGTTGAGAGGGAAGGCTCCAGCCCACCAGACCTGGTCTACATCTCAGCTCTGTCACTGACAATCCCTGTGACCTTGGGCAAGTTACCTTTCTCTAAATGTCAGTTTCAGGTCCTCCATATGCAGAAAGGGTATCATAATACATTAACTGTGATTTCTTATCGGAGACCCTTGGGGTCACCTCTATCTTGAAATTCAGATTTTGGGGGATTTCCTTTTCCAGAAAGGGATTTCATCAGACACAGATTATGTAACATTCTCAGCAGGGTCTGGGACAACACTCTGAAATCAAACACGTAAATATTCCTGTAGCAAACTATATGAATATTCATAGTACGTCAGACAAAGAAAGTCTATAAATAGCCACACATCATTTCAGGTCAAGTTTTCTTCCAAAATGCATTTTGGTGCCAAACTCTCCCCCAAAAACCTGATTTTCAGAGCTTTTTGGAATTTACAATTACAGGTAAGTGTTGGTAGAACAACAGTACCCAGCTTTAGGGTTACAGTAGCCCCCGTTAGCTGTGGTTTCGCTTTCCCAGGTTTACCTGAGGTCAACCACAGCCTGAAAATATTAAATGGAAAATTCCAGAAGTAAACAATTCATACGTTTTAAATTGTGTGCCGTTCTGAGTGGTGCTGTGCCATCCTGTACTGTCCTGTCCCATCCTGTCTTGTCCTGTCCCATCCTGTCCTGTCCAGGATGTGGATCATCCCTTTGTCCAGCGGATCCCACCCGTTAGTCGCTTAGTAACCGTCTCGGTTATTAGATCATCTATCGTGTTATCATGGTGCTCGTGTGCACCTGACCCTTATTTTACTTAATAATGGCCCCAAAGTACGAGAGTTAGTGATGCTGGCAGTTCAGATGGACAAAGAAAAGCCGTCAAGTGCTTCCTTTAAACGAAAAGGTGAAAATTCACGACTTAATAAGGAAAGAAACAAAAATCTATGCTGAGATCGCTAAGATCTAGGGTAAGAACAAATCTTCTCCATGACATTTCAAAGAAAGAAAGAGAAATGTGTGTAGTTTTGTTGTCTCACCTCAAACTGCAAAAGTTACAGCCACAGTGCGTGAGGAGGGATTAGTTAAGGTGGAAGAGGTATATTGGGGAGGGCATATTCACATAACTTTTATTGTACTACATTGTTATAATAGTTCTATTTTATTATTAGTTATTGTTAGTCTCTTACTGTGCCTAATTTATAAATTATACTTTATCATAGGTATGTGTGTGTATAGGAAAAAACACAATATATCTAAGGTCCAGGCATCCACTGGGGTCTTGGGCCATATCCCCCTCAGATAAGGGGGGACTATGGTACTGTTAGAATAAATTGAGATAATATCTCTAAGTATTTAACACAGTGCCTGGCACATAGTTGAGTACTCAATAATTACCACTTATCATGCTTTCCTGCTGTTTTTACTGTAGTATTAGATTTACAGTAGTATTACTGTAGTATTAGTTTATCTCCTGCTCTCTTCCACTGGGCTGTAAACCCACCGGTCAGTAGCTATAACTGCCACTTTTGTTTTCCAGGTGCCTTGAACAGTGCCCGATATGGAATATGTGGGCAGCGAGTGAATAAGTAAATTAACAAATGCATGGTGAGGTGGACGTGGCTGTGTTTACACTGCCCTCCATCGAGGAAAACAGTCTCCTGACCTGATCTGTAATACCCGGATGAGATGAGAATGATTTGTCCCGGTGTGGAGAATGATCTAGCCATGACAGTCAAAGGGCATATCTGTCGGACAAATATCTAGAGTGAGGGGCTCAAGGCTGAACTTGAACCCAGAGCCAAGGGCTCATTAGACCCAAACACCAACCAGACTAATCAGTTACAAAGCTCTTGTTTGGATGATATCGTCTGACACTAGGTGGGCATGGTCCACGGCTGGGGTAAGTCCTCTTGGCAGCTCCCTGGACTCAAGATCGACTGACAATCAACTTTTCAAATCTCCTTTGTCTTCCGGTCAGATAACTCATTGGTCATTCAAGGTCTTGTTGGAAATTGAGAAGCAGTAAAGAGGCTCAACGGAAGACACATTGGTTCCTCTTATCCAGAGATACCAAGATTAAGGTCTACAACAAGGGTAAAGGAGCAGTGTTTATACACTGCACTTGGTAATACTGCTCTTTTCCTCTTCTGCTTCTCACTCCCCATGAAACTGCCCAAACTGCTTCAGCTCAATCCCCCACAGTCACTCTGGAATTCTTTACGTGGCTAGAAGGGAAAACTACCCGCCTTGCTATCTAGTCAACAAGTTCAGACATCAAAAGATGGGTTCAGGAGATTCAATATGGTAAAGATTCTAGTTTTCCTAGGGGATGGCAGGTGAGGTCAGTGGTCACTATTGAATCTACTCTTGGGACAAAAAACCCTATTGAGTAACGTCCCGAGAATTATTACAAAACATCTTCACTCACTGCCTTTGCAGGATAAGGTGATGCTCTCTTAAAAGTCTCTTATGATGTCTGATCAATTATTTTTTTGTTCTTTTTCACTGAGCAGACGAAAACAGGGCAATAAAAAAGTGGCACTTGAAAGGATTATGAAAAGGAAGTTCTTATGTCATAGAATCACTGGCTCTTCGGGTTGGAAAGACCTTGAGAGGAATCTTAAATTCTGATACGGTAACCCTGCCAAGTGGCCCCTACAGCTGTTTGCATATCTCCAGTCACAGGGAACTTACTACCGAGGATGGAGTACACACTCTATTTTGGATCCTTTGACTGTCTGGTTGATCACATTATGAAGGTGTGGGTGCCACCTTAATTGCCTCTAGGAAAGCCCTTGCATCTCGAAGAGCTGGGAAGAAACGCACAAGATCAACAAATTGGTCAGCAAGCTGATATAGTCTGCAGGGATGCATGGCAGCTGGCAGCAGAAGCATCAGCTGAAAGGTGTGTGTGTGTGTGTGTGTGTGTGAGTGAGAGAGAGAGAGAGAGAGAGAGAGAGAGAGAGAGAGAGAGAGAGAGAGTTTTTCTCCCTTTGAGTTGCCTTTCCTCTGCTTGGAAATGTTGCTGCAACGGAGTGTTTGAGTTTCCAGTTGATGCCACTGGATAAATAACACAGGCTGTCTCAGAACACCGGAAATAAGGCCAGTTTCTCCCTGCCCAGAGCATTTCAGTGTGATCCATGGTGGGTGGGAGAGGAAGAACATGAACGATGTCACAGCAGCTGGGCTAAGGATCCCCGCTGCACTGCTTTCCTGACTTAAGGGCACCTATTTAGCAGAGTGTCACCTGGGAAAACAAAGTATGATCCGGCGAAGATTTGCAAGTAAAATCACTTGTTCCTTCCCCAAATAACTGGACATGTTTCTCAAACACTCTGCAAAGGAGGAAGAAATTGGGCCCCCAACTTCTCAGCTCTCCCGGGTGTCTTCTCATCTATCACTGGGGTAATACGTCCAGAGTGGCATTTTGTAATGACGGCAACATTCCAGCAAATCGATAGTTATTTAATTCCCAACAAGCTCTCGAGTCCATTAAGCCTGATTACATTCACCCATTTCAGTGGGTGCCGTTATTTTTCCTACACCAGCACTTAATCTATAACAGGAACTTATGAGAACTTTCTAAAGCAATTTCAGCATCAATCAGCATAGAGTGAAGGGCACGATTTGCCTGTAATTATTTATCAGACAGGGTGGCAGAGCGTCTGACAAAACTCCAATGGCTAAACTTCACCCCAAATTTCCAGTGGAAGCAAAGGCCTTCCAGACTGCCACTGAGTCCTACTTCAGACTCGGGTGGGCCACACTGGCCTGCTTATGCCCGGAAAGATGGAACAATTTCCATGTTGTTAAGGACCATTCTCCAAGCAGTCTGTTATTTCTCACAATAATACAGGAGCCTCCAAAATCAGTAAGGACCATAAATCTGGGATGGTAGAACGTTTTGCTTGATCACTTGGAATCACTCCTGAATGGCTCAAATCACCAAGGTTCTTACAGTTTATAAGAGGTAACAACAGCATTCAGCATAGGAGAAAAGGGTTTGACCAGAGCCCTCGCCAGAAATTTTAATTAATGAGCTAGGGTGTTGCAGAATTTTGTGGAGGGGGAAGCACAAGGATGAAGGGAAAAGGACATCCTAACTACGTGCAGTTTTCCTTTCCTGTAGAAACAAGATACAGAATTTATTACAAAGAGATTGTTGTTCTCAAACAAACAACAAACCAACCACAGTGGAAAACATCTGGGTTTCCTATGATGTTCAGGCTCTGTCGCTAGTTAACCTTTCACAGAGAAATTCAGACACACATCCAGAAGCCAACACTTGCTTGAGAAGTCACGCTTACGATGCGGAAAAATAAAAGGCCCCAAATATCTTATTTGATGATTCTCCTGATACAAAATTAATAGCCGTAAGAGTCATACCAACACACATTTCAGTTCTTCACTTTCAACTGCTAAGGAATTCCTAGGATAATCTCTGAACTTCATAATTAACCATCAGTAGAGTGTTTCTTTTTGCCTCCATGCCACCACTCTACCCAGGTTTAGGGGGGGGTGGCGGGAGCCTCTATGAAAATAGACAATCCACGGTAAGGGGAAGCTAAGGATTAATGCATACTTCACGCTCCTTCTATTTCCTGGGTGAAAGCGCTTAACCAACTCACCTCATGATCAGGTACTCTGCCTCATGATCTGCTCTGGGAGACTGAGTCCCTCAGAAAGCTGGGAGGGAGAGCAAATCCTTTGCCCCGTGGTCAACCTCCCGAAGCAAAGGCATGAATGTTAAACAGCAGCTGGATCAATACAAGCAAATATAGCTCAACTACACCATTTATTCAGCCATGAGAGATGTCAATAGCCAGATTAGGGTGATCCATCTTTTTGATTTCCTACTGTCTTCCCACTGACTACATGAGAGCTTTTTCCTGTATTAAAAGTGTTTGCTTTCTCAACCATAAAAATTCCAATTATTACTCTGAGTGCTCTGGAGTTAAGTTGCTTGCTGGCAGTGGCCTTGAATTACCTGGATCAGTCCGGGGAAGTAGGGGGCTGCTGGAACAATCATAGGCACGCCATAGGGATGCAGGAGGACTCCTTGAGAAGGCAACATGCTTTACGGGAAGGTAGGATTCCCTCGGAAGCTCAACGCATCAATGGAGAGAGTTAGGGGAAAATCTATAGACCCAAATTCTTCGGAACCACAAAGCTGAGAGCCAGATTGCTCCTGTCAGGAGCCGAGCGCTCATCAACGCGCAGAGGCGAGAGAAAGAAAATCCGGCATCAGCAACTCTTAATGTGAAAGTTTTCCTCCCAGACGACGGAGAGACACAGCAGCTGCAGGGCTGAAGCTACCAAAATGGAAGGTTCTATTTTGGGAACGGCTTGCCTAACATGACTAACCAAATACTCTTCATTAATTTAGTTCTCAGAGAGAGTGACAGAGACCAAGAGACTGGGAGAGAGCTGGTCGAGCTGGGAGATTTGGGCTCTTCCTAATGAATTTGGGCAAAAGGCAAGGGACGGAGTCTGCGTGGGATGTCTAGAGAGGAAAACTGAGAAATGTAGATTGATATGATTATCAGTTGCCACTTAAAACCTAAGTAGGGGAATGTGGGCAGCCTCTGGTACTGATCACAAAGAAATGAACAAGATACTTAGTTGAGTTTGTTATCCTCTGTCTGTCTGTCTGTCTGTCTGTCTGTCTGTCTGTCTGTCTGTCTCTCTCTCTCTCTCTCTCTCTCTGGTTTTGGTTTTAAAGGGCGATTTGTGCAAATAATAATACCACCAGCGAATATCTGCAGTGTGTGCTATGCACGCAGGATGAGCTAAATTATTTACATATGTTTTGTAATTTCATTCTCACAACTCTCCCAAGTAGGTACTATTATCAGTTCCTGGTCCACATGGGAAATGAGGTTCACACTAGCTGAACTGCTTGCTCACAGCCCTACACGTGTGAGAGGCAGTGCCAGGCTACAAACACCATTCCTAATCAGCCACGATATCCATCACAGTAGTATTTCGTTCTGTAATAGAACTTCATATGCCTTAAAAAAAATTTTTTTAACATTTTTTGTCTTTGAGCTTTCAGTTGTTATATTTTAATATGCAATCTATTAATAAGAGATGACTCCCTGCTCCCTGAGTTTAAAGGCACAGCAAACGAACACCAAAACTGCAGGTGAAAAACACATTCTAATATTTGAAATCTTTCTGACGTTTGAAAATATCCGAGTGATTGTCTGGGATACATTACACGGAAACAGATAAACTTCGATGGGATTGCATGAATTGGAATCATGCTGACTTGTGTGTCCTACTTAACAGCTGTGTGTTCTTGACTCAGCATCTCTGAACCTTAGTTTCTTCGCTTGGAAAATTGAGATAATAATAGATCCTCATAGGGTTGTGTGACAAGTAAAGTATTTGGTATCCTATCATGACGTGTACAATACAAGATGCGTACAGTATTTGCCATTCTTATCCTGTGTCTCCTGTTCTTCTACTAATACCTGGTATAGACACATCTTTGACTTCAGATTGAAGGCTCAGAAAGCTTTCAAATTGGCACTCTTCTAATCTGCATACCAGGAAAGAAGGTGGGTGTGTTGAGAGTTTCCCAATTTCCAGAGCACAGAGTGAGCCCACTCAGCTTATGCTCAAGGCCCAGGGATCATCAAAAATCACCTTCAAACCGGACACCTGCTTACCACATTCCACCTTGAACTTGAAATAGGACACGAGATATGGATTTTGACGAAACTTGGAGAGCTTCAGACACTGCAAAACATATTCAACTATTGGCTTTTTCTAAATCCAAATGTCAATTCCTCCACTTTTAGATCACCAAGGTGTTTTTACACGACACTAATTTTAGTTGCTTGATTTAGCTGCATAATTACATTTCTAGATAACGACAGTGGACAGCATTTGGCAGAGAATTCAATTATTTAAGGCTGAATTTGGGCCATCTTGACAAGGTTTCTGTGTAATTGATTCTCCTGTATCAAAGGGGCCACCTTGTTACAATTCAGAAAGCTCCAGGAACAGCTGCGAGTTGACCCCTCTTACTTAACAGCCTGATATTTCTAATTTTAGCTTTTGACTCTGACTTTCAACACTGTGCTTCTGAGAAGTTACCAGTGAGGACAGTGGCCTTGCCATGAGACAGCTTCCTGGGAGGGGAGAGCTCTTCCTGACTTTGGTAAGGGGTGGGTCAGATTGTACTATGTCTCTGGTGTTATGAAGTAGAAAGACCACTGGACCAGGAGTCGGAACTTAATTCAGTCATGAAGGCCAGAAACGTACACATTTAGACTTTGTTTCCTGAACCTCGTATAGGAGTGACAATACCCACTTACCCTTCACTGAGAGGGCTCCGATAAGCAAAAGTGTGGGACTGTTTTGGAAACTGTAAAGTTACATAAATACAAAAGATTATTCTGTGTATTACTCTATGTGTTGTTTTTTTTAAAGAACCTGATGATACATTTCAGAAACATATTATAGGTAGATCTTGGAGATATCGTGGTTGGATGCCAAACCCCTGCAATAAACAGAATACCACAGTAAAGCAAGTCACACACATTTTTGCTTTCCCAGGGCATATAAAAGTTATGTTTACACTATACTGTAGTCTATTAAGTGTGCAATAGCCTTATGTCTAAAATAGTATATATCTTAGTTTAAAACATTTTATTGCTAAAATATGCTAACCATAATCTGAATCTTCAGCAAGTTGTAGTAATAACATCAAAGATCAGTGATCATATATACCGACAAATAGAAGAATAATGAAAAAGTTTGAAACAGTGAGAGAGTTGCCAAAAATATGACATAGATACATGAAGTGAGCAAACGCTGTTTGAAAAGTGGTGCCCATAGACTTAACACAGGGTTGCCACAAACATTCAATTTGTAAAAAACGCAGTATCTGTGAAGCACAATAAAATGAGGTGTGCCTGTACGCACAGGACATATAGATGTATACTATATCATTTGCAGAGGATATTTTCTCTTTTCTTTTTAAGAACTCCATGCTACAAAAGCTTTTCTGCTCCTGAGTAATGAGTATCTCTTTTCCTCTCTCTGAAAATAAAGGCTCATTGTTTTGTGACCCTTTTCACTTTTGACTTCTAGGAAGCTCAGAGCCCAAAAAGAGGTTCAACTCTGTCCATTTTATTGGCCTTTACTGCCTGCATATTTGTGTTTTCATCTTCCTGTTCTCACCACCTCCAGTCCTGTTATTCACATTTTCTCTGATTCTGATTTTATATTTAGATATTACTGCCATGTATGATTGTAGTGGTTATACTTGTAAAATGGTATGAACAGAATGTATCCTTGTTCAAAACCCACCCCCAAAACTTTATGACATTATAAAACATAAAAATAAATAATGGTCACTAAGCAAAACCTCTTTTTTCTAAAATGGGTTCTGTTTTCCCAAATGGGAAGCATCCAGTATTACTGGACTGTAATTCTTTCCTCTTGGGTCCATTTCCTCCACTGGATGTGCAGGTACCACATTCCATGTATCTCTGCTATCCAGTGGCTCACGGTAAATGGTTAGCTACCCAATGTCTAATGGGTGGTATTAAGCTCATAGTATTTCTTTGCAGGAACTTAAAAAAAATGTAGAATAAAAAAATAAGGTGAAGACAGGGGAGATAGTTCTGGCAGCAGGTAGAAAACATAGGTAGGTTGCCAAAACGGACTGAATTGAAACCAAGGGCCATGTATCATTATCACTCTGGCCATCACAGGCAGGGGAGGGCAAACATTTTTCTGTAAATGGGCAGATTAAAAATATTTTAGGTGCTGTGGACCTTAAACTCTCTGTTGCAACTACTCAAAACTCTGCCGTTTTCATGTGAAAATGTTTACAATAAGCAAATGGACTCTGAAATTTGAATTTCCTATAATTTTCACCCGTCACGAAATATTCTTCTTTTGAGTTTTTCCAACCATTTAAAAGTGTCAAAACCAATCTTAGCTCGAGGGTCGTACAAAAATAGTCAAAGGCCAGGTTTGGCTCTCAGGCTGTGGTTTGCAAACCCTTCATTTAGAGCATATATTTTACAAACCTCTGGAAGTCCGACTTCAATACAATGACAGGTATATACTCCATTTTTGTTTACTTCTGCTTCTTCACTTGCTTCTGGCTTTCCTGCCACTTCTTTGGTGCCAGTTCTGTCAATTGTCCCTGTGTCGGGGATTTCCATCAAGGCTTTTTTTTGTTCTTAGCCTGCCTTTGCCAGTTCAGGCTCATCCATCCTCCCTCCAAAAATTCTCCCGTCTTTCTCCACCTTCCGTGATGACACCCCCTTCTGAGTTAGTGACCTCTCTTTTCCTTTCCTGGATTAAAGTGGTTCCTCTCATGCTGTCAGATACTACATCTCCTTCCCCAGATCCTGAGAGCTAACATGAGGATGACTCTGCTCACTAGCAGCCCTTCCGAGCAGCAGCCACCCCAAGTTTAAACACCCATGTGCCCATGTAAGAGAAGGAAAGAGAACAGAAACACAAGTGTTGGCTGGAGGATGGGAAAGGGGAGCATTCAGAGAAGACTGATTCCTGCCTTATGGATTCTATTGGTCAACAGAGCCAACTGCAGCCTCACAGACCAAATCCAGTTCATAGATGAGGATGGTGCTGAGGATGCTAAGGATGCTGAGGATGCTAAGGATGCTGAGGATGCTGAGGATGCTGATGACCAGGAGGAGGAGGATTTGTCCGCATTGTGTAAAAATAAGCTAATATTTTTAAACGGAGGCAGCTTATATAAAACGTAGATCTACAACATCTCTTGAAAGACTGGAAGGTCTAGAAACCTTGGTGCACATTCCCTTGGCCCAACTGTCCCTGAAGCCTGGGAAGAAGCTGCCCCCTCCCCAGATTAGGAGCTCTCGTGAGACCATTTCCATCATTCTCTACCTGCTTCTTGAAAAGCAGCCGGATGTCCGTTGCCACTTGTCCACCATTAAAAACAAAACAAAACATAACAAAACAAAAAGCATAAAACTGAGTGTTCCTCTGAAATCATTAAGCATACTCCTTAGCTTTTGGATATTAACAGTGGTTATCTCCTAATATGAATTTATGCAGATTATCTAATTACCCATACCTCCCCATTTCCAGGCCAAGTTGCATGACAGAGGATTTCCTATAGTTTTCAAGGCCTTTCACAATATTCATCAGCTTTTCCAGATTCATCCTCCAATACACACTGTCCTTCCTTCTACAAATCACTCTTCTCTGCAAACCACACTGGCAAGTTGCCTTTGCCAAACACCTTCATGCATCTAAGACTCCTTACAAATTTGCCTGCTACGCAGAAGTACCCTTCCTTCCTTCCTTCCCTTCCTTCCTTCTTTCTTTCCTCCCTCCCTCCCTCCCTTCCTTCCAATTCAACATTACTGGCCTAAGTCAAATGCACAAAACCTTCCCCACCACCCCAGGCAGAACTAAACACACTGTCCTAAAGTCATGTTAGCATTGTATAATAATAATTCTTTTAAGTGTGATGACTCCTTCTAGAAGGTAGACTGGCTCAAATAAGGAAGCATGCCATTCATTCTTATTCACCCAATGACTAAAATGCTGAGTAGACAAATGAAGTTTCCCCAAATGCTTCTCAAGAGAATGACTGACTGAACGAACACTTTGGACAAATGCAAGTAAAGCTGCTTTCACATATTGCCTTTGCAAGGGGTCTCCAGACCACTGAGAGCTACAAATTTCCAAGGTTATCTCAAGTGATGCCCAGGGGCATCCGGGCACAGTAGAAAAAGCATTAGTTTCATAGTTGGAGAGTCTGGGTTGGGATCTTGGCTCTGTCATCCTTTTAAAGATCTGACTGGAATGAAATACTTAGCCGTGAGCCCTGGTCTCCTTGGGGGTAAAATGGGACAACACCTGGCCCTTCGCACAGGTATGCTGCTGCTGTGAAATGACAAGGGTGCATATGGGTGTTCCTGGCACTTGGAAAGTTCAAAAGGTGCTGGTTTATTTGATGTTTTCTTCTTTGGCGTGTCTTTCATGTACCCATGTCAGTTGTTTTCTAATCATCCCAATCTGCAGGGCAAGTCTGCCTCCTCAGTGCCCCATGTGTACCCCACACCGAGGTCTCTGCAGGAAACTTCATTCTTTCTGTTCCCTCACGCGACCCATGAACACCCCCTGCTTCAGCAAGCAGCCACACGTTTGATGCTCCAGGAAGCCTCCCCACCTTCTCTAGCACTCACGACCCCACTTGTCTAAGCCCCCAAAAGACCAGCAGTGTTTTGACCTAACATGGTAAAGACCTGGCTAGGAATCACTTCCAGGTATGCTTCTATTTTATTTCCTCCACCATCATTGTTTTCCTGTCTTTCTCATAAGACTGGGCATAGAGTAGATGTTCAGTAGGCACTTGAGAATTACCTTTGGTAGCCACAGGATGATAGGGAGGTTCAGAGAGGTTAAGTGACTTGTCTGAGGTTAAACAGCAAAAATAGGTGCTTTCTTATTTAGCAAGAGCCAGTTTTCCCTTCGACACGCCCCTAACCTCTGCTAGACCATGACAAATGACCACTCTAGAGCAACGACTCGAACCAAAATTGATAAACTCCACTCACCACCAGGCATGCATTCAAACGCAATCCAACGCAGGTAAGAACACAGCACGGAAGGGCTTTACCTCAAAAAGAAATGGACCTCAAAGAAAAAGTTTCTAAGATGCTTATGGCCCAGAGGCCGAGGACTGACAGGCGAGTTCCTGGAAGAGGGGAGACTGAAAGTATCATGTGAGTTACCAGGGAGGCAAGACCTTCCATAGGAAAAGCTTCCACAGACTGTGGGTAGATGTACTGGGCCACCAATCAGCTGTTCTCCAAGTTACAGTCACCTCATTTGTAACCTCAGCAAAGGACCAATCTAGCTAGGAAAGTCACATCCTGGGAAGAGAAGACACATCCCCAGCCCACTGGGTTCAGTTAACACGTGTAAATGAGGTGAGGCACGGAAAGCTTTGACACGAGTGATAAGTACCAAGCAAGCATCAGTTCTCACTGTGGCATTACTATAGTCTCCTATTGCCCGACCCTTCCACCAGATTCTAGCTGTGTGTTCTGGTGCAAGTTACGTAACATCTCTGTGCCTCAGATTTATTATCTGTAAAATAAGAATATGATTAGTAACCACACCTCATGGGGTGGTCTAGAGATTTAAATAAGAGTCATATACAGGTTGACTAAAAGAGTCACAGACACGTTTAGCTGAGGGACTGGCTCTGAGCAGATAGTGGGTGCAGTAGTTGTCATAGTAACAACACATTAGCAGCATCTGCTTCCAAGGATCAAACCAGCTCAAATCAGACCTCCCCAAATGCTTCCTCCCTTCAACTGCTAATTGGTTAAATAAAATAGTTCTTACAGGTGCTACCTGTGATGTCCCTTTTGGTTGTAAGAACCTACCTTCTTCTTCCAGGATGTAAACCAAAAATTCAGACAGAGAGGCTAACGAGCTTGTGGGCGTAGCTTCTGAACACGGAAGACACCGTTTTGAAAACAAAATGCGAGAATTTCATACTCAGTTGAGGGTTTATGGGGATGGAGAAAGTAGTGCCTCTGGAACAGGAATAACCCACAGAATCCAGGACACTGGGTCACTCCTACCCAACAGTATCGCGCCCGCCCCCCACCAAAAAAAAAATGGTTATGAACATATGGCACAAAGAAAATTCCAGTAGGTCTTGTAAGTGAAGAAGCTGATTATCATCAGAAACTCGAGCCCCCAGTGGTGGAGGCAGCACAAGTGCTCCTCTTGGATCATTAAGCCCTTCGTGACCTGATTCTCCTCTGAAAGCCGGACTGACTGGCTGAATGAGCAAATCTAAGAATATCAACCCTGCACATCATCTCTGCTGAGATCAACATGCTTCAGGAACTGACCCCTGACCTGTCTGGGGATGAATGGCAACTGGGTTTGAGAATGTATTGACCTTGCTCCAGGCAAACAAATACTCCCTGGGGACTCTCGGGATGGGGGATGAATAATCAGCCGCCCCCCCAGGTTGTGCTCATGCCCTCCCTGCATCTTCTGCCTCGTGTGCTGCAAGCAGGTCCCTGCAGGAGCCGGGTACAGAGCCCGCTCCAAATAGCACGAGTCTCTAGGACTCAGAACTGGGTCTTTCTGTCCCAACCCCATGCACGCCCTTTACTCTCTGGGAATGGACTGAACCACCTGAGCTCTATGCACATCCTTTTCCCTTGAGAGACTAAGAGTCTGGACTGGCCTCTCCCAAAGCTAGCTCTGCACTAAAGATGCCTCATGAGATGCTTTATTGTAAAAAGAACCGCGTGGCCAAAGAAGTGGGAGAAATTCAGCTCGTTCTCTCTCCCAGCTGGGGGTTCATGGTGCATAACATAGTAAAGCACCTGAAAAGTCCTGCAAGGGGAAAAAAACAGAAACCTGTTTGACCTTGTTTGAGGCAGACATTCCCAAGATTATCTGATGACTGACTGGCCATCCATCCATCCATCTATCCATCCATTCATCCATCCATCCATCCATTTTGCTGTCTGTTTCAATATCTGGCTATTGAGAATAATAAATTATGTCAGTCTCTGTGCAAAGTTCTTCACTGCTTCTCCTAGTTGCCCTCCTCCTATTTCTTCACCTTCATCAGAATCTTTGTGACCATCACCATTATCATCATCACAGTTGCTATGTATTCAGTGCTTACTTTGTGCCAGGCCCTGCACTAATTTCATCAGATGCATTATCTCAGGTGATCCTCTCTAAATTCCTATGAAGTAGATTCTGTTAAATGTATTACATTACAGTCAAGAAAATAGAGCCACTCAGAGGAAAAGTAAATTGGCCAAGAACATACAGCCAGTAAATGACAGAGCTGCACCTTGAATGGGCCAGAAGCCCCAGTGCCTAACAACTATGAGAAACCCTTTTTTGGCCTTTTGTGACAATCATAAACACACTCTGAGAAATGCTGCCCTGGACTGAACTCAAGCTGAGTGGATCCCTTATCTCCTTTGCCCTCAATCCCTCACTCAATCTCAAGCACCCTAATTGCCATTAAAGGCAAAGCAAGACAAAACCACAGCCAAGAAAGACAGACGGACAAGACTTGAAGATCTGGAGAAGTGCTGGCCTCCACCCCCCACCCCACCCTACCCCACTGAGTCATCAGGAAGCAGAAAAATACCTCCCAAGGAAGAGGAGGTCCAAGGCAGTGGAAATGGCTGGCACATGGGAACACCAGCAAAGAGTGACCATGGAAGGAGAAAAAAAAAAAAAAAAGAGGAGGAGGTGATCCAGGAGAAAAAGCCATAAAGAGATGACCCCGTGACGTTTCTTTGTGATGCTGAAGCACCACGTCAACCTCCAGGGCTCCTTATCTCCTTGGGCTATCTTGTCCTTGGCTCTTTCTTGTCTGAATGCCTCTTCTGGGGGTGAAGAGATGATTCTTCACTCTCATTTCTGATGCATGGACCACTCTGAGAATTTTGCCCTCATCCCAGAAAACTGCACATAACTCACAAAATGTTCCAGATCATTGCAGGGACTTGATGGTTCCTCTGAATTCATCTGTGGACCCTTGAGGGCCCTCTGAACCTCCATCAGATTTTGAAGTATGTAGCCAATATATGCTATGATTTTTCTGAAGGAAAGATATGGAGAGAGTCAGAATCCCTTTAGTCAGTCTCACAGTGACAGCTCGGGTGACCGTCCTCACATGGAATCATGTTGACCGGCACTGTGGATGTATACCTGCCACTCAAAGAACTCTCGCCACAGCTCAGCAGGGCTGAGGGTTTCAAGAAGGCAAGAAGGTCAAACAACTTGGGAAGATGCTGCGGCATCTACATTGTAAAACCAAGGCAGACACTAAGAAATCCAAACGCACATCCTTAGCCTTCTTGTCCAATAATGAACAATCATCCAACAGGGATTGCTTTCTCTCTGCTGAAGCTTTCAGGCCAGGAAACAGAGAATATCAAACCAACGAGCTGGTGTTAGGCACAGAAGGGCATCCACCAAACCCAGCGCTGGGGGAGAATGGAGGTAGGAAATATATGCTTGTGTTTTCAGAGACGATGCAGTCTGGTCTTGTAGCCAAGACACAGAGGGGAAGGACCCAGGACCAAGCTGTGCAGCTGAGCATCTAAAAGGCTGAGCCAAGGAGCTGACCACTGCAAATGGTTTCTCCGCGATGTCATGGCCAGGCAGCTGGTGGCAACAGAGAGCCTCTGACAGGTGGGCTTTTCAACTTCCCAGATTAGCAGCGCCCTTCTGGGACACTCTGAGGACATCAAAACAGGAACCACCCTGAGTGACCTCGTTTCCTTTCTGATTCTACATCTATTTTTAAATATTTTGGGAACAAACCATATATATCTTTTACTATTTGCCAGACACCTTCTAACCCCTTTAAGTATTAACTCATTTAATCTTTTTTTTTTTTTTTTTTTAAGTATAGTTGATTTACAATGTTGTGTTAGTTTCAGGTGTACAGCTTCAGGTTCTTTTCCATTACAGGTTATTACGAGACATTGACTACAGTTCCCTGTGCTATACAGTAGATCTATGTTGTTTATTTTATATACAGCAGTGTGTATCTATTAATCCCACACTCCTAATTTATCCCTCCCTCTCCCCTTTCCCCTTTGGTAACCATAAGTTTGTTTTCTATGTCTGTGAGTCTGTTTCTGTTTTGTAAATAAGTTGACCTGTATTATTTCTTTAGATTCCACATATGAGTAATATCATATAATATTTGTCTTTATCTGCCTGACTTACTTCACTTACTGACTACTCACTTATCACTGGTTGACCCCAAACATCACAGTTTCATGAATCAATAAAGTCCCATATGGCTTAAGCTACTTTGAGTTGGGTTTCTGTCCCTTGCAACTAAGGGTAGATACACATCCACACATGCCTAAAACAAGTCATAGGAGATACCTTTTGCTTATTTGTATCAGCAAACATTTTATAGCACTTTCTAAGTGCCAAACACCATTCTAAGCACTTTAAAAACCTTACTTCATTTAATCTTTTAACAAGTGTCTGATATGGTGCCCGTAATAGCCCCATTCTACAGATGACGAAGTGTAACTCAGAGAGCTCACATCATTCATGGCTAGTTAGTTGAGTGAGAGGGCCATAGCCAAAGCCACGCCTGTCTGTTTCCAAAACCTATTTCCTTCCCTCTGTGTGCTTTCCATTACCGACAATGTTGATGTATTTACTAGGTAAGGCATCCTGGAAATCTACCAAGGAGCCAACACCAGCACTCAGGTATCCACCTTATAACCCTTGCCTTCATGCCGAAACCTCTTGTAAGTGAGCCCTAGGAAAAACTGCATGAACAGTGAGCAAGAATTCCAAAATATCCTTCCAGAGAAATCCCACTGCAGAGCCATGACAACACAGATTGCACCACCTCCAAACTATATTCAGACCCAGACACAGAAACAGCGACCTGAAATCAACCTACTGCCATCCACATCTTCTTTTTAAGTAATGTTTGCCAGAGAGAGCTGTTTGCCCCTTCTGCAAATAAAACTTATTGGGCTGGGTGGGTTTTAGGTGCTTATTTTTATGCACACCCACCTATCACAGATCTGAACTCAACAAGTCGGCATTCCGTAAAATATTTACTGTGTCCGCTTGCATCTCTCCAAACAATATTGAATAGAGCTCAGTGTGGAAATTCACAGATTCCAGGGTGGTTGTGTATGTTAGGATTACAACCCAGACCTCACTTCCTTGGAGGCTCTGTGGCTGGCCTCAAAGATGAATATTCCTTTTAGGACCAAAATGGAACAAAGGGACAAAAGGGAACTGAAGGATTTAAAATCAGGCTAAAAAAAGAAGAAAGCAAAGGAACCCTGGCACTGGAGTGGCCTTCCTTAACCGCTTGAAACTTACCAATGATGCCCAACTTTTAGTGTGGTTTATCCCCATATGTTCCCACACTCCCACTGGGACCTAACATTTGCAGGCGCTATTTATCATTCTGGTTAGTGGTGTGCTCATCTGCCTACCACATTAAGCAGCCCTCGTTGTTGTTTTTATAATTACCGGGAGTCTTTTTCATGTTGCACTCCGCCAGAATCCCAGCTCACCACACACCTGTTATACTCAGAACACATGGAGAGATGGGGGCGCGTCTGGCAGAGAAGGAAAGGGGAAGATGGCCTTCCTGCTCACTATGCAAACCAAAATCAAGAATAAAGAAGCCACTGGGTACCTTTTTTTAAAGGCTGTACTCAGGGCCAGTTTGTTATTTAACAAACACTCTATGCTCATTGAAGAGTTCATTTATTAGAATAAATGCTGTACTGTGTTTTGTTTTTACAAACATGAATTCCTTTTGTCATTGTAGTGACTGACAATGAGTATCATCCTCCCCATTTTACAGATGAGAAGACTGAAACAAAGAAAGGTAACTTGCCAGTGGGCGCACAAGATAGCAAGTGGCAGATTTGGACCCAATTTAAATCCAGGTGCTCTGAAACTACTCTACTACACTGCATTTTAATCAGCATCACCATCAGCACCACCACCACCAGACCTCCACCACCATCTCTCTTGTCACCACTACCACAACTATCACCAGCACCTCCACCACCATCAATACAACCACCATCATCACCAATAGCAATTAGCACCACCACCCCCAGTACACCACCATTATCATCACCATCACTATACCTCCACCACTGCTATCACTACCGGCATCAGCACCACTGTCTCTACCACCACTGTCAGTACCAACACTATCCCCATCGCCATCAGCATCTCTCCCTCCATCACCAGCACCTCCACCACAACTACCAAGAGTAAAAACATTCACTGAGCTTTCATTTGCCAGGGACGCTGTGCTGGGTACTATACAAATAATCTCATGCCATACTCATGACAACCCTATGTTACAGGTCCTACTACCTCTATTTCACAAATGTAGAAATTAAGCTTCAGAGTTAAGAGACATGTCCACTTAGCTGGTCAGAGGTCCATAATCTCCATTATGTTTTTAAGATTCAAAGCCACTTTTGCCTGACACCGACAGGAACACATTTAACTCCTGAGCTCCCTTGACTGGAGGTGGGGGATAGAGCACTGCCCCCCAGGACATTTCATCCAACTAGCTCTCCACTCCTCACTCACGATTTCAGAAGTCCGCTGCCAAGATACGAGAGGTCACCCTGCTGATCTGGGTGCCATTTTGTGTGGTAACTCTGCTACCAAACAGTGTGCGAGATCACCCGCTGAGATTCTGAGCTCTGGCCAATTAGAATCCAGGGAGATTTGGCTGGAACTAGCTTGTAACTCTCTTCGGTGAAGGCCCATATATTCCAGGGTGGTACCTCCTGAGAAATTCCCATCCTCACCCAAGCCCTCATTTGCCCCTCTCCAGAATATTACACGTGTTCTCCTTTGGCTGAATACCTGCAGTGGGGGGTGGAGGGGTGTCACAAAGAAGATTAGGTTTATTTTTCACATTTTCACTCCTGTCCGTCTCTGGTGTCAATTCCCAGTGACCGTCCTCTTGCAGCTGAATTATTGCAGTGGCCTCCTACCTGAGCCCCTGCTTTCAATCTTGTCCCCCTCTAATCTGTTCTCCATAGAACAGCCAAACTGGTCTTTTTAAAGGTTAAATTCAGTCATATTTGCCCCCTGCTTAGAGACCCTCTGTGTTTTTTTTTTTTTTTCCTTTTTATTTCTCTTGGATTAAAATCCAACCTCTATATCAGTGCTTCTAAACCCCTATGGCTTCTGGCCCCTCTCTGCCTCTTTTGCCCTCTCTCACTGACCTCCGGGCTCCCTGGCCTTTTCTCAGCCCCCCCTGAGATCACCCAGGCTTGGGACACACACTCTCTGCCTCAGTGTGAATGGTCTCTCCACCCCTACCCCTTTGTCCACCTCCTACTCGATCTCAGCCTCAATGCTCCTTCCCCAGAGAGAACACAATCCAACCCCTACTATTTTCTGCGGACCCTTGTTCTTTTCTTTCGGACCATTTATCACCACTTGCAATACAGATAAATATGGTGATCACTTAGGTCTCCAACAAACTTGTGAGCTCCATGAAGGAAAAATGAAGTTGGTTTTCCTTGCCTATGTCTCTTTAGGGACTAACCCAATTTCTGAGGCAACAGAGGCTAAGTAAATATTTGTTGAATGAATGAGCAAATGAATTAATTATTAACCAGTTACTTAAGTGAGAGAATGAGGTCTGATCCACTCATTATGGGTGTCACACGCTTTGCTATAGATGACTCGATAAGTCTCATAAATAGATCATGAAGTATGAGGAACATTCTACAAATGGTTAAGAACATAGCTTTTCTCTTCTCTGAGAGTATCGGGTAAACTTTCAAAAGTCTGTCTCACGTGTCAGCTGATAGTTGTCTTATGTAATATAGTAATTGCTGGCTTGAATTAAAGACATCGTTATTTTGGAGAGTTGTTCTTTTTCTGATATAAAAAGTGAAGGATCCATCCCTTATATTAACACATCATCTTGGCATGCTATGTGATTAAGGAGGAAATGTGATTTTACTTTTTGGGCAATGTATATTTTTCACAAAGCCAAGAAGAGCCCTCAGAATAAAAGGATGTTTATTTGGGTGAATCACCAGCTTTGCACAAATCCCAAGTGCTAATTGCATAATGGGTCTTTACAAAATGCCATAATACGGGTTCGGCCTGTTTCTCTGTTTTCTGTTTGAAAAATAGATTGTTTAATAACCCATCAAAGCTATATGTAAACCTAGTAAACAATGGAGCAGATGTTGACTGCTGTCTTGTGCCTCGTAGACATAATTAAAGACAATGAGACACTCACAAATTCATATAATAGAGGACAAACACAAACACAAAAATCAGTACAATATGAATGTAAGCTGCATTTGCGGGACACCTGCTTTCTTAGTCCAAAATGCTGTATCATATTTCCTGTAATGAGAAACGTTTGTAACATTCTTTATTTACTTATGTAAATATGTACATTCTGTTCTCCACTTTTCAAGAAGATGAAACTGGAAAAGGTAGTCTTTTCAATGGAATATTTGTTTCAGTTTCATTACTGCTGACTAAGACCCTGGACAGTTTCAAAAAACGTTTTTAATTTTCTCATAAGCATAAGTGTGAATGAGAACCAGTTAGCCAAAACTTTCACATTTCTAAAAGAAATTAAAGCCCTTGCTTTGGTGGGGGTTGGTTGGGGCTTTATTCATTTGTCTTTGCATTCAATCCTTCATGCATCATTTAGGAACGCTACTAAATCGACATGTTTATTTCCTAAAAGCCTTACATCTCTTTTTTTGAAAGTCAGGCGCTTTTCCCTAAAATCAAACTTTTATCTTATATAAAAAGAAGCCGGTTGGATAGCATATTTAAAGTATCATCCTAATTTTCTAAATATTCTGTTTTCCCCTCAAACTCCTACTCATACCTCTGTTAGTTGTCATCAGTCAGTTCTATAGGGGAAGAAATAAAACCACACACACACAAAAAAAAACAAAAAACAAAAAAACCACACACACACAAAGTGAAATGAATGGTACAATTAAGAGGACACAAGTGCAATAACCCCCTTCCCCTCTCCCCCACCCCCAAACCCAGGGCTTTTCTCTGCAGATATCTTGAAAAAGGAATTGAGGGTTATAAATACACCATGTGATTATATACTTTTTTTTCCTTTCAATTAGGAACAAAAAAAAAAAAGAGGGAGGTTAAAATCCACTTTCTAGGGCTTCCCTGGTGGCGCAGTGCTTGAGAGTCCGCCTGCCGATGCAGGAGACGCGGGTTCGTGCCCCGTTTCGGGAAGATCCCACATGCTGCAGAGTGGCTGGGCCCGTGAGCCATGGCCACTGAGCCTGCGCGTCCGGAGCCTGTGCTCCGCAAATGGGAGAGGCCACAACAGTGAGAGGCCCGCATAACGCAAGAAAAAAAAAAAAAAAAATCCACTTTCTATGGCTCACTAGACAGGAGAAAGTTTCCTAGATCTAGAATTCTCAATTTGGAAAATAAATATCCTCCCTCATGTTCAAAACGGAGCCAAATTCTTTTTCTGTGAATAATTTTAAAAAATTTAAAGCCTCAAAAATCCCATTGTTTAAAGAACACACCAAGTCCTGTTGACTTGTAGTGAACAGTGATTCTGGCTTCAGAACACCCGCCATCTCCCTTGTCTGTTATTTTTGATGCTATGGAAGGAAGGGGGATTCTCATGTGGTGTGCATCTCTTTATGCTAATAAAACGGTGTCAGCCCCTTTTCACAGACAACACCATAAAGCATGAACACCAAATGGGAAACAAATAGGGCCGTGATGTCACTGTGAAACAAACCAATCAACCCTGAAACACCTAAGATAGATGGCACCCCCTCCTTCATTCATTCTTTACAGAAAAGCAATAGAAATGTCCCCAGGTGAATCTGATTAAGCCCACAACACACACACACACACACACACACACGCGCGCGCGCGCGCGTGCGCACGCGCTCAGGAAGATTGTAAAGCACTAAATTCTTTTGACTGATGAAGCAGCCTGCATTGCACTGAGGAAAACAGCCTGGCAAGCCCAGACCCCACTCCCAGAAATTCCTTTATTAACAGGACCAGGCCCTGCATGTGAACAAAAGCAGTGGTGCGGGGTGTATAAATCATTAATACGGTGCTGGGCAATGACTGCATTTCCTGTGTTGGCTGGAGAGCTGCTCAGCACAACGGGGATTTGGGGATTGGAACTGGCAGTGGAGAAACGCACTCCATTCTTCTCTGAGCGCTTCCCATCAGCTCTCTCCCTCCCTGGCTCACCCTCCCTGAGTCTGACAGCCTCGCTGTGTGTTGTTATTTATTCAACAATAATCATAATGACCTAAAATCACAGAAAGCTTCAAAGTTGAGAGATCTCCGGACTTTCTCCCTTTTTGACAAGTTTTGCCTTTAAAAGGAAAGAGAACCGAGGGCGCGGTTAAATGCAGAGAGATGGCCTAGCAAAGGCAGGGTGGCTCAGGCAGGGCCAGCAGCCTGCACAGCCAGGAAGAGGCCAAGGGGGCAGCACAGAACCGTGCTCAGAAGGCTGGCACTGGAGGGCGATAGTCTGGTTTTAAATATGGACTCTTCCACCTAGGCCTCCTATCGTAAAAAAAAAAACCAAAACGATTCCTGATTCCTGTCAACCCTCCTGGAGGCCTTTTGTGGGGGACTAAATGAGGTAATCCACGTAAAAGGGTTTAGTCGTGTGCCTGTCACTCCGTAGTCCATAAAAGTTATTGATTATTTCACTATTTTCATTATTTTATTATCATCATCCTCATCCTCAGTGAAGCCTGCTGGATTCTGTTTATCTACATGATCTTAGAAGCGGCATCTCTTAGAGAGGAGTCTCACTTTTTGAATGGAACCAAAAGGAGACTAAAAAAAAAAAAAAAAAAAAGAGTTCTCAAGAATCCTGAGTCACATGTTCTAAACGGAGACCCCCAGTGGAAGGTTGTGCCATTGCACCCTGAAGAAAAGGATTTCTCCACTTAACTGTTCAGCGCAAACACTTGGGGGTGGGGGGAGAAAGAAGGAAGGAAGCAAAAAAATGCATAGCTTTATACAGATTATTTGGATGAGAGAACCTGTCAGAGAGTTTAAGTAGAGACAAAGCCAAAGCCAAGCCATTTGCAAGAGGTGCTTTTGCATTTCCAGAAATTCCAGGAGCGGCTCAGATGAGAGTGATGTGAAGCTCGGAGTCCGACACTTCGTTCTTCTGCTTCAGAATAAAAAGGACACAATGACACAAGCACCCTCTCACAGGACAGATCCAGGGTCTAAAAATGCACATGTCAGCTGGACAATCCATCCTGAAACTGGGGCATCCACCTAGGCGTCAGCCAAGGACCCAGACACCACCAAGCCCCGGAAGGACTCCTCTGGACTCTCCCCGGTGACAATCTTCACTTTAGCCGGCACCCTCCCTAGGAAAGCTTATAGGAATGAGCTTCAATGCCTGTGCTCAAGTCCCTTGCATCACAGAACAATGACATCCTGAATAGAAATAAATGAAGCCCCTGCAGTGTGATTCTGTCAGCTTTTGAAAGTAAATAACTTTGCTACTGACAAGAGCAAGACACTTTCTATTTTCCCTCCTCCTGTCACAGAGCATTAATTGAGCTGCGGCCACATTACACGCCAGCACCACCAGCAGGACTTAGAGGGGGCAGAAGGAGGAGGGGAAAGGGACCCAGGACAGGTAGGAGGGACGTGGGACCTGAGAGAGACACCGACCTCCACCCCGGCCACCATATGAGACCTCGTGTGTGTCCTTGGCAAGCCATGGGGGCATATATCACGTCGATTTGGGAGAAATGGAAAATAAAAAATTATGTTCAATAAACAGCTTCCGTAAACAGATACCTCTTTAACACAGATATGCATTCATTCTTTCATTCACTCTTTCACTTCTTTAATAAACATGTATTGGCTGCTCACTCTGTCCCAGGTACTGTGCTAAAGATCATATTTAATCTTACAAAGAACAGGATGAAATAGTTACTCTTATCCCAATTTTTCAGAGGAAGCAATTAAAGCCCCCAAATCAAATAAAGCAACTTGCTCGATCCAGTTGAATCAACTAATTGAGTCATGGAGCTGGGATAAGCCTCTCTTCAGCTTACCACTTCTGTCCTACATACAAGCTCCAGAGACACCAGTTTTTTTTAAACTAGGCTTTGCAAAGACCTGACACCAACGGGTTCTAAAATGATGTCGGTTTCTCATCTGAACTTTGGAGGATCCTTGAGATGGACACTTGGATACTGCAACGTGTCGAGCTCACCATTCCTTCTCTTTTTCGGAGCCGATGTCACCCACTGTTGAGGAAGACTCATGGCGCAGGGTGGGGGTGGGGGGATATCTCTCAGCTCTCACCCTTGCATTAAGAGCAGAGCTTGCCCCATGCCTGGAGAAAGCAGAACCATCCAGGGAAGGGTGGTGATATTCGCTGTTGTTTTTGATAAGGGGAATCTAGTCCTCCAGGTGGATCCCAGGCAAACATCAAACGCCAAAAAGAAAAGGCTCATTGAAACTACACCTTTTGTGCATTTACTCATCAGTACCAGGAAAGCTGAGGCTCTTAAATCCTACAGCTGCCTGTACTTTGTTCCATAGCTGCAAAAGGTGAAAAAAAAAAAGTCATTACATCCCCAGGAACATACACTCACCTTCTGAATGCTTTGTTTTTGTTGCTTGTTTGTTTGTTTTGTTTTGTTTTGCTCTGGCTCCAAAATTCCTAATTTTGACTCTGTGTGTGTTTAAAAACAACATAAAGAACAGGATGAAAAGAGGAGGAGGCTCTGCCCCTCACCTGGAGCCTGGTCCGGCGTCAGGGACCTCAGCACTACCACCGCCCCCGGCCTCATCAACTCAAACCCCCCACGCGCTGTAGACGTGAAATATACGGCGATTTCCCTCTACTGTGTACTCGGAATGCTGCCCTGGCAGAGGCGAGAAGAGGTGACACAAAGATGACTAGAATCTTGCTTTTTGCAGATTGGGTTGGGGAGAAATGAGCGATTCCAGGCCAGGCTTGGAAGGGGATTCCTAGGAAACCCAATGGACCCAGGCAGAGTTAACCAAAGCGTGGTACTACATTGACGGTTCACAAGATGGCACATGGATGAACAACTGAATGGACCCTCTGTGAGGACAGGGGCCTTTGCTTTGTTTCTTGAAACAATGTAGGAGATCAGCTGGTACCTAATAGGAATTCAATAGACTGAATGAACGAACACATGAATGAATAAGTATTTCAATGTACTAATATTTCAATGTATATTGGGAAAAATAATAGCACAGCTGTGATTTCGTGGGATGTATTGATCCATTTATTTGTGCATTTATTTTTAGTTTGGACAATCTACTTGGAAGTTCAACATGTAGGTGAATTTTTAAAATCTTTAAGTGGATATCAACTGTACTGATGAGTGAATTGGTGAGAATTAGGAAGGGGATGCTTGAATGACCGACGTTTTAGAAACACTGGACCACATTCATTGTTTTTGATGAAATAAGCCCACTCACTGTGTAAGCACCTTGATGGGGTTTTGACAGAAGATACCAGCAGGACTCTTGGTGCTCAATGATTAACGTCTTTCTTACGGCTCCCATCAAAACCCTCTCTCCACCTCCAAGCCCCAAACCTGTTTCCAAATGTCCCATGCGACAACTCAAGAGGGGTTTTGTCTCCTTCGTTCACTGGACATTGATTTCTGTCCTTTCTCCTCTTTTCAACATGGCCCCAGAGGGTCACGGAAGGCACATTCTATCCATAGAGACCATCACACTGGCAGGTGACCCAATTCCACCGCTTACTGTCTCCCTAGGTCTTTTACACCCTTTCTGCAGACAAGGTGGGTGCGCTTGCCCTTCTCCATTCCCAAAACACCTTTCTCAACTCTTCACATGCCCCAAGCTCTCTTATCCTCAGGTCAGGAAAATCATCACTTTCTTCATGGGACCCACACTGACGCACCCATCAGATAAAGCCTAATAACCAGCAACTGCCACTGATTGTCACCCATCACCCTGCTTATTTCCTGCACAGCACTCTCCACAATCTGAAAATAGCTCTTGATTCACTTACTTTTGCATCATCTATTCTTTTACTAGAATGTCAGCTCCATGGTGGCAGGGACCTTTCCTACTTGTTTTGCTGAAATATCCTTAATGCCTGGAAACAGTGTTTCGTGTGGCCAAATGAAAAAAAAATGAATGAATGATTGGATGTGTAATTGTATACACCTATAAAAAGCAGTGACAATCACTGTCTCCTCCTGCTTAAAAGGTTCAAACGTCCTCATTCATTCATCCATTACGCATTTTTTAAAAACTGAACAACTACTATGTCTTAGACTTTCTTCTAGGCAGTGTGGGTAGAGTAAAACAGAATGAAGGCGTCTCTGCCATCATGCTGCCTACAGTCCAACAGGTCAGAACAAGCACAGCAAAAGTGCTGTCTACACCCTCTGGTGCTTAATAAATATATACTAAAAAAAAAAAAAAAAGGAAATTAACAACAGAGCAATCATAAGTGGGATCCCAGGCAATAACAAAAAGTCATCATCTTTTGCTCTTTTTCAGCCGAAATCAATCAATCAGGGCCACAATATGAAGATCAGAAACAGCTGTGAAACTCCTTCCCCCCAAACTCTTTCAGGAGCCAGAAAGTTCCAACTCCATAAACCCTTTCCTAACCCTATGCAGGCTCAGGAATGGAACTGGCAGGGGGTCCTTCAGGAAAACCCCTTCTCCAAGAGTTTCTCCCAGCAGTGCCCGCCTGCAGGGTCTCTGCTTACTTCCCCAGCTGGCTTGCACTCAACGTGGTTGAAGGGCCAGGGCCAGGGCCCTCCTGAGCTATTGTGCCTGAGAGCTGACCCCATCTGACACAGCCCCTCTGCACGGGGCCAGGCTAAGCAAGCCACATCAGGCAGGCAGCCACAGAGGAGCTCTCAGCCCAGCAAAGCTCTCTCGGGCAGCGCCCGGAAGGAGAAAACTTTATTGATGAATGGAACTTTCTTCGCTTTTCTTCACTGAATTAAACAGCACACTGGGACACCTCTTCTCGTCCATTAAAAAGGTCTCTACATATGGGGCAATTACTCCCACACTTTGTCAGCTCTGCCTCATTCACCGGACATCTCCTGTGCATCATACAGCCCCCTTAGGCACAGACGAACCAACCTGATTTTGTTTACAATGCTGCAATTTCTCTTCCAGAAGACTATGATTTGCCTGACAAACTACGCTGTTTTTATCCAGCCAATATGAATAAACAAGCATTATGTTTTCTCTTGGGGGCAGAGAGCCTGGTTAAATGAATCAGAAAACCCTAAAAAAGATTGTCTACCCTCAGTCCATCAGCTACTGGACAATTACTCAAGGGCCAGCTGTAAGGAAAACAGATGGCATGAGCACTAATAACATGGGCTTTCTTGGGCAAAGGCAAAAGCGGCCGGTTGTATGTTCTGACACAGAAACCGCCGTGAAATGGCAGACAGAGCTGCCGAATGGCGCAGGACTCGGGTCTACGGACTAACAGATGTTTACAGTTTTCATGAGTGAATGTTGGATGAAACAGACTTAAGGCAGAGGCAGCCCAAGTAATCCTACGGTGAATCAACCATCACAGATTCCTAAAATGGAAGAAACAGAGGGTGAACCCTAGCCCACCTGAGATATGGGCCTTACCTGGCTGATCAGAGCCCAATAATTCATGTCTTTCCCCCTTAACTGGAAAAATCGGAGAAACCAGGAAGATTGGTTAATTAACCAATTGATGACATAAGATCTCTCTAGAAAGAGACAGAGGGTCCTAGGTTCTAACAGAGTCACCCAGGCCTGGGGATTTGCTCATTCCGGCCACTTAAATTCCTTAAACAATTCAGACATGAGGATAATCTATCCTAATTCTTTTCTGCATTATTGACACTATTGACTCCCCCCAATCCACAGCACGATCTAATAAATCAACACGGGATTAAGCCGAGAAGAAAGAAGGTGATAAAATGCCATTTGGTCCCCTATAAATCATCAGGGTCAGCAGCACTAAGTAACTAGAACGAGAATTGAACTTTTCTACGCAGCCATAATTGTTACGGCCTCCCTAGCTTCTCCCAAATTTATAACCACGGCAGGTGCATGGGCGGGTGGTCCCCCATCCTACAGCCGCGGTGTGAGAGCCCATCTTCCTGGCGATTCTCAGCTGAGATCCACTTTCTAATTAAAGACAGAAAGGGGTGATATGCAGGTTTCAGTTCAATTGCTTTCGATCTGAAGATGTCCGTAGTGAGCAATGGCTTCATTTACCAGAAATTACCCTTTGTACAAACCACTTCACTATTTAAAACAAACCACATGGATCATCATTAAGTGGGAAAAATGACCAATCTTTGGATATTGACAGTGGCATGGCCCACTTTAGAGGCCCCCTTTCCCCCCTGCTTTTAATGTGGATTTTAAGCATTTGACTTGTTTTTAAATGTAGGCTGATAAAAAGGTTCTGAGTGAACAGGATTTGACAGATGAGAAGCTTTCTTAGAACGGGACTGGGAGACATGGACGGGGGTTTAGGAACAGGGAAAATGAAGTTAATATGCTACTTATCCTCTTTCAGGGAGTTAAAACTCAGTGTGAAACAGCTTGGGGGAAATCTGGCAGACAGTGTACGTCAGAAAACAAACCTCGTTTGTTGTGTCCGTAGCCTCACCATACCTTACTGTGTGATGCTCTTTGGTATATTCCCTGTGACTTAGGATGGACATCAAGCATCTCTAGATTTTTTGGTTATGAGTGTGTGTAGTTGTCTTCTATTTCTCTGTGAAAAACAAAACCTATACTCTTTTGACCCAGCTTGTAGTAAACCCCCAAATTTGGAATTTGTATTTAGAATTTTCCCTCCAAGCAAGACTGTCGAAATGGGTACCCACTTTGGAACTCTGGGCAGATTCCATGTTGGGGAACGTGTGAATTTGAAGTTCACCTGGGAATAGAAGATTCACCACCCAAGAAGACACCAAACAAAGCCACTGCAGTATATCAAGAACAGCAGCTGAAGCAGAAACTTTCCCTGGACAGCAAGATTGAAGCCAGCTGCTACAATGCCTGCCTGTCCCTTCCATCTTAACAATGGTCTACAACCATAGGATACATGCTCTATCCTAGAGGGATACAGATGTGGGTATATATGCATGTGATGACATCACTGACCTCAAGATATAGATGCCAGATGGCCTGTTCGACATGATTCCATCTTACAGTTCCGAACTGTAGTAACATCTCTGATGTTAAAAGAGAGGAGAAAGAGGAAAATAAAGAAAGAAATTGTAACTGTAGGAAAATACCGATCTAAAGTAGAGTCATTGGGAAATAGGAATCAATGAAATGGAATAAGTCAAATAATTGAAAGAGCAAAGTCGCCTCTTCTTTGGCCTGAATAAATAAATAAGTTCCTTCTGGCAAAAGGGTTATGTCGTTTTCACTTGGTCATTCAGGGTAGACTTGATGCTGAGGTATCCCAATTGAGTTTTGCTTTTATGAGTTGTCTTAGGAACAAATCTGGGAGGGTTTAGGAAGAGAGGTGAGATGTCAAGGCTGAGGCAAAGAAAGCAATCGGAAACTTCGTTCCAGGAAAATATGTTTTAAGGAAGACTCAGTGGCCCCTAATCAGAGTTTGTGCATTTAGAAAACAGAATGATAAAGCCTCCAAAATAAGAGAATTGTGTTTTCATTATTTTCTTATGTAATTAGTGATCTGAATGACAAAGACTCCTGAAATATGCTTATTTCTAAATAATAATAAAATGTTTCCAGTGAAGGTGTCCTTTATCAGAGATATTGCCTGACCCAGCCGTCTGATCAACTTTGAAAGTATAGATTAGCCCTCCTATCATCAAAATTAAATAGAGATACAGTAATAGCTACAGATTAATAGCAGAGAGAAAACATAGTGGCGATATACTGATAGAAGACATATAGATTGTAGCGATAAGTGGTTTGTGGAGATTGAAGTGAACTGTTTCACACCCTTCATCAGCCAATTGTCTGGACTGCTAAATAAAAGCAATGACACGAGACTTCTACACAAACTGTCATGCCAGCAGTGGCTAGGAGAGATTACCTGAAGGTACAACTCTCCCACCCTGACAGTGAGCTTTTAGCAAGGTGGGACGTATGGCTGGAAAACCTGATTCTCAACCAGACAGGCAAAAATAAATGTCTGCCTGTGCTATACTTCAGGCATTTAGTGAAACTCAGGAAAAATGCACACGCGCGCGCACACATACACACTGCATTCTGACGCTGTATGTCAGCATCACCTTATCAACACTTTCGTTGAAAGCATTACAAGCCCTTTTAAGGGAGGGGGTGCATTCCACAGTACATTTCAAAACCCACCTCCATCTACTGCCATATGGAAGCACAATGCTGATTCAGTCACTTCTAAATACTTGTGATGGCTGCCAACATTCCCTTTGAGCCTCCCCTTTCCAGAGCAGGAGTGCCCCCACACACACACACACAAACACACACACTGGAAGACACTGTCTGGCCGATGTTGAAAACCCCTGCATTCATCCTAGATACTTGTCCTTTCCATGGCAAGAAAAACCTCTCAGTCAAAGTCACAGTCTTCTTTCCTAAGTTGTGCCCACCCCCAAAGCAAACCAATTTAACAAGCTAGAAGGAAGAAACATGAATTTATTTAAAAATAAGAATCATGCACAAAGAAACTGTGAGAACATTGAATACTTACGGCATTTTACTTGCTAGGTAATGCTCCAATTGGTTAATAAATAACGTGAAAGAAGTGAATACGGTAGGCAAAAGATCAACTCATATTAATAATTTGATTAAATTCAACTGAGGCTTAGCATCTGTAAAAAAGCTTATTAGGATACTCTGCTGGTGGGTAACCGGTATAAAACACACACCACACATGCAAACACACACACACACACACACACACACACACAGGCACTCACAGCAAAGGCACAGAAATGGTAGAAGCAGATGAATCATATCATATGTCACCAACAGCCTCTTGGGAAATGTTTCCTGGTACAATTTACTTAATGACAAATGGGATAAAACAATATTTAAAAGGATAAACCAGTTTGTTCCTAAGATATTAAAACGACAAGAAAAAATAAAAGGTTGTTCTCAAAAAGACGAGATAGAAAATACGCCTAAGAAATATTTTCTGGAGGCAAACGACTTGATAACAAATTACCCCAAATGTTCAAAGCAGAATCTGGACATTTTGTGAATACGCAGAGTCCTATAACACAGGTTGAAATTGAGGGTCTTTGGAGAAGGAGGCCCCCTTGGAACACTTGTAAAGGAAGTTTAGTCAACTACAACCACACACACTTAACACAGGGTACTCTTGAAGGGAATCAATCGAAAACCAGATAAAAAGATACAGTCAAGTTAACTCTTCACCGAGCAGGACAGTGATCCTGGGAAGGGAGAATTCCCATCTGCATGTCAAAATCCTTCTAACTCTGTCAGTTCACATCCACAACCCCTGCCCAGTGAGACAGAGCTGGGCTTGTCACTCCACAAGGTAAGGTTGAGCTGTTTCCCAAGCCCTGGAACCAACTTAGGCTGTAGCCCTACTACTAAAGAAAGAAAAAGAGACAGAAGGTCCATGGGAAACACCCAGAGAAAGAGAGAAACACAATGCGAGATTCTGAAATATACACAGAATGGAAAATAAAACGCAGAATCCTTCAACAAGACCGTTAAGGGAGCGTAGAGGAGGAAAAAAAAAAAAAAAAACCTTTATACATGCCAACAAAGACACATCCTAAACCCCTCGCCTTCATCACAGCATTTCCAGTGAGTTTACAGGCAGATTCTGGGGCTGACACCCTCCAGAAACCCAAAGGCTCAGATCCCAAGCTGACGGAATATAGCACAACCCAGACAAACTTAAGAAAACAAAAATACTCAGCACACACACACACACACACATATGTTTTTGCACTCCTTATTAAAGCAGCTGAATTAAAACGCCAGGCACCCAAATGCCTCCACAAAGATCCAAACTCTTAGCATCAAAGAGGTCTTAGACTGGGATCGTCGCCGGACGCACTGACACGGGAAAGATTCGAGTAAGAAAAATGCAGTTTGCAATTTTAAACTCCCGGTACCCAGGCTCAGAATCAGGCGTTCAAAGTACCCAGAGAGCTGCAAAAACAGCTGGGCGCAGAGTGCCCGGGCTCCACGGAGGACTAGGGTCTCCGATCCACCCCTCCCGTCCAAACGCAGGATCCCCTCCCCAAACCCATCCAAGGTACCAAAGCGCATCCCAGCGACGCGGGTACCCAGTCCGCCGAGACCCGGGAAGCAGCCACCGAGGGAAGACGCGCGCCTTACCTGCTGTAAGTACATAAAAGTCAAGGCACACGAGAGCTGGGGACACATGCCCACGTTGGGGAGCGCCACGCAGGTGGCCCCCGTCAGAGGATGCTGCATCGTGTCTCTCTGGCGCCCGCCGAGCACGAGTGGGGACGCTCGCATGCAATCACGCCGCTCTTTGCCTGGTCGCTACAATATTTTTTTTTTTTTTTAATTTTGCTGATTACCTAAGTCAAAACCCAACCCGGTCGCTGTCTCCCTTCTCTCTCTCTCTCTCTCTCTCTCTCTCTCTCTCTCTCTCTCTCCCTCCCCCTCGCCGCACCCCGCGCGTCCGTCCCTCCTCCCTCGCTCTTCTTCCCTTTGGGTGTGCTAGATCCCGGCGTTCCTCTGCCTCCAGCTAAGACACTTGAGAGGGCCGGGAAACTATTTTGTTCCCTTCGTGGCTGTATCGTTTTTTTCTGGTTTGTTGGTCCTGCTTTCTGAGGCCCCTCAAAGTGGAGGGTGTCCCCTGCCCCCCGCCCCCGTGAAGATGACAAAACAAGCAAAGGCAACTTCTATGAAAGGTACAGGGGGGCCGATGCCCTCCTGTAGATGCTGAGCAGTGGGGGCGGAGGGGGCGGGGAGGATAAAGCTAAAGGCTAGAGAGAGGGAGGGGGAGAAAGGAGAGAGAGATTGAGACTCACACTGAGGCTCACTCCGCTGCTGCTACTGCTGCTGCCACCTCATTTGTCAAACGGGTCCAGGGGCAGGGTTGTTGTTGTTTTTTTTTTCCTCCCCTTTGCTTTTTTTTTTTCAAACGACTCACCAAAATTCAAATTGTGTCTGCGAAATATCTCCGCGGGGCGGGTGAGGAAGCCAGAGAGCGCCTCACATCGCCAGCACCCAGGCGAGCTGGACAATTCATGCGATTGCCCAGCTGGGACCCAGAGTCTTAGATTCGGGTGGCGGCGGTGTGTTTGCCCGACTCGGTTGGCAAATAAACACGGAATTGGGATTCCCCCTCGAAGGAGTGCTGAGACGACGCTAGGGGCTGGGGGCAGGGGGAGCTGGGGCTGCCCTCGCCTGAGGCAGGGCGGAGAAGCGGCGACGCACCCCCAGGCGTTCGGGGCGCAGCTTTCGCTCAGCACCTCGCCCTGGCTGGGCAGGCGGCGGGGAGCGCACCACCCAGCCCCGAGCCTGAACGGGAGAAACCGCCCTGGCTGGGGCTGGCGTGGAAGTCAAGCCTATTGGACTAACACGCCAGCCCTGCGCAAGTTCAAGGGGGCTTCTCCCTGCCTAGAATCCCCGCTCTTCTCACATGATAAACGCACAGGGTGGGGAAATCTGGGTCTAAAAAGAGATGACTCCGTGGGCTGCAGCGGGCAAATGACAAGGGTTTATTAATTTAATTTTTTTCCTGCCTGGCCAGCCCTCCTTGGCCACATCAGCATTCCACTCTTGCAAAGGGGTCTCCCCCCCCTCCCCTTTATTTTATGAACTAATAATTATTCATTAGTAGATTTCGTTAGCCTTTATGCAATAAAATAGGATGTGATCTGCAAATCAAAAGAAAATATTAAGACTCTAAGGAGTCCTTGGTCCCTATGGGGGGTGGGGGGGCGGGGGAGGGAAAGCACGTTCTTGGCAGCAGTAAAACCGTGATCAGGGATAGTAGCCATATTTTGTGATATAGATTTTGACCCGGTGATTGGATTTTCTTTTTCAGAGCAAGAGGCTTGTCTGAACAGCATCTTCTTTGATTGTTGGGTTCCCTGCAAGAAGCCTTGCAGGGCTGGGGGGTGGGGGCACCACTCTGAAGGACAGAGTGACAGGGGCACCCTTGGGGAGGAGCATTTGGGACAGAGCTGGGGACTGGCCACCGGGGGCATCCCCAGTGACACTTCTGTGAGGCTCGAGGGGACACTCAGCCAAATGACAGTTTCTAGGCCATCGGCTCACAAGGCACAACTCCCTTTGCAGGCTAATCAAAATGCTTTCTGAAGAAAAGGAAATTAATTATGCCACAGCTCCATTTTTTGTTGTTCTGTCTTGAGACACCATCGATAATATAAAAGTCTTCACTCTGCCAAACACTAGGTCCCAACCAGGCTGTTTCTTTCTACTCTTCACCTGGCAAAACCAATTTCTCCAACACCCTGGGACTCACACATCCCAACAATTTAGAGGGGACACAGTAGGATGTTAAACCCTGAGCGGAAGTTGGCTGGAGGATTAGGGGAGAAGGGCCTGGTATTTTACACTGCTTTTTCTGAGGGTGGGGAAGTGGCAGTGGTTATCTGAAAAATCCCTGCTATCTGTTGTCTCACATTCGTCAGACAAGGTCTGATTTACAAGTAAACTCTTTTCTCTTTTTTCTGTCTTCTTATTTTCTGCCTGTTTTTATTTCATTTTTTAAAAAAATTTTGCAATTAACAAAATCAAAGGGAAAACCACCCCACAAAACATATACGGAATAAAAGTCAACGGTTCTGCCCTTCCAACCCTTCCTCTCTGCTTCCCATCCTCTCCTGTTGCCTCAAGCAATTTGCTGCACTGACAGGGGTTCACCCTGCTTTCTTTCATTTTTTTTCCCCCCTCACTGGTATTGGAAAAGCCTGCAAATGCCCCAAGAAGAGAACAGAATTTTCCCTTCAGCTCATTTTCATAAGAAACACGATAAATAATACATGGCACTTTAATAAGACCTTATCTGAATGGTTTAATGAAAAACAAATACATTATGTAAGGAACCAATAACTGCTCTTGGCTGTACTGAGCCAGCACTGGGTTTCTGGTCCGTTTTCTCCCCAAAGTTGAAAACTCTCAGTGGTGATTCAATTCCCACAGACCCACTTTACAATAATGGCTCATGCTTCTCCTTAGACTTAGGTCTCCTCAGTCAGGCAAACTGGAAATCTGCAAAGGGAAATGGTGGAATCTGGACCGTGTAAATGCATCTCAAAATGATTCGAGGCCAGGCTGCATTCTCTGGACAACCAAGTCCAGAACATCCCTGCACAAGTGCATGCAAACTGATTCATGCAAACACGATTACGCACACAAACAAGTACACGGACCATCAACATGGCATAAAGGATGGGGCAGGAAAGATTTTGCAGTGGCTATTATCAGCAGACTGTTAATCAGGAACACAGCGTCAGATTACCCCAAATCAAATGGTAATGCCCTAGCTGCAACTATGGCTCAGTGAAAAAAACTCTGCTAGCCTTTTAAGCAGTGTCTGGGGATGCTGAATTTGAATTCCATCTCAGCGGAGACTGGGAAAGAGCCACATCAATGCTACTAGCTCCCAAACGATTCTTCTACGTCAATAAATGGGAGATGTGGGGGAAAGAAAATACCCTTCTCTCTTCCTACAAAGGGTCCCTGGGCACTCAGTATCACTTGAGCGTTTATACTGCGTGCACATTCAAGGGCTACCCTCCTGCCTTTCAACTACAAGAACCTTCACTGAATGTTTACCCTGTAGGACGCAGAGAGAGTGCCGGAAAACCAGCAATGAACAATGCCATCTTCAGATGAAACTTCCTCGGGCAGAAGGCAACTGTTCCAGTTTTAATGTGACCCACACAACAGTGTTTGTAACTTTTTCCTTCACTCAAATTTGCCAACTCTTCAAAATAATAAAGGAAATTGTTTTTCTTCCTTTTCTCTCTTCCATAATCCCTTATTCTAACTTCCTAAGGCTGTCGAAAAGGCAGGCGTTTAGCTAAAGGAAGATCTTCTATGGGAGTTGCTGTGCCTCAGAGCAAGAAAGACCCCAGTTAGACAGAAGGAAGGACTCCTTGATCTTAAATGCAGTTATCCCTTCCAGGGTTAGCTCCATGACGATGTCAAGAAGTGGCTGAGAAGTATTTTATTCTCACTTCCAAATTTTGATACGGGCGATGACATATTCTGAATCTTCAGGAAAGTGAGAATGAAAGTCTCTGTAGGAAACTTTGTTATTTATGATTTCTATCACAAGCACGTTGAGTCACCTACTTGTTCAAACATTTGAATGATACTTAGTGAGTGTTGGTTACACTCAGGCACTGGTCTGGTCCCTAAGGCTGTTTCAGTGGGAGAAGGCGAAGATTCCTGACACCACACCATGTACTTTCTGGTGGGGCTGTCATTAAACAAAGAACAAAGATAAGAAATAAGTCAATTGTACAGAATATAGAAGCTGATGAGTGCTGTGCAAAAATAAAAGATAGAACAGGATCAGGGAAGCCGGGACACCAAAGATAAAGAGGGGTGGGCAGGTCACAGTAAACACTGTATAAATGTGCACTCGCTATGCAAATGCAGCTTCAGCTTGGCATGTACACACTACTATATTTAAAATGGATAACCAACAAGGACCTACCATATAGCACAGGAAACTCTGCTCAAAATTATGTGACAAACGGGAAAATAATTTGAAAAATAATAGATACATGTATATGTACAATGGAATCACTTTGCTGTACGCCTGAAACTAACACAACATTATTAATCAACTATACTCCAATATAAGATAAAAGGTTAAAAAAAAATGAAAAACCTCCTTGAATCCTCACCCCTTCCACTCCAATTGCCAAGCCCCAGATTTGCCTAATATATTAATTCTGGAGCTCTCATGGCTCAGTCTACCAAGAGTGGTGGTGGGCAAGTTTGTTCCTACCGATGACTAAAAATGGGCAAGATTCCCATCTGCTGTGTTGTCCGTTTGAAGTGCAGGGTTTAATACAGTGTCTGACATATTGTAGGTACTCAGAAAATACTGCATTAGTGGATGGGTGGATGGATGGATGGGTAGATAGGTAGACGGACAGATGAATGAATTAATACAACAGCAATTTGGAGCAAATGACCTCTAGCTATCTCTTTCTGCTCAAGGAATCCATGGATTCTGAATTTTATTTATTTTTTTTAGCTCTCTATATTAAGCTGGCTTCTTGGCCCCTGGAATGAGGTCTCAGTCCCTGATGGTCCCTCCGGGCTACCCTGGAGAAGCCCTATTTCTCAGACAGTTCTTTTGGCAAAGGTCCCCCCCACTCCATGGCACACAGAGTTGGAAGGTGGAGGATTCAGCAGTGCTCAGATAATGAGCACGGCATTCGTGTTTCAGAGTAAAACGGGCTGTGTCTGAGGCAGAATGGATTCCAACCATTTAGAGACAATTGCTTTGCAAGTAATCACGGGATTGAGGCTGGAGATCAGAGTCCACTTCTGACTCAAGGACCCTCAAACTCCACTAGCTTTCCAGCCTGGGTGTGTGGTGTCAGTGAATTCAAGTTTAAAAGAACAGAAACACCAGTACAAAGATGCTCAGTTCTTAACTAGCTCCTACCACCCAAGCTCTTTACAAAATTATACTGGTTGTTTAGAAAAGTTAACTACAATCCTTTGTCCACAAGATGGACATCAATTAATAAATAAAATCAACTAATTAAAAATAAAATGCCCACCAGTACTACCTAGAATCTATGTCTCTGTGGAGAAATGGGTAGTCTCAAACACAGATGGTGAGAGTTAAAATTGGTACAGTTCTGGAGACAACAGTTTGGCACTTACTCTCAACATTTTAAATATGCTTATCTTTCCACTGCATTATTCACATTCTAGATATCCATCCTGCAAGAAATACCTGAGATGGGCACAGAGATACATGTACTGGGATAATTTTTTTCCAGCATTGCTTGTAAAAGCAAATAAGCAGAAGCAATAGAAAGATAGTACAACCCAGTATGACGGCATACCTACCATGCAACTTAGAAAGAACAAGGTACCTCTAGGTGTCTTTCCTTGGAAAGATCTCTATGAAAGATCTTTAAGAAGTTTCAGGGCATAGATAATCAATTTTGTATGTGAAAACCAAACCAAGCTAACCAGGGAACAACAAAAACCTCACAATCTCTTTATGCATGTGTGTGTGTGTGCACACACGCACATACAGACCTACACATAGGCATGTGTGGATGTCTGAATACAAATATACATACATACACACATGTGAAATGCATAGAAAAGGATCTGAAAAGATACAAGTCAAGTGGTAAATTTGCTTACATCTAGAGTAATGAGGCAGAAAAGGGAGGTGGGGGGACTTTCAATTTTTACTCTATAAAGATGTGTGTTGTTTGAATTGTCAAAAGAATGGATTTGTGCATGACTTTTATAATAAAATTTAAAAATATTCTTCTGCTACAATTACTGCCACTACTGCTATTATCTTTGTTCTCACTATGAAGAACTCGGGTTACGTGTTCCTAAGGAGTACTTTTCTAAATCGTGGTAAATTTTCCTGGCTAGTCCATAAAAACCTGCTTAAACACACTACCAAGTTGGAATATTTTAGATACTTACAGCCACAACAAAAACAGGAAGCACACATACCTTGGTAGCTGTACAGGATTCCAGAAACTAAGGACCTCATTTCTGTTTACAACTTCACTTCTTAGAGACAAGGTTTTCAGCTTCCCTGAGCAGAAATGAAAACAAAGCACCAGCCCCAGCATTGCCTCTGGTGCCAAGGCTGCTGAGAAACAGACCCACAGGCAGGAAACCTGAGAATGTTTCCGTAGAAAATAAGGGACAGAATTGGTTTGAAATCTCTGGAATGTCTGATTCTCAATCCCCCCCCACTTCCTAGGTGGGGTGGTTTGTCTTTGTACCAGGCCTAGCATATAGTTCAGGGAGATCTTTATGACTTAGAGAATGAGTTTCTTGTTTCCTGTTCCTGCTTAAACACCTCTTCCCTGCAGGCCCAATGAGGAAGGGGTTCAGGAGGCACAGAAGATACGTCTCGTCTCTCCCTTTATTCCCACCCCTCCCACTGTAGTCGCCTCACTGGCTGCTAGCTATGGTCCCACAGAGGGCAAGCCTGAAGCAATGGACAAGCTTTCCCCACTGTGTTGGTCTGCCGTGTGCCAGTCATCAGAGCTTCCTCATCTGCCTCTCCAACATCATGAATCTCCCAAAGCTGTCCTGGATTTCAGCCTGCAACCCAAACGAAGGCCAAAGAGGCCCAGGACTCTGAAAATGGCTTCCTGGTCTGCCCCCTCCCTGGCCAGGGGAAGGCTAGGGAGCTCATTGCTGCAGAAACACCATGATTGATGCCCATGGTGGTGTAAGTATCCCAGCTCCCAGAAACACACAACCTGGGTTTATATCCAAGATTTGCCACTTGCAGGATCTGTCCATGAGGGTGTGTAAATTAACCACTGTGAGGCTCACTTCTTTTATCTGTAAAAGGGGGCTAATAATACCTCCCTCACAGAACTGTAATGATTCTTAGATTTTTTTTTCTCCCTAATTCACGTAATAATTTTTATCACAGTAAAAGTTTGAAAACAATGGACGGGTTGCATGGAACTAACGACTTAAAATTTTTTTTGACCAAGTTAGTATATTCTCACACACATACACACACACACACACACACAAACACACATGAACTCACACACACATACAAACTCACACACACCATCTGCTCTCATCATCATCTCATAAGGGAAAGGGCATTTTGTACCCAAAAGTAAGAAGGACATAATCTCAAAATAAAGGACAGCCCTTCAAATTAATTAAATTTAGGTCTATTAAAATTTTCACTAAATTGCCCTTAATTTTCTCAGTTAGCTGCAGTCTGTTGAAAATGTCATTATGGAATCAGATGAATTGGTGGCTCTGCATTTGGGAACCACTGAGATAATGAATGTAAAGTGCTTCTTAGCCCAGGCACTAGCACCCCAACAATCAACAGTACATGTTAACTATTGTGGGGACGCTTGAACATGATCAACTGTGACACTCATTAGGTCGGAATAACTAACCTCTTCACCCCCACCAGCTCCTTGCAGCACAACCAACCAAACACCCTTCTCATTTCTGAGTCCCCTGCACCACGGAGCAGCACGCCTTTCACATGGGAGAGGCTTAATAAAGGTCAGATGGATTGAATTTGTTGGATTCACTTTCCTCAGTGACACTGTGGTTACAGTCTGCTCATTCAAGGCCACCTGAAATGATGGCTCTGATGGAGGACTTGGGAGCTCCTTCTGGCTCCTATGAGGGCACGCAGTATACTATAGAGTGGGTATACTGTCTTTTGGAGTCTCACTTCTTGGGTGTGAAGCTCTGGTTCTGCCTCATACTTCTATGGCTGTTATGAAATATCTATGGAGTTATAAACCCTTAAAACCTCAGTTTCATTCAAAGATGGAAAGATGCTAATTTTGCCTCCCTAAATAAGTTGTTAAAAGATAAATGAACACAATACATGTAAGTCCTGAGATTGGTGCCTGCTATCTAGTGACCACTCAATACATATTAGCGACTATGATTATGAATTACTTTTGTGCTCAGTCCCCGACAAGTTGCTGAAAGAGAGATTCCTCTTTGTTTTTTGCTAAAAATTACACAAACAAGATAAACAAAATCAATACATTCATGGGACGACTAACTCCAAATGCAATTTTTGTTTTGAGAATTTTTTCATATGACATGGCATTAATATGAAAATCTGTAGACATCACCTTTCTGCCCTGGTCATCTAAGTACACACATTTTATTTAACCTTGCTAATGAATCAAATGAACACAACCTTTCACATTAGTCCTTGTCAACTAAATTCTTCACCAGCTGGATCTCACAAAATTTCAGGTCTTTTACTGATTTTTGGAGACTGACTAGGGTTAACACGTGTAAAGAGATTGTTTCTGGCCAGTGTAATATATCTATGTATTGATTATCTATCTATCTATCTATCTATCTATCTGTTTATCTGTCTCCTCACAAAACCCTGTAAGGTAGGTTTTATAGCCCCAATTTACAGAAGAAGAAACTGAAGCTGCAACAACTATACCCCCTGTCCTGCTAATAAAGGATGGGGGCAGTGTTTTCAATAAGCTCTGTTGAATTAAAAAAGCACGAAGTATTCTTTCCATCACCATGCTATACCAGTAGCAGTAGAAACGTTGCTTACAAATCATCATTATCATCATCATCATCATCATCATCTTATTCATCATTGTTTGCAATATCTAAACCTAGCAAGCACTTCTCTGAAGCATTATTCTTTGTCTATCCAGCTGCAAGATTTCCTCTTCCAGGAATCTATCCCTAACCCCAGCTACCTAATTTTATAATATGAGAATTTCCTAGCTTTCTAGTCCCTACTTACTTACAGGAGGAGTAAGTCGCACACCACCCACAGGCTACCTGAATCTCTTCCAAGGAAACAACCCTGCGTCCATCCTCATTTGCCAATACCTCCCAAGCACTACTCCAGGCAAAAGTGACAAGTTGCAGAGACAGTGTTCTATCGGAGCAGCCAACTGACATTGGGTCAGGAGAGACCCAAGACACACCAGACAGAGCCCCCAACTGAAAAAGACCCAGAGCAAGCAAATACCTTAAGTGCTCACAGGAGCTTTCCTAAGACGATTGGTTCCAGGAGGTGATGCTGAGGGAGAGTGCAAAGTTTGACACTTGAGAGGGTGGGAGTCTGTTTCCAATGCACAGGACAGAATGTGAGAGCGTGGGACAAGGGACAGTAGGCGGTAGAGACAAAAACAGCTAAGTGGTGGTTTCTCCTAATGAACAAGTGGGTGGAGAGGTCTACTTTGGGAAGCCTCCACACGCCCACCCACTCTCTGTGTTGCGGCTTTCTGGATGGAACTTCGAGCAAATCTGAAGGCAAATGAAACCTGCAGAAGATTCTATTTTTCCTCTGTAATAAGCTTGGCTGCAGAGTTCTTTGACCCCACAAATGCACAGAAATATTTATCTTTATGTAACAGGAGTCACCCTCAAGCCTCTCCGACTAGAAATGACTTTGCCTCTAACATCTCAAGTCCTGGAATAATCCCTTTTGACCTTAACTGGCCCAAGGTCCTATCCTGGCAAGCGGGCAAGAGCTGCCACAGGGATCCTTGGTCCCCGGCAACACTGGCACACCTTCAAAGGCTGGTGATTTTTGGTGGTGACCTAGGAAGGATGTAAGGATTCAAAGCAAAACTAGGTTATTCTGCAAAAATTAGAAGGTCACGTTGCATATGGGCTGGATACAGGGTGGAAGACCTTCCTGGTTCTCAAGATCTCCCCTCGACAGATACACAGGCTCTGAAATTCCAAGTCTTAGTCCCCAAATTGCAATTCTGCCTTATGGGAAACTCACACCCTTACAGCCTCATCTGACCTGTGAGCTCAGGTTTTTATATTCCCTGTCTCTGAGCTCCATCCCAAGAACCCACAGCGAAGCTCAGCCCCTTGTCATATTCCACAATACATCCACTCGCAAAAGGCACATTTGAGTTTAGTAGACATGAAAACTGTACATGCGTAAGGAAGAGAGAGGATAGGAGAAGTGATATTCATCTTAGAAACATGGTTCGAGAAGGACCTGCATGTATCACATCCTTGCAAATGACATTTGCCTATTCCACCACCATCAACCGCGATTAGACTCTCTTGATTTCAGACTTTCTCAGCCATGTTTGTATTACCTCTTTCCCTTCCCACTGAGAGCCCAAGAGCAAAGTCTTATCCCCACTCCTCTGTCCCAAGTTTACTTCTCCTTGAAATGTTGACATCAGTTGACCACGTGCCCCTGAGGGGATCACCGTCTCACCCAAGTTTGCATCAAGCCATTTTTCTAAACCAAACCAGTACTCTCCAGAGGATGATTTACTATGCCCACTGTTAAAAGAAGAGCATCACCTTTACCTGGTTTCAGATCGAATAATTTGACACTTTCAGGCACAGTGGCATGTAAGAGAAAAACTACATGTTTCCCTAGATATAGGTCTGTGGAAGAATTCTTACATGCTCCATAAACATAAGATCGCCCTTGGCATCATCATTTTGTGCTTTGTTAGGTCTCTTAACTCTTGTATCCCAATTGCCATCACCCTGAATGACCTATTTACTACGATACTCTTTGCACATGGGTGAAGGTTTTGCAGCAGTGGTTGGAAACCACTGCATGAGGAATGATCACGCACCTCAAACCGCTCCCCGCATGTCTCAGTATGAAGGTCCTATCCTTGCTGTTTCAACATCCCCGCTCCCCGCATGTCTCAGTATGAAGGTCCTATCCTTGCTGTTTCAACATCCCCCCATACAAAGTGTTTGCACATCCTGCTCTTCCTCTGTAGACTTGCTTTTTGTTAATAGAAGCATCTCCCTTCCGTTTACATAAACTCGAAACCCTAACATCTGCCCTTCACACCTCCCTTTGCTTCTTTGACTAGTCAATCGAGTCCCATATCACATCATTCTTAGCTCTCCCATCTCCCAACTACGAAGTCTCTCGATTTTCCATTGCCGCTGTCCCAGTGCATCCTATTATTCTCCTTAGCCTAGACTAAAAAAAAAAAAAAAAAAAAAAAAAAGCTTCTACTGCAAGGGGTACAGGTTCGATCCCTGGTCAGGGAACTAGGATTCTGCATGCCTCACAGCATGGCAAAAAAAAAAAAAAAAAAAAAAAAAAAAACAAAATAACAAAAAAAGCTGTTTTCCTAATTGGTTCCTTTGGTCAGCCTCAGTTCTTCCCAATTCACACTCTACACGGATTCCACAGGGAAATTTTAATTATAAAAAACAGGCATGCCCACCTTCTGCTCAAAAGACATCACCGACCCCTCCCACTGTTGAGGGTCTGATAGCAAATGCTTTAACGTGGTCCTGCACCTCTTATCTTGCAACATAACTGGCACTTTCTTTAATGTACCTCCCCCTTCTCCAGATTCTGGTCACCTCGTATCTAGTCTTGTAATTGTGTATGCCCAGTGCATATTAATACCTCTCCAAATACACGTTCTCTGGCTGAAACTGCTTTAATGATATGAGTGTACAAATCCCAGAATACCCAATGTGTAATTAAATAAATAAGCCCAGAATGAGACACGCATCTTTGTTTGTTCCGCAATGTAGAGATGGAGGTGAGGAGGAAAGCACCTATGTGTGTTTCACTTTATTCTTCACAGGGGCAGTGCTGGGTACGTACTGATAGCACTGTTACCCACAAGGATGCCGAAACCCAGGCGTGTTATGTAAGCATCCTTACATGGGATGCTTACATAAGGATCCTTAAATGGGACAGCCAGTGTTGAAGTGAGTTCCTTGTCGGTTTACTGCCTATCTCTTGCCTTCCCATCCTTTGCACACTGGCACGCACCTATTCCATGAGAACTTTATTTTCCCTCTTAATGCTTCATCCCCATCAACTTAGAACAGCACCTGACCTATTGTAGCAGAGGCTTGTTAACTATTGGTAGAATCTGTGAGAAAACTTGGAGATGACAAGTCCTCCTCCACTTCTACGCCTCTGAAATCCATTGGATGCTCACTAATTGATTGATTGATTGATTCATTCATTCATTCACTCATCAGGTATATCTTGAATGTATTCTCTGTGCCAAGCATGGTGCTGGAGATACAATGATCAACAAAGCAGGAGATGGAATTTACATTCTAAATTAACATGATATTTGGTGGTCATCTGGTTTAAAAAAAATTACCTTTTGCAACTCTGTGTCAGCATGTGAATCAGCATTTTCTCAATATTCTGCAACAAACTAAAATACTGAAGTGAACTGGATTATGAGGCTAATTGAAAACAATATTACTTATCCATACTCCCCACTTCAAATATTGGTGCTCATCAAAACAGCCTCATTTTCTCACTGAGAGGCTTTATAATAAATGTTTCACATTTGAATTTATAAAATTCATCTCCACTCTGCCCCTTTCATCTCTTTTACAAATGGCATTTCATGTAGAATTTATTTGTAAAAGGGTTTCTACTGGTGTAAATGTGTATGTGTGTGTGTATATATATATATATATATATACACAGACACACAGACACACAGACACACATATATTTGAGAACCTCCGGTTTCCTGTGTGACACTCACACTCCAGTGTGAGGCTCTGATTATAGGCTTACCCTCCTACAGAAAAGGAAAAAAGAGAATTAAAAGGGCATGTACTGAGGCCATAGAGTTTACTCTATCCTTATACTGCCTTCTTGACAGTGAAGTGTATCATAAGAACAGAGGAGGCAGATTACCTGGTCCTGAATCTTGGATCTCTTTTGTCACCTGGGTGACTTTTGGCAAGTTATCTATACCTTCTGGGTCATGGGGTTCTCATTTATAAATGGAGACAGAGTGAGTATCTTTTTTCACAATTTGGATAACATGGGATTATCTGTGTAAATTGCTTAGTGCAACCCATAAATGCACTATGCGTATTAGTGTCATAGCTTCGTGGTGATGATGATGGTGATGATGGTGGTGGTGGTACTGGTGTTGGTGGTGATGATGATGATGCTGCTGATGATGGCAGTGTTGGTGATGATGTTGATGATGATGATGATGACAGTGGTGATGGTGCTGGTGATGGTGATGATGATGGTGATGGTGACCGCAGTGTTGGTGATGGTGGTGATGATGGTGCCTATGGTGATGGCAGTGGTAGTAGAGCTGGTGATGATGTCGATGGTGATGATGATGATGACAGTGGTGATGGTGTTGGTGATGGTGATCTGGTTATTAACTGTGAACACAGGGTTAAGACAATGCAACTAGCCTCTGTTGGAAAGACAGCCCCATCCTCTCTGGTCAGAAAGAAAGAGGGCCATTCTTTTCCTCTTTTCCAGGAGAACTCTTTGCTAGTTCACTATCCTGCCCTTCTCTCTTAACTCTAGTGTTTCCAGCTAAGGAAGCAAACTGGCATCCCTGTCACCACCTTGACTTCTCCCGCTGTCCCTCCTCATAACTGGGCCACAGACATCTCTAAGGAGCCTCTCTTGTACAGCAAGCAGGAGCTGACACCACTGTTCTTCTGGGTAACTCTGGAGGATGTTAATATTTTATGACCTCTTTAGTGAAACACCAAACTCCAGGGTGCTGATACTTCCTCTAATACCGCTCAGATTCTCAGCAGGTTTCCACCCTCCCTTTCTCCACCCCCGCCTCTCACCAACCAAGCCATTCCAATATTTTTTTCCCCCCGCATAGCCACTGTCCTGTCAGGAGCCACACAATTCCAAGAAACATCATAAAAAGATAGCAAAGCTAAGAAGTATTGAGCCTTTACTGTCTGCTGGGTGGTATGCCAAGTATTTTACACTTGTTATCACACTTCGTCTTCTCCAAAATCCAGTCAGGAAGGTGGTCTGACCCTTCCCATTTTAAAGGTGAGGAAACAGGGTGGGAGAAGATAAATAGCCTTTAAATGCACACACTCAGGCCCTAACTCAGGTTGGTGTGATTTCCTTGGCTCTGATCTTCCACTTTATTGCATAATTCATTCCTAAAAATGGATTTTAAAGCAGAATGTCTGAAAGTTGAACAGTTGCTATAAGGTGGGTCTTTCCCGGTGAAGGAAATGGGATTACAAAATCCCAAACTGTGGTTCAGACAGATGCTGCCTCCTCCAGGTCCCCATGAGTATCATAAACCACCACAGGGTCTCCCTGTTGCCATGGAAACCCTGGATCAGGGTAGGAAAAGCTCAAGCTTTGACCCAATGCCTGAAGGAGGTCTAGGTGCCTGTGCTTCTCCTTTCCTTCCACACAGCTTGAGTAAAATGGATCTCAGCCAGCAAACATCCTTGGGATTCTATTTTGATTTTTGGTCAAACAAACAACCATACAAACAACGAATTTACTGCCCATTCCATTGGGACTATATCCTCCAGACTTAGAAATTTAACTAGGGAACAACAGTTTGAAAAGCAGAAAAACGCATATGAAATGAGGGGGAAGGGGTGGAATAAGATATATGTCCCTATTTATATGGTATGATCCCATGTATGTAAATGCAATGTATATCTACAGTTTACACTCTCCATTTCCAAGGGTATCTCCTTCTAGATCAAAATCTATACAGCTAAATAGATACATCTAAAATGTGTTGAGACTACTGGTGACTTTTATTACTTTTTTATTGCTGATCTGTATTAACCAAGTTTTCTCTCATAACCATGGGGTACTTTCATAATAAGGAAAAGGGAGGTTTCTGCTTCTTCGCCTTCTGTTTCTTTTATTTAAGTGGCCCAAGCCACAGAGTGAAAACACCTCCTCCCCCATCACAGGCCAGGTGAGAATCTCACCAAGGCTTGAGGAAGGATGGGGATGTGATCTACCAGGAATGAACTTGGACATTCTCACTCTCCCAGCCCTTTGGAGATAGCTGAAAAGTGATTCTCGAAAGAGGCAAAGAGCACTGGTGCACAATTCCCGAGCATCGCCGCTCTCCATGTAAGCCTAATTATAGTCACCAAGGAAGTTTCTTTCTCATCTCTCCAGGTCTTCTGTGACAGCTCATCATTCTGGTGGCATTTTTGTCGGGAAAACCTCATTTCTATTTTTATTGTGAGGACTGCTTGTCTTTACGAGCTCTTTGTACATAGATCAAGACGTTAGGAAGACCTGCGCTTTCCCCAGGCAAATGAGAATTACTAATTTTCTCTCTCTATTAAGGACTGTGCCATCTCCATCCACTGCAACAATATTTATTTCATATACTAAGACCACAAGGATCCTGGGATAAGGTTAACCAGTTCAGCACCAACAGCCTCACACTCCAAAGGCTTCTATCATTGATTGCCTTTGCTCATTTTCAACAGAGAAAGGAGCCATGTAGTTTCACCCTGACCTATGGAAGCAGGATCTTATTTAAGGTATGAAGCCTAAATTCCCACCCTGCTGTTTTCAGCACACTCATGAGACGTACTTTTCTTAAGAGAAGGAAGTAGAGCCAGAGCTCAGACCTTTGGAATCCTATAAAGCCACATGATGTTTGTGTGATGAAGGTGGAAGAATTTGAAAGTTACATCATGTCACCCTTAGCCAAAATCACATCTGATGTTGACAAAAATTTACTTAGTATTAGAGGTTTCTCCATGCTAAGCATTCTAAAAACTGATTTACATATATTATTTTACTTAATCCCCATGCCAAAAATTTTATTCATGCACTCATTCATTCCTTATTTAATTCATATATAAATATTTATAGACTGGTAAATTATGTTCTAAGCTTTGTGAGATGTCCCCAGTATACAGTGATTAGACACACAAACAAGCAAAGAGACAAACAAACAAAACTCAGTCTATTTACTCTGATGGAACTTAAAGTCTACTGGAGAGAGAGATTTTAAAAATCAATTCAAGCAGTTTCTCATACAACTAATGTCCCAGCAATTTCACCCTTGAGCATTTATCCTGGAGAAAGGAAACTTACGTTCACACAAAAACCTGTACATGAAGTTTTATTTATAATAGCTAAAAGTAGGAATTCATCCAGATGTCCTTCAACAGATGACTGGTTAAACAAACAGTGGTCCACATCACAGAATACTACTCAGCAATGAAAAGGAACAAAGGGTTGATGTACACAACAGCTTGGATGAATTTTCAAAGAACTATGCTGGGTAAAAGATTTCAACCCCAAAAGGTTATGAAGTGTATGATTCCATTTTTGAAATGACTAAATTTAAAAAATGGAGAACAAATTAGTGTTTGTCAAGTGTTAGTAATTGGGGGAGGTGGGGAGGGCAGATGTGGTTATAAAAGGACAAGGGAAAGAATCCTGTACTGACAGAATTTTTCTGGAAGTTGACTGTGGTGATGAACCCGCAAATCCACACGTGTGATAAAACTGCATGGAATGAAATACACCTCCCCCCACAAACACACACACCAATTAATGCAAGTAAAACTGGGGAAACCTGAAATAACATCAGCAGATCGTATCAGTGCCAACATCTTGGTTGTGATATTGTATAATTTTGCCAAATGTTACCATTAGGGAGAACTGGATAAAAAGTACATGGAATCTCTCAGCATTATTTCTTACAACTGTATGCGACTCCACAATGATCTCAATAAACTTTTCCATCAAAAAATAAATTACACAGTTAATGTGATAAAGGCCAGTTGCGGTCAATGCTATAAAGGGAAAGAACCGAGTTTAACATTTTTAGAAAGAAACTATACATGGTGGGGCCTGGATTTAGACTAAGGGTGAGGAAAGACTTTTTTGGAGAGGTGACATTTCATTGGGCAATGGAGAGATGTGTAGTTGGTGAGGAGAAAGGTGGGTGGTGAAGAGTTCCAGGAAAGGAAACAGTGTGTGGCAGGGATGGAGAAAGGGTGTGCGTGCTCGGGAGCAGAAACAGGAACACCGTGGAGAGAGGGAGTCCGATGTTGGGAGGCTGCAACCCAGGATGAGGGGCCGCAGGTGAGTAACTTTCCTAATCCCGTATGAGAACCTAGATTCTACCCTTTCTTCTGTTGCAGGAAAAAGCGGCTCAGACAATCTATGTGAGGTCACACACCTAGGAAGTGTCAGACCTAGCATTCAACATCAACACTACACCAAGTTCACTGTCTCGCCCCCAAAACTCTTTAAACACACATTTGCTGTTCAACCCAGCAATACCTCTCCCTAGGGATTTACCCAAGAGAGTTAAAAATGTATATTCATAGAAATACCTAGACACAAAGGTTTATAGCAACCCTTTCATAATCAGCGAAAACTGGAAAGAACCCAAAGATCCTTCAGCTGTTGAATAACAAACCTATTTGTATCCACAATAGGGTGATACTCAGAAATAACAGAGAAGAATGAACTATCAGTAGACAAAACTGCATGGATGAATCTCAGATTCACTATATGGAGAGAAAGGAGTCGGACTCAAAGGCTACCTACGTAGGACTCCATTTACATGGCTTTCTAGAAAATGCAAAACTAGAAGGACTGAAAAGTGATTGACGATTGCCAGGGCTGGGGCTGGGGACTGGCTACAAACAGACCCCAGGGAACTTTTTTGGGGTGATGGATATGTTTGATATCCTGATGGTGGTGGTGATTATATCACTATAAGTCTTTGTTGAAACTTGCAGAACTGTATGCTAAAAAGGGCAAGTTTTATAAAACAGATAACTGATAAGAACCTGCTGTATAGCACAGGGAATTCTATTCAATACTCTGTAATGGCCTATATGGGAGAAGAATCTAAAAAACAAAAAAAGAGTGGATATACGTACAACTGATTCACTTTGCTGTACAACTGAAACCAACACAGCACTGTACGTCAACTATACTCCAATAAAAAAAAAATTTTTTAAATAATAAATAAAAATGCAAAAAAATGGACAAGTTTTATTCTATATAAATTATACCTTGATAAACCTGACTTTGATCAAATGTGCGGGGTGAGCAGATATAGCTTAAATCCAGGGAAGAGCCCTTCTCACGTCTAGAAATTTCTGGGTAGCCCCAGGAGGCAGTGACGCGAATAAGAATCTTATTTTCAGGAGATGTAATGAAGGAAAATGGGATGAGGATACAGCTTCTGGTAGGGTGGGACAGGGAAGACCCACTCTTCCTATTCTTAGGATCCACAGATGGAGCAGCAAGACTCCGCTCTGCAAGGTGGAACACTTGACTCTAAGCAGCCACTTGTTTTGCCAGGCTGGAAAAGGGCCCTCAATTCTCTGAAACATGAGTTTGCTCACTTCACAAGGATGGCAAGGATGGATGGAATGGAAGAACAGCTAAACAAAGCCAAAGTACGTGTTTTGTTTTTCTTCGTCTTTGAAGAAAACCAAAACTCTGTGTTCCATGGCCAAAGAAGTCAAACTCAGGGCTGGGATTCAAGTCCTGCTCTGAATGCAAGTCCAGTGTGGAGGGAACCATATACTCTCAAACAGCTGACACAGGGCCAGCCCTAGGGCCAGAAATCACCCCAACGTCTGCTAATATGGCCCATTTGCTGCCATGGACCTGCTCTCACTAAGCCCCTGGGTTTCTCGAAGGTCTTACCCTGTGGGGACCATCAATTTTCTTTTCAGCTGCCGTGAGTCACTGGGAGGTGGCTTTGAGGCAGGGATAGAAGGTTTGGCCATTTCTGGAAGTTGCCTTTCCTCCTGTGGTTTCACCTTCAAGAAAGATGAACTCTGTGCCAACTCCGGGGGAGAGCTGGTTCAGGTCAGGCGATATTAGGATGAGCTGGCATCTTACACCCTGCCTGGCCTGTTAGCTAAGGCAACGCACCTGATCAAAGTCAGCCTGACTCTCTCAACCTGCCTCCATGCCAGACCCTCTACCCTCCACCCCTCTACCCTCTTCCCATAGTACTTTATTTTCATCTCTACTGTTGTCCTTATCATATATATTCATCATGCCTTCCTTCACCTGCTTCTTAAGTGCCCCATTTACCCCAAAGATGGCAAACACCCAGGGACAGGGCTGGGATTTTGCATGACTATAACCTGAACCCTTGACTCGGGTCTGAGTGTGACAAGAACTCAGCAAATGTCTGCTGAACAAACGAATAATAGAAAGCTTGGTGCTCGCACAGAGAAATGAATTCAGGAACAAACCTCCAAAGAGACCACCTGGTGAAAAGCAGAAAATATCATTAACTGGAAACAAGACATTTTTGAGAAATCCACATTTCAGCTTTACCAAAGAGACATTGTAGCACTTTGCCCAAGTGACATGTTATGTACAGAGAAAATGCAGCATTTATTTCTATTACATGGAGGCTTACTCTGTAAGTTAGAGAGGTTAGATGCTCAGCACGGGGTCTCCCACGTCCCAAGATCTATGTTAAAAAAATAAAAGAAAGAAAGAAAAGGAAAGGGAAAGAAAAAAAAAACATTTTAAAGAAAGAGTCACCAGAAACTTGTCGCTTTTATAATCCGAGAAAATAGGCCTTCTTATCATCCCGCATCAATATTTACATTTTAAAATCCAGCTCCTAAGAGAACTATAACCAAATGTTTTCTTTGTTGTTGTTGTTGTTGTTGTTTGCGGTACGCGGGCCTCTCACTGTTGTGGCCTCTCCCGTTGACATTTTAAAGAAAGAGTCACCAGAAACTTGTCGCTTTTATAATCCGAGAAAATAGGCCTTCTTATCATCCCGCATCAGTATTTACATTTTAAAATCCAGCTCCTAAGAGAACTATAACCAAATGTTTTCTTTGTTGTTGTTGTTGTTGTTTGCGGTACGCGGGCCTCTCACTGTTGTGGCCTCTCCCGTTGCGGAGCACAGGCTCCGGACGCGCAGGCTCAGCGGCCATGGCTCACGGGCCCAGCCGCTCTGCGGCATGTGGGATCTTCCCGGACCGGGGCACGAACCCGCGTGCCCTGCATCGGCAGGCGGACTCTCAACCACTGCGCCACCAGGGGAGCCCCCAAATGTTTTTTAAAGAAAAGAAACAAAAAAATCAAGAAGAAAGCAATTGAACAATGAAACTTTATTTTCATTCTCTAACCCCGATGAGAATAATTCCCTTTCGATGAGATAAATTTAGTCTGAGAGCAAGACAGCCTTAACCCAGCTGCATAATTCATTGGCAGCTTTAATCTTCAGAATGAATATTAGTGTACATTTCAGGTTTTACTGCATTTTTTAAACAAATGATATTTTAAGTTCAAAGTGAATATATCGTGAGTTGGCAGTTTGTAATACGTTTTTCCCTAAAAAGGAAATCAAAATAAAATTCCTTTAGACCTTCTGATGTCAACTGCAGACTTGAGAACAGACTGAATACAGAAAATGTAGGAGAGGAAAATGCAGACAAACAGAAGTCAACGCGATGCAGATATATTCAACAGACAGTCATGATCGACTTTTAATGAGCTGTAAAAGTATGGATGAACTTCCTTAAAAGGATATGCTAATTAATACAGGACACATCTACATGACGCAAAAGAATATATTTAGTCAATCACTGAAATGGTTTGCCTTCAAAATGTCCAACACCCCATGGTTTGTAAATGTCAAACATATATAGGAGTCTTTAGGCAGATATTATGATCTTGGGCAAATTTAAGGCTTAGCTGTCTAGAGACACAGGCAGGTTTAGTCTCTCTTTAAGTATTAATTTGGAGCCCTTGTCTATTTAGCTGGTGTATTTGCATATTTAGTCAAAAGGTGTGAGGAAGGCACACATTTGCAACCGGGTAATTTGTTGAACCAATATACCAAGTCTCACCATATCAACCATTTCCCACTTAAAACCATGTGCCTGGAATTTAACTACCCTGGGGTTTTAGAAACTTAGCAGAACCAAACACCTCTATGATACACTGAGCAATCTTTTTAGCTGCCTACTGATGAGTTGCATGACAGGTAGGCCTAACGTTAATCTGTGTCGACCACCAATGACGAACCAGCAAAGAATGTTTTCTTCTTTGGCACTGAAATCTTCACCTCAGTCTTAATCTTTGTTCTTTTCTACCATCTTCTCCTCCTAGCATTTTATATCCTTTTCCCCCAAGTGGGCCCATCTTCTTTTAAAATAGGAGTGGTTCTAGGAGAACAGCTGCAAAGGATTCTCAAATCTCTAAGAGGGGGTGATACCAATTTCATCTAATGAAGCTAATACCAATTTCATCTGAACTAGTATTCCCATGTACTCTATAACGGACTCCGCGTCCTCGTATCAATTCAATATCTTGGCTCTTCTTTGCCTGAAAAAAGTATGAAGACTGATTTTTGGACGGTGCCCGCTCCGGTAGACCCCTCTCAAGCTTCTTCGGTGTGTAAGGAACCCTGGTGTGAAGCTTAAGAACTAATGACCTCCCAGATTTAAACACTTGTATTTTCACGACCATCCAGGTTATGTTGGTTACAATGACCCCTAAACTAGCTGCACTGAATATCATGGCCTCCTCTTAACTATCTGGTGTTCAGTTTGCCTTTGTCCATAGAACGGCATCCATCTGGCGGCTCAGAGGAGGTTTGACCATCCTACGCAGAGATGGGGGAGCTTTCAGGAAAGGCTTCTGAAAGGAGGGGGCATCAGAGAACAAACCACAAGGGATTTTCTCTGAGTAACTATATATGCATTGCAGTTGAATAACATGATATTTTGCTTCTTAATAATCCATCCATAACCAACAGACACCATTCCTCCAGGATGAATAACTTGTGAAAAAAAATCATTAAATAAAAGTTGGTTAATTGCATTTCTTAAGAAGTCCAGCTTTTTAATGTTTCTTCTGAGAGCAGAACTGTAGTATAGTCAAGTGATCAATTTTCTATTTTTTTCTTTTTCTTTTTTTTAAAGTTGCAGAATACAACATTTTCTTTCCTTAAAGGGCTGCAGACACATTCCCATTTCTTTCCATAAGAATGACTTGAAAAGGATGCAAAGTTACACAATCGACAATTCACTGCACACAAGCTGCTTTTGATTATATTGCCTCACAAACTAGATACTTTGCTGGGAAGCATAAAACTGTTTATCACTAAATGTTCGAGATTCCACTCAGATAATTTACACATAATTAGTCAGAAGCCCACACTTCCGAGCGGTAGCATTACGTCCTCTCTTACAGACTATTCTTAAGAACGTTTTTGGTAGCATAATGAGTATTTTCTGAGGCTTTGTAATCAGTCTTAAGGTAGGTGGGAACAAAGGTGAATTACTCTTCAGCACGATCAAATCATTACATCATTCAGTGCAGAATAATGATGAACTGAGGTTAGGAGAGGTAACCTGCCCAGGTATTTGGAGGTATTAGGAAATTCTGGTCTCTTCCAGAGTCATAAAATGAATTAAGTGATCCCGTAGGAAGTAGAAAAAAAAATGCGAAAGAAATCAGCCAAGGAGAGAAGCCCCCTACTTAGATTTCCCTACCCTTTGCTCTCTATCAGGGAAGGAGATGAAAAAGCCAGGATATAGAGAAGGGAAGGAAAGCTAATGGTATTTTCTATCCACGGAGTCTCTCTTCGCCCTCACAGATGCTAAGCTCTTTGGGGTCTAGTCTTGTATTTTCTAAACATCTGTCCTAAGACACAATCAAACCTTTGGTAGGAAAAACTGAGCCAACTGTCTCCAAACAGACTGACCATCACTTAAATATATAGAGTCATTGGGGAGAAGAGAAACATAGCAGGGTGGGGAAAAGTGTCACCATTTCATGATACAAAGACCAAAGACAGAAATAGTTTGGTTTCTCAATACTGTATCGCTCTGCAGCCACACTTCAGACTTGGCACTGTGCCTCCAAGGGGTATTTCAAAATTTCCACCTTGCATGGTCCCTTCGAATCCACAAAGCTGAGTTGTCCGGTTTCCATTTATGGGCAAGGAATTATGTTTTGGTTTCTCTTTATATTGCCTTTTCAACCAGAGAGGGTCTGTATCATGCTTTTATGCATGAAATTTAAGCAGCTTATAATCTCAGCTATATTCAGTGTATATATCATGACACAACTGTGGATTTTTTCCCCCAGATTATTTACAAGGAGAGTCAGCAAAGCCAAGCCTTACAGCAATCCTTGGAGATGCTGCTCGGATCCTTGGCTCCAGGACCAGTGAGACGCTATTCTCTGAGGGCTCACCCAGCTCTAAACTAGGTGACATGGAAAGGTACAGCTTCGAGATGGCCCCTTGGAGGCTGGAGATAGAAAAATAGATTTGGATGCTGGTGGCATACACAATCAAGACAATGCCTATTAATTTTATAACTACCATCTTGGAAGACAGTGTGTCCAGGACTCCGATTGTGTTCCCCGTGTCAGCTAAGCTCAACATTTATACAGATTTCATCTCAACATTTTGTCCAAATTCAGCAGGCTTTCCGGATCATGTTCTCCCTCACTAAAGAAAGCCAAAAATTAAAAACGAAACCCAAAATAACAATTTTCATGTAATTATGGAAGCAAATGTATGTATGTCAAAGACTTACGTATAAGAACATCTGTGCTATACTTGTTTATGTTAACGCCTGCAAATAATAGTTCCCAATAAAAATTTGATGAATAAATGAATGGTAAAGAACCAGAAGCAATGTACATGTCTAAAATAGGGGAAGGGTTAAGTAAAGGATAAATTGTTTGATATTTGAATATCATACAGCCACTTGAAATCAAGTTTTCAAGGAACGATGAATGGCATACACGGGAAATAACCATGGTGCAATGCTATTTTGGAACAGGTTAATAATGGATTGCATAATTTCAGTTGTGTGTCTGTTTTCTCCCCTCCCTCCTTCCTTCCCTCTCTCCCTCCCTTCTTCCCTCCATCCTTTCCTTCCTTCCTTTCTTTCCATACATTCATCCATCCAACCATCCATCCCAGATATAAGCATAAGTGCACTGGTTAATGGGAGTCCAGAGTTCTACTGGCTCAGCGTTGCTTTCCCTCCCCTCATCACTCCTTCTGGACCACTTACTCAGATTCTTGAGCTGCCTGAAATAGATCAGAAGCCTATGATCTCATCCAACCCTCCAAATCTGGACCATAATGAAACTCGGTCCCAGAGAGAAGCTGTGATTCACTTCATGTTAGTGTCAGTAACAAGTTCAGAACAGAGAGGTCTCCAACTCTCAGGCATTCAACATATGTATGCATCCTCTGAGCTTAGGAAGAAAGTGAGTTTCTTAAGTGAACAGAGCAGTGTGTGTGTGTGTGTGTGTGTGTGTGTGTTGTACACTTTGCAGTTGGATTAATTCCTTATGTGTGTCCCTGAGTAAGGCAGTTAAGCTTTCCGAATTTCAGTTTCCTCAACTACAAAATGGGGACAAAAAAAATCATACCTCCTTTATGAGGTCGCTGTAAAGATTAAATAAGACTTAATATAACTAGGGTTTATAATAGTATTTACCTGGAACATAGTAATTCCTCACTCAGACTTAGCTAATTTTACATTATTTATTAATGTTGTTATTTCTGTCTGAAAGGCTACATAAATCTCTTGGATAGACAAAGGTGGTATAAGCAAAGATCTCAATTCATTTCCTGGATTTCATAAAGCCAGTGGGAAAATTCTACACTGTGTTGTCTTCCAGTGCTTTGTGTCATTTCAAGTATTTAAGTGCTGAGTTTTACTTAGTGGAAAGGGGTATCCTTCACCCAGTGTTCAGAAACATGGAGATTTAATAAAAAGTATGATGGACTTAAGTAATACTACAGAAAAACAGAAACAATCGATGACATATTGAGAGAATTACATAACATATTTGTGTATGGCAAATAATGAAATGATGCAGTAGCATAGAAAGAGAGAAAATAACAAATGTGACACTGGGAAAATAAAGAGTTTTATGAACAAGGCAGTGAAACGGGCGTGGCAAAAGCCTTCTGAATTGTGCTCCCAGTGATGGAGGGTTTTGGTTAAGACTACCAACATCCTATATTTAGAAAGAATGCTCACTTTTCGTCAGAACAAAGCCTCACAAATTGCAAAGCAATTTCTCTTACCCTTTCTCACTCATCCTCACAAAAATCCTGGAACATAGGTGTCTCCTTTTCAATTTCTCAGTTGAGAAAGCCAAGGTAGAAAGAGGTGAAGCAACTTGCTCTAGGTCACCTGGATTCAATGAGGGAGAGCTGGCACTTGTCCTTCCATCAAGGCCAAATCTCAGTGACTCTTTAGGCACCTGAGAATACCCCAAATGGACCCATTCTTGTTCCGAATGTATGAAAATGAAATGCTTAGAGATGAGACCCCACCAAGCCATCATCCAGAGCTTCAGTCCAACCTGAGGTCTGGTTGGGGTGTATGGAACGGGTAACCCAAAGATGCAGCAAAGAGTAGTGTTTCCATAAGCACCACAGTTTGGAATCATTGGTGAGGATGAAGGGGGAGGCAATGGAAGGAAGGAAGGAAGGAAGGAAGGAAGGAAGGAAGGAAGGAAGGAAGGAAGGAAGGAAGGAAGGAAGGAGGGAGGGAGGGAGGGAGGGAGAGGGAGGGAAAGAAAGAAAGAAAGAAAGAAAGAAAGAAAGAAAGAAAGAAAGAAAGAAAGAAAGGGAGAGAGAAAGAGGAAGGGAGGGAGGGAAGGAGGGAGGAAAGAAGGAAGGAAGAAAGAAAGAGGAAGGAAGGAAGAAAGGAAGGAAGGAAGGGAAGGAGGGACGGAGGGAGGAAGGAGGAAAACAAGAGCTAGACCTTCCGTGAGAGGAATATAAAGCAAGAAGATGTTCCTGAGAGGTTTCAGGAAGCGTGTGGGGAGCTTACAAACCCCAAACACAGGGGATACATAGGCTGTGATCTCAAGCCCCCATCACCCTTTCTGCCCAGTAGTGTCTCTAATTTATAAGAAGAGTATGTAACTCCAAGGACGAGAAAGCAGCAAGAGTGTTACAAGAGAGGAGGAGGTTTCCTGGAAGGCTGGGCACCCCTGGGACATCCAGCAGGTTTATAGGTACAGGGGACAGGGTGAGAAGAGCTCCCAGGAGTAGCTCTGAGATTTTTCCCGAATGAAACTACTTAGTTATTCAGAATAAGACTCTAGAAGATGGTTAGTTGTGGGAAACTACTTGACTCTCTAGAAACACGACTGCTTTGCCCCCACCACTGTGAAAACTTTTTTTTAAATCAGGGTTTCCCAACATCTGGCATAGGAGCCCTGGGTGGTAGATCAGATGGTCTTAGTTGGTAGTCACAGATTTTTAATATTAAGTTACTTGCATAGTGACGCTTCAGTTTATAACACTGGATTTCTATTTACTGTGGTGACATAAATACATTCAGATAAAAGCAAATTAATTCGACATTTAGTAAATAATAAAACAGCAATAAAACAATAAGAAAATGGCCAACATTATAGCAGTGGAACGGGGGTGACTGAAATGTCACTGGCCTGCTTTTAAGGGTAATTTTTAAATGAGGAAGAAAGGCACTCTATGTATGAGGGGACGGGTGTTCATGTTGGCTCTTCCCACCAAACAGCACAGTTCCAGTGGTTCCAAGTCCAAACAGCACAGTTCCAGTGGTTCCAAGTCCAAGTCCAAATAGCACAGTTCCAGTGGTTCCAAGTCAAGCCTGTGTCTTTGAAGCTGAGAAGATGCTTGCAAATGTTCTCACAAACACAAAGGATGGAAATCAAACATTACGCAGTGCGTGCACATAAGAAAGGAGATCGTGGGGCAGAATGTTCAAGTGCCCCCCATCCTCATTTAGGGGAAAAGCATGCTCAGAATATGGACTTGAATCTTATATTTAGCCTCCACGCATGATCCTTCAAAATGTGCACAATGTGATACTCTCTATTTCAGGTCTTCTTTAGAACTATGATGCAATGCAGCAAAATAAGGGAAGCTTAAATTACCTCGCTCTTTAAGCAGGGCTAATAAAGACACAGGCCCTGACTTGCAAACATCTATGTCTTCCAAATGGCTCGGGACATAGCCCCACCGTGACCCTCAAGCCTCTTCTACTTAACAGGATAGGAAGGGGGTTCCAGATGTGGAAGGAATTTTAGTTAAAAAATAACGATGGTATTGAAAGGAAGGTTTTAGAGAGTTGGTCCAGAAAGGGAGAAAGTGGGGTGGTTGACAGGGAGAGAGGAGGAAGGCCAGCAAGCTAACGGGAGATGCAAACTCAAGCACCCCATTGGGATCAATCAGATGTGATAAATTATTGAAATGAACAGTAGTGAATGTTCCCAGAGCTTCTGTTTTTAAAGAGAAGATGGAACCCAGTTTTTTGTGTGATGACAACAAATTCAGTATTCCAAGCACTATACATATGAAATAAAATAAAAGTGGGCTTTGGGCTGCTTGGAGATGAGCCAGCACTGAGCAACCACTGAATTGAAGATAGATGTGACTTTGGCCACGTCTATCTTCCTTATCATTCCCAGATGTTTTCATTTCTATTACATTTCTGAAAATTCCTTCTATAAGGGAAAGATTTATTTAGAACAGTCAGTAGAGTTTTTTTGTTGTTGTTTTTTGGGTTTTTTTAATCCAAAGCCGGAGAGATGCTTCTGTTGGTCACTCACATATTCGTGTGAATTGCTTTAATCAGATTGCTTTCCTGACTCACATCCAGCTGAGAGGGTCCTTTCATCTTGCCTGCTCCTCCCTGGAGGCAGAATAGAGCTGGAGCTTACAGACTCAGGGGATATACTGGCTGGGCCAGATTCCAGTAATAGCTCCACTTTTTACCAGGTAGCATTAGTTCCTCAATTTGTAAAGTGAGGTTAAAAGTACCTACCTCCTAGGATGGCTGTTATGCATGAGGGCATCACACATGTTTGCTACTTGCATTACTAAACAGCCAAGTTAAAAAGGGGGAGTTTTAAACAAGGAGGTAAGAATATTTGCCTCTCAAGTTGATACAAGTATAAAATAAAACAGGCAGACCCTGTTTTATTATGCTTCGCAGAGAGTGTCGTTTTTACAAAGTGAAGGTTTGTGGCCACCCTGTGCTGAGCAAGTCTATAGGCACCATTTTTCCCAGCGGCATTTGCTCACTTCCTGTCTCCATGTCACATTTTGGTAATTCTCGTGATATATTTTTCATTGTTATTATATTTGTTATGGTGATCAGCGATTTTTGATATTACTATTTCAAGAAAGATTATGACTCGCTGGAGTTTCAGATGATGGTTAGCAACTTTTAGCAATGAAATATTTTTAATTAAGGTAGGTATTGACACATTGTTTTTATATATAATGCTACTGTGCATTTAATAGACTACAGTATAGCATAAATATAACTTTTATATGCACTGGGAAACCAAAAAAATTGTGCAACTTGCTTTACTGTGATGTTTGCTTTATTGTGGTGGCCTGGAACTGAACTCGTAATACCTATGAGGTGTGCCTGTACCAAATAACACGGGCAATGACGAGATGAGATGGCATCCTAACAGACTACCATTATGGGATGTACACGGCACAACTGGTTTAACCAGCAACTGCATGAAATCTATTCAAGAGGTATAAAGCTGCTCATATCTTTGACCCCAAAATAACACTTTTTAGAATTTAGTCCAAGGAAGCACTCAAGAATGTAAACAAAGGCTTGCATAAAACAATGTTCTCTGTGGCATTATTACTAATAATAGTAAGGGAGAGGGAGACCAAAGAACAAATTCTTAAATGTCAATGGTGGAGACAAATTCTGGTACTGTAGAAAGTTATGGAATCATTAAATATAATTTTGAAAAATGATTAATGGCATAGTAAAATGTGCATGTTTTAATGCCAAGTTAAAAACGTAGGATAAGTTTTGAAAATACAGAGTCTAATATTGTAAAGGTACATGTACACGCACGCACACACACACACACACACACACACTAAACAGACCAACAAGAGAAATATTAAAATGTTAAGAGTGTGATTCCAACTATATGACATTCCGGACAAGGCAAAACTATGGAGACAGTAAAAAGATCAATGGCTGGAAGGGGTTGGTGAGGAGGGAAGAATAGGTAGCATATAGGGGATTTTTTAGGGCAGTGAAAATCCTCTGTATGATATTCTAATACTCTAATGGCATGTCATTATACATTTGTCCAACAAACCCAGAGAATCTACAAGACCAAGAGTGAATCATAATGCAAACTATGGACTTTCAGTGATGATGACGTACCAGTGCAGGTTCATCGATTCTAACAAATGTGCCACAGTGGTGTGGGATGTTGATATCAGGGAGGCTGTGCATGTCGAGGGCAGGAGATGTACACGAAATCTTTGTACCTTCCTCTCAATTTTGCTGTGAACCTAAAACTGCTCTAATAAAATAAAGTCCGAATTAAAAAAAAAAAGTTAAGAGTGATTACTTTGGGGCAACGGGCAGCTGATAAGTGATTTTTGCTTTTGCATGCGTTTCTAAATGTTTTTCAAATGAAAATATGTTGTTTCTCTAAGCAGAACATTATTAAAAATGGGTTTAAAGGGTGTGCGTGTGTGGAGTGGGAAGCATTGAAAAGTTGAAGAAAGTGTGAAATAAAGAACCAAAATGCTGTATACTCTATGAATTCTGGGTAAGAAAAAGGCTAGCTCTGAGGTTGGGGTATTAATTCCCAAACAAAACATGGATAGGATTGAATTATAGTTATACGAGCTCAAGTAAAATAACTTACTGTAGTCACAAGATAACTCCAAACCATCAGGAGTGTAATCTATTGTTTATTAGCTGCAAAGCACAAGGCAACTGGTAATTCAAACTCCTCATTAGAACATGTTACTTTCCTCATTAGAACATATTACTTCACAGGATCTTCGGAAAGAGATGTAATGCACTCCTGAGAAGGAGCGATTTGGGTTTGAGGAAGACCCACAGGTCCTCCCAGACTGCAAGTCCCAAGCCCTTTTTGCCCCAAGAGCCACGAGCAATCGGAGAGCTCGGGAGAAAGACAGCGGCCCCTACCGTCCATTTCCCACATAACATCCAAAATACTGTGAAAATGCAAATTACTCCAGTGTTTCTGACTCAACTGAAGTCCTCCTCCCGTTTGTTGCATTTAGAATAAAATCCAGACTCTTTATTTCGGGGCCACAATGCTCTACTTTGCCTACCCCTTTCCAGGCCCCCTGGTCTTCTCCCTGCTCTCCTTGCTCACCCTTTTTCTGTTCTGGTGGCCCTTTTGAACCTGTTCTCTCTAGGGCACAGCTCTTCCCAACGCTGGCTTCCTTTCATCCAATCCCACGCCTCAGCCCAGGAACCTGTTCAAAGTGTCCTCTGAAGACGGTTTCCAGCATTATAATCCCTGTTCCAGTTAATCTCTGTACTCTAGTCATGTTTTGTTTTGTTCTCTCTTTCTACCACTTACCACTGTCTGAATTTATCTGAAATTATTAACATTATTTTGTTTCTTTGCTGTCATATAGAGAGAGAAGGTAAGCTCCGTAAACACAGGGACTTCATTTCTCTTGTGCATCACTGTTATGGACTGCATTGTATTGACCGCCCCCTCAGATTCAGTGGTTGAACCGGTAACCCCCGATGTGACTGCATTTGGAGATGGGGCCTTTGGTAGATAATTAGGTTTAGATGAGGTCATGAGGGTGAGGTCCTCCTCCCTACCTCGACTTCATCCATCTTTTTCTACCACGTGAGAAAGCTGCCAGCCTGCAACCAGGAGGACTCTCACCAGAACCCGGCCATGGTGGAACCCTGCCTTGGACTTCTGGGCTCCAGAACTGTGAGAAAATAAATGTCTGTTTTGTAAGTCACCCAGTCTGTGGGATTTTGTTATGGCAGCCTGAGCTGAATCAGACAGCTAGCATACCTTTAGTGCCTAGAACAGAGGCTGGTATCTACTAGGCATTCGATAAATATTAATACAGAAAGGGTTTGGGGGTTTACAATGCTCTTGACAAAGCAGAAACAATGGGAGTGACCCACTTAAAAGTTCTGGGGGCCCCCCATTTGGAAAACACAAATGCATTCGGCCAAGAACTGCTTGCTGGGGTTGATTTGGGGAAGACAGAAAGTGTTGACTTCTCCTTGGCCTGTTGAAGCTTCCCATGTAAAGTTAAACTGGGAGGTATAGGTTTCAAATGGACATATATTAACTTCTTAAAGAGAATTTATTTTATATTGGACTGTAGTTGATTTACAATGTTGTGTTACAGGTTTCAGGTATACAGCACAGTGATTCAGTTATACATACACATGTATCTATTCTTTTCCAAATTCTTTTCCCATTTAGGTTATCACAAAAGATTAAGCAGAGTTCCCTGTGCTTTACAGCAGGTCCTTGTTGGTTATCTATTTTAAATATAGTAGTGTGTCTATGACTTTCTCACTAACTTTTTGCGCTCCACGTGCTTTAGAATTTAGACGATGGTAGGCAAATCCAGGAGACATATCTGTCCCGATGTCTGTTTTTGTGCAGCCAATGAGCTAAGAATGTTCTTTTACATTTTTAAATAGTTGAGAAAAATCAAAAGAAAAAGAATCCTTCATGTCACATGAAAATCATATGAAATTTCAATTTCGGTGTCCATAAATCAAGTTTTATGGGAACACAACCATGTTTATTTGTTTATATATTCTCCATGGATGCTTTTGTGTTGCAGTAGCAGATCTGAATAATCGTGGCATGGAATGCAAGGTTCGCAACCCCTGAAGTATTTGCTCTCAGGCCTTTACAAAAAACCCCAGCTCAGACACTTAATAGCTGTGTGAGTTTGGGCAAGACACTAGACTTTTCTGAGGCTTAAGTCTCCTCTTGTAAGCTGAGGGTCATGGGTTTTGTCTCACATAGCTATTGTGATTTTATCGCAATGCCTTGAAGAAATACAAAATCTGCTTTTCACTTGCTGTGTCATTTGTTTGTACTTTAATGCTCAGTAGCTCTCCTTGGGTTTATCGATCTTGTATTTCCTCCTGCCTAGTCCACTCCCATCTTCCTTCATATTTACCTTGTGTTTTTGAAGGAACACAGCCTAGTAGATCAGTGCTTGGGGTCTGCAGTTTGGCAGCCTGACCCTTTAGTTTCTAAGCTTCCTCTCTTTTGCTGAAAAGGGGATGACAACTTTGCTTAGGGTTGCTGTAAATATGAAAGGTAACAATCATCTAGGCACGTGCCTGGCTGGGTGGGTGTGAGCTTTGGATCCTAACAAGGATTCAGCCAGATCCCCAAGTTCCCTTGGTGTTGATTTTGTCCTTTCAATTTCATCATTCCTTCTCCTATCGGCCCATCACTTCTTCTAGCTCAGCCATCCCCTGTAGTCTTGGAGCCTGGACCCAGATCATCCAAGGAACACTTGGTGCCACATCCCAGAGACTCTGATTTAAACTGGGCTGTTCCAGGGCCAGGCAACAATACTCATTACAAACTCTTTGAATTGTTCTTACACCGAGCCAGGATTGATAATCAGTGGTTCTAGTCTCTCGATACACCATTCCTGGAAGTATCAGAACTCTGGGGGATTTCAAAGGCCCACACATGCCTAATGAGAGGACCAAACAAAGTGTCTTTGACTCCCATGTGTTTCTTGGGTACTGAGGATGGTTGCCAGGTGCCTTCGTGTTGCTGGAGGTACCAGGAAAAGTGACTCATGGCTCTTGCCTCAAGTGGCTCAGAATCTAACAGAGAACACAGATGCATGTTTGAAACATCCGCAACAGGATTCCATTTGTCATTTACTGAGTGTCTGAAAAAGGCACAAGGGTCGTGCCTCGTTAGCTCAGTTGGTTAGAGCGTGGTGCTAATAAAAAAGGCACGAGGACTATGCAGACACTTGGTTGGACTTCATGAGAGCCTGGCAGGGCGCTGGGGAGGGGAGAACAATCATTCTACCTTCAGAGCCTGCGGACAACTTCAGACTCCTTTCCTGTGGCCCATCGCCTTCCTACCACGAGGGTACACTGGGGCCCCGGGGAATTCAACCTCTTGTCCAATGCCACCAAACTGCAGGTCCTTCCGAGCAGGTTCTGGTTTTCCAATAAGAACAGTAAGTTCCAATAAGTTTCTCTCTCCTCTCCCCTCTCTGATACTCAGTACCCTTTCACCCTAGTGTTCAAGCTAATTTAGAAAAAGAAATGGATTCCCAAGCCTACGACTGCCTTTGCAACAACTCTTCTGCCCCCTCGGTGCATGCCGGGCATGGCATCTTCCCTTCAGTGACTGCCAAGACAGCTGTTGATTAGCCAGCCACCTCCGTGTCCTCCCCTGTCCCCTAACAGGTGGCAGATGGTGCCTGGAGAGAGCTAGAAAGGTTATGATAATAGCCTGAGGCAGGAGGGGATAAAAGTTGGATACAGGATGAGGTGCAACGGTTGCCCCATATGCTAGGGCACCGGTGGATGTATAAGTGGTTGACTGCAGTAGGGATAACTCTGACATTCTTTTTCTTCCAATATATGTATCCACATCTGCCTAACATTCATCACGCATTTTTCTGTGCCATATTTCCCAAAAATGGTTCCCCAAAGGCGGAAAACATTGAGACCCTCAAAAGAAAAGTCAACCGTTTTCCTCATTGATATAAAGAAGGAACTAGTATGGAAAAGGATTAAGGAGGAAAAGACAGAGCATAAGTATGACTCGACAACAGCCACTACTCCACCCCTGAAGGAATGACTTGCAGTGGTCCTCCATCCTGTCTGTGCATTAGAATCACCTGGAGGACTTCTCCCACTGTGGATGCCCAAGGGGCCTGACATTTTGACCGAATGACTCTGAAACTTTGGGAACGGGGTCTGGCATCAACACAGGGCTTTGAAACCTCTCCAAGAGGATTCTAGTGTCAGGTTCATATCATCGTACTTTGTCCTCCCAACCATCCTATGAAGTTGATATGATGACGAAGATGACAGTTGGTGGTGATGATGATGCCCATTTTTATCAATAAGGAAAATGATGCTCAGACTGGCCTCCCATTAGATAACTAGTAAATATCAGAGTGGAACAGTAACTTCTGAGCTTGGGTTCCTAAGCATCATGCTGTACTGCTGTCTACAGAGAAGTCTTTAAACTTAATATGGCTTTAGGAAGGAACCAAGTACTGCTGGGAGCTATCTCCTTCACAGATCAAGCTCTCCTGTTGTCAGGGAGATAACAAGGGACCCATTCATTCACTTTCCCACAGCGTCTACCTTTTAGCTATAAGGCACCAAACACAGACTAGGCTCTACACTAGGCTACGGAGGATAGAGTTTGCTGCCCTAAAGTCTGGGCCTCACCATGTTGGTGGTGTTGATGATGGTGCAACCACAAGCCGAGATCTCTTGAGGGCCCACCATGTATCAGTTGCACTTCATACGTCAAATACTGCTTCCTTTACTACTCAGCACTATTTCACAATAGAAGGTGAAGGCTCAGAGATGCGAAGTGACTCGCCCAAATTTACACCGCCGAAACATGCTAGGGCTAGAGCGGGGATCCTGGCAGCCTGGCTCTGTTGGAAATGTCACCTAGAGCAGAAGTGCTGACACGATGCCACTGTTCCTCTAAATTTCTCTATTTCCATTTTCTTTTATTCCTTGGGTTGAGTAGTACAGGCCATGATGATCTTGGGGGGAAACTTCCTCCATCTCCCAAAGAGACTCAAATCCTTGGCAGTGAACTTTCCTGACCCTTGAAGGGACAGTGAGACACTTAACCAGAGCCTAGCACTTACCCTAATCATGGGGCCAACCCCAGTGAGTGCATCAGAATTCCCCCTGGGCCTTAATTAGATACGGGTTCCATAACTCTCATGCTGGGGTCGATAGAAAAGCAATTTTTCCATTTGGTCTCTCTGAGGACCCTGCTTTTTTGCCAGCCCAGGGAGGTGGCCCATGCATGTGGTATACCCCGAGGTCAATAAAAAGCTTTAGAATCCTTCAGGATTGAGTGGAAAATATTCTCATTATAACATTAGAAAAACTTAAAAAAAATAAATCAATGAAGTAATGGGATATAACACCGAATGAGCCCTTTAGGTAGACTCAATTGTTTTACCCACATAAAGCCTCTGGATGATGCATAATGGAGATGCAATGAGTTATTCACTGAAGATGCAGCCTGGGAGATCCAAGGAGATGAGTAGCAGTTAAAGGGGGAGGGAGCATCTCAATAGGAATGAAAACAGAAACCAAAGATGATCTTACCCCCAAAGTCAAAACTAGGGGTTTCATGGGTGATTTGGAGGATGGTTGATTTTGTTTGTTTCTTTCACTGTTGTTGTTGTTGCCATGTTTTAAAGAAACTGTTCATGGAATTTTAATAGAATACACGTTGCATTATTTCACCTTTTAATTAAGATCAAGAGTGAAGCATGCCTGGATTACTGAGGAGTCTGAATTAGTAGCTAAAAGGCAATGCAGTTCTATTTCTCCTAAATGCAACAACTTTCATTAAGTTAACAGCATGTCATTCCATGGTGATCCCGAAAGAGTTCTGATTTGATTTGGGGATAAGAATATTATTCATTCTCTCTCAAGTCACAATGTTTGAGGACCTATGTCCACGGTGTATGGTTAGGTACTTACAGAAACAAAGCAGTGAATAGAGAGTTTCTGTTCTTGTGGGTCTTACACACTACGATAAAAGATAAGCCATGCATTGCAGAAAAGTATTGGGAACAAGTAGTTGAGAGTGTGAAACTCCTAGGCCAAAGAGGGAATGGATAATACCAGTATACATTGACAGGCATCCTTTCTCCTAAAATGGTTTGCCAAGTGCCCTGTATGTATTAGGGACTTAATACACTAGGTATACGAGATTCTTATTATACACACGTACAGTTATCCTTCCTGGGGAAATGTTGTATTTTAGAAGTTTCCCTCCTTCCCCATTAACTCACCAGCTCTTGATAAAGCATGTGGCATTGTTTATATAAGCTGGCCCCATGGCTATGCAAGTGATTCATAAACATCAGAAGATGGTCACTTCACAAGTAAGTGATAAATTTTCAGAAGCTATAGGCTTGTTTATCAGGGGGAGAAAAACAAAGAGAGAAAGTATTGAAATTTAAACTGCTTTTTTTTTTTTTTTTAGTGTTAACAAATAAAAATTTATTAGATTTTTATTTCATAGTAAAGAACATAGGCTCATTCATCAATGTATCTAGTAATGCTTTTTATCTTAGTTTTCCCATACCATGAATTTATACTGACCACTTTCTGTTTCTCTCAGTAAATGATGTTCCCCATGTTCAAAGGAGTGCTTGCATCACCACTAAATACAAATGGTTACAGGACTTTGTGCAAAAGGGAGGAGGGGCGGTCTGGCTCATTTAAAAAATAAAGAAAAGAAAACACAACCCTAGGACTGTGTTATGTTTGATGTGTGCTGTGAACAACTGAAACCCATTCTCCTCTGGTTCAAGATCATGGTATACAGATTGCCAGCAAACATATGAAAGGATGCTCAACATCACTAATCATTAGAGAAATGCAAATCAAAACTACAGTGAGGTATCACCTCACACCGGTCAGAATGGCCATCATCAAAAAATCAACAAACAATAAATGCTGGAGAGGGTGTGGAGAAAAGGGAACCCTCTTGCACTGTTGGTGGGAATGTAAATTGATACAGCCACTATGGAGAACAGTATGGAGGCTCCTTAAAACACTAAAAATAGAAATACCATATGACCCACCAGTCCCACTACTGGGCATATACCCTGAGAAAGGACATGGAAGCGACCTAAGTGTCCATTGACAGATGAATGGATAAAGAAGATGTGGCACATGTTTACAATGGAATATTACTAAGCCATAAAAAGAAACAAAATTGAGTTATCTGTAGTGAGGTGGATGGACCTAGAGCCTGTCATACAGAGTGAAGTAAGTCAGAAAGAGAAAAACAAACACCGTATGCTAACACATATATATGGAATCTAAAAAAACAAATGGTTCTGAAGAACCTAGGGGCAGGACAGGAATAAAGATGCAGATGTAGAGAATGGACTTGAGGACACGGGGAGGGGGAAGGGTAAGCTGGGATGAAGTGAGAGAGTGGCATTGACATATATACTCTACCAAATGTAAAATAGCTAGTGGGAAGCACCTGCATAGCACAGGGAGAGGAGCTCAGTGCTTTGTGACCACCTAGAGGGGTGGGATAGGGAGGGTGGGAGGGAGATGCAAGAGAGAGGGGATACAGGGATATATGCATGGATATATGTATACAAATAGCTGATTCACTTTGTTATACAGCAGAAACTAACACAACATTGTAAAGCAATTATACTTCAATAAAGATGTTAAAAAAAGAAAAGATCATTTAAATGTATGTGCCTGGGAGATGGCAGTGTTTTGGTTGGGCTTAAGCCTCTCTTTGCAGTTGGTTTCCTTCTAGCAAAAGGTTTCCACCCTTCAGTTTAACTGTACGGCATCAGAGAGGAAGCTTCTTGCCCTACTCATAACTTCAGTGTGATGGTGGGAGAGAGGTCTCTTGGTGTCAACAGTTTCTCTCCAGGTGACTCGGTGTCAACAATTTCTCTCCAGGTGACAGATTGACAGCTCTGGTCAACAGGGTTAAATTGCTTCTGGGAACTTTTCATAAAGTAGGGTTGCTTCATTTTGGCTACTGGTTTTCTCAAAGGGGGAGGGGATCACTAGTTTGAAGAGGGGCAAGAGATGAGAGGATACACACGCTCGGAAAGGTAGGTACTATGCCACCAGGGAAACAGGACCTATATTTCTCCTACCTAAAAACTTCACCTGAGGTGAAACCACAGTACCATCTGACGAATGTTAAATCAGAATCCCTTACTTATAAATTCCAAGGCGGCAATGAAATCTGTTGGAAGAATCCATTCTCAGTCAGTTCAAAATCAGCAGTGGTTGCAGCCACGAATAAAGTTGAGGTCAGTAATGGGGGGACACGTGACATTAAACGGCCCTACTAGAATAGCAACCATGACCTCTGCATTTCATTTGCCATTCAGCCAACATGTTAGTAAAATAATACAGTATGGGATGGATCCTATTTTGCTAACATGATATGTAGATCTCTGATACCAATCTCTTACTTATGAGTAAATTACAAATGTGCCGCCAGCTCTCATGTATTTTTACGTCCATGTACTACAGTACTTCTTAATCTACATGCAGTAACCCCTCACCTTGATCGAGAGAGACAGAGACAGAAAGGAGAGAGAGAGGGAGAGAGAGGGAGAGAGAGGAGATTGAAAAAGACAAATAATGGACATAAGTGAAATAGCATCTCACATCTTCCCAAGTTGAGTGTACCTGGACATGAATCTCAAATATCCAGTCAATAATTATAGCCATTAACATTCCTTCCTCTTGTTTGTTGCTCATTTTAATGTTCAAAATATGGAGACTCTATAAATCGACTAGAATAATTAATAAGAAATATCCTGGATTGAAAATGCAATTAAGGTCTCTACAGCATGTATATGGATGCTTCTGTTGGTTGCCTATTTTAACCACAGATCCCTAAAGACTTCCACAAGAAAACAGTTAAGAAATTATGGCTGGTACCTATGAAAGCTGTGAATTATAAACAAACGTTTTCATGAACAGAATATGGCCAACTGAATTTTATTTTTCAGCGCAGTGATCTTCGCCTAAAGCTACCAGTTCTGCCGGTTACGTTGAACATTTCAAATGTCAGGGTTTTGCCGATACAGAATTCCTTCATTAGGTGCAGCTCAGCTGCCTCACCTCCCTCCGCTCCCTTGAAAGTGGGAGATACCGAGATGGAATCTCCTTGTAACCAAATCATTCCCAGCCCAGAGAGTAGCAGAATCCAGCCAGAATGCAGGGCCTTCACATTTAATTTCCTTAGCTAAATGCTTGCTATCTGCCGTGAGAGCCCTCGCAGTCCTCAAATCTTTCATTCAAATCTGCAGCGTTCCACTGAAATTCTGACAGAGGCGACATCTATGCAGAACAGAGCAGAGGAGGGATTTCCAGACGGCAGAGAAATAAATGTGGCTCCCAGGTAATCAAAGGATAGGTACAGATGAGAGTTTGGAGTGAAATCTCACCTTGGAAGAAAAGTAGCTCTTAAGAGGGGTCTCTTGGCGGGTGCGGGGGACAGGGGTGGACCGTGGCTTGGTGGTGGGGGGCGTGGGGATTGAGAGGTTTCTAGGGGAACAAGCACAGAGAACTGATTAAGCAGATGAAAACAGGGGGGATGGCTTTCTGACAGAGTTAAACACATCCAGCTCTCAGTGGCTCCTATTTCACAGTTTGCAATCAGTACATTTTCAATCCTGTGATTTAAGAAATAAAAGGGAGAGGTAGAGGGGCAGCAAGTTTCACCAGGTTGCCACGTCATTTTACCCCCAGGCGGTGACCTCAGGGTGGTGGGAATCACACGGGAAATGTGTGGGTGCCGGGAATGGAGGATGCTCTTACTTCCTCAGCTGGGGACTGCAGCACGACCCCCGAGAGGAGGAGATATTACCGATTAAGTCTTAATGAGATTTTCTGATAGAGAAAGAGTTGGACCAGGAAGGGTTTTCTGAAGGCAATTTCATTCAGTTCCACACCTATTTACAGAGGGACTATGGCACGTAAAGCTAGAGCCATGCGAAGCTCCAGACACCACAGGGAACAGAATCATGAACGGTGCCCTGTCTTTCGGGGAGAGGAGACAGGACCAGAATGAGTAACAGGACCAGCCTAGCCATGGGAAGTGCCATGAGAAAGGTATAGAGAACCTCCCCCAGGTGGTCAGGGAGAAGGGAAGAGACTTGGGTTTCAAGATGCTGTGGTTTTTCAGATCAATCAACTTGCTGTGGGTGGAATACAGAAGTGAAAGGGACCTAACCTACAAGGGAAAAAAAGAAACAAAACCTGTGGGTTGGAAATTTAGGGAGGTGGGTGACCATTGGCCCAGGATGCTAGGTTAAGCATGTGAGTCACGGAGAAACTCCTGTCACTGACATTTACATGGATGAGCACAGCCATGCATTCTTAATGGCGGACAACATGATTTTGCTCCTTAAGGGGGTGGAAATTGTTTCTTGGTGGAAGGGGGCAAAAAAATCTTATATGTTACAATGGTTTGAGACTCTCCAGAGAGCCACTCTTCATAATCAGATATACAGCACACTGGTGGAATTAAATTGAATGCGGGGAGGGAGGATGGCTAGTAAAACAATTGTCTAGAAAGGCTTGTTGGTGAAGGGACAGCAATAATGACAAAAGACTGAGAATTACTGGCCGAGTCTCTTCCCACGACAGCTGCCTCTGCCTCTCAAAGAGACTGAAAATGAATCTGGGGCAAATCCTCAACCCTCTGGCACGCAAGGCGGCTTCTCCAGAGACCCGAGTCCTGACTGTGGAGGTGCGGCTTAACCTCTCTCCTCTCCGCAGCTCTAAGGGTGAGACCTTTGGGAGAAGGGGGTGACAGAGAGGGAAGGCAAGGGAGCACAGAGGAGAGTCAAGATCAGACAATTCCCGGCTTCTCTCCGCCATTGAAAATAGGTCACGGATTTACATTTTGTATATTTATTTTTAAAAGTGTATTTTAGAAGCTCACCACTCCCTCTGAAAAATGAATGATGTCTTTAATAGTTTATTTTAATTCCAAATTACAAAGGTGGTATGTATCCATGATGGAAATTTGGGAAATGCAGAAAAGACAAAAGAAGATAATAAACTAACACCAACCAACGCACGTAATCCTATTATCCTGAAGAAACACTTCATGATCTTATGATATTTCCCCTAGACCAGTGCCACCCAATAGGGTAAGTGCGAACCACACGTGGCTACTGAACCCTTGAAATGTAGTTGATCCAAATTGACATGTGCTGTCAGTGTGAAATGTGCACTGGATTTTGAAAGCTTAGTATAAAAAAAATAAAATATTTCATTAATACTTTTTATACTGACCACATATTGAAATGATACTACATTGGATATGCTGTTTTAAATGAAATAGAGTAAAATAATCTCAACTGTTTCCTTTTACTTTGTTTAATGTAACTACTAAAAAGTTTAATATTTACATATGTGGCTTGTACTATATTTCCATTGGACAGTGGTGATCCAGACCTTACTTATGAATGCACATATGTACACATGCATATACATACCTTAGCCAATACATACTGAGGTGCAAATTCTTTTGCAATCTCTTTTCTACTATATATAAGCTGGGCATCTAGCTTGGCAATACATATTTCATTTATATTTAAAGTGAATGTTTAAGTGCTAAATAATATTGCATTACATGACTGTAACTAAATGTATTAAACCAATCCCCTGTCAGTGGATACTTAGATTGTTATCAATTATTGACTATCCTCGCAACTTTTCAATCAACATCCTTTTAACCACATCTTTGCACACAAAGCTTCCACAGCAGCGTGGTAAAGCAGAAACAGCACTGAGTTTAAGGCCAGACAATTCCTGATTCAGATCAGTCTCAGCCTTTAACTAGCTGTTTAACATTAGGCAAATTGTATCTCCAGCCTCAGGTTCACTGTCTAAAACGGGAGCAGTTTCACTATTTTTCAGCCCTGTTGAAAGAATCAGAAATGGTATTGTTTGGGGGCGCACTTGAGACACTCAGTGAATAATAGGTAACATTTTTAACACTGTAAATAAAACAAGAAAGATGCTATTGCTAAAATATTACAGAACTGCAGACACTCACACCACAACAAATAAAAAGACAGAAACTATAGAAGATGACTTCATATTAAAGGCCATCAATGAGTATCTGAGTTGAAATTTGAAACGTCTAGAGAGACTGTACAATATCCACTAATCACGCTCTCACTGGGAAATTTTCACCAATTTAAGACCAAAATCACTCATCCCAGAGTTCCAACCCTCTTCCTCTAGGTCAGCCCTGAGTGGAATATATCATAAGGTACCATTCTAGGTAGACACAACCATGTTTCAGAGACATAATGCTTACAGTTTAGTCTGATGATAATAACAATTCCAAAATAGGCCTGTGAATGTCCAGCTTAGATGTGAATGGCTCTCACCTCTGATAGGAAGACAGAGTTGAGTTGCAACATCACTCCTTTCATAAGAGGCAGTACAGAGGATTATAACCTGGGAGGCATATGAAGATGTTCCGGCACAGTTAGATAAATGACAAAATGGCACGCGGAATGGGCATGTATTGATAATGCAGAAGGGAATAGAACATGCTGGCATCTTGGAGGGACTGATCAGGCCACGGATACCTTCATGATGGAGGCTGACTTGGGCCATCAAAGACATGGGTTGGTAACCCAATAACCTCAATTAACCTAAGGAAGCCCAGAGTTGGTCCTGCCACTGGATGAGTCATCCAAGAAGCAGTCAAGTGGCTAAGAGTACATAAGTCAAGAACACTTCTTCACAGAGTGATGAACCCTGAGTCCTGACAGCCAAGCAGCTTCTACTGGGACCCTTATTCCTCCATCACTTAACTGTGCAACTTTAGCCGAACTATTTAACCTCTTTTTTCATCGGTCTCCTCAGTGCCAAACAATGGGGTCAAGGGTTGATGTGAGGATTAAAACAATAATGAAAAAGCCGAGGGCTTGCTTAATGTGGTAGCACAACACCGACATAGAGTAAGCTCTCAAAAATATCAGGGGTTCTGTAGATTCCGCTACTTCTAAGTCTTGTGCCATCTTTTTTCTTTCTTTCTTTCTTTTTTTTTTTTTTTTTTTTTTTGGCTGTGCTGTGCAGCTTGCAGGATTCTCAGTTCCTCAATCAGGGATTGAACCTGGGCCATGCAGTGAAAGCCTGGAGTCCTAACCACTAGGCCACCAGGGAACTCCTGTGACATCTTTTAAAGACAACACTGATTTGCTGTCTCAAATTCTGATATACCCTTCTCCTGATACAATAAAGCTCCTAGGTAAAGACCTTACAGACTTAGGTACTGAACATACATAACATGAAATCCTACAACAAGCATTTCTCAAGAGCTCTCATGCACAGAGCTAGGGCTCAGTGTTAGAGACACAACAAGACAAGATCTCTGCACACACACCCCCCACAAAGAGCTCACAGCCATAACTAGGTAGCATGATAAGTCATGAGAGGGTTGGCACAGGTTGGCACAGAGTACTACGTGGCGATGGAGAAGGCACCCAATTGCTAAGAAGCTGGACAGAGAGGGGTGACGCTAAAGATTGGGCAAGATGGGCACGGAGCAGTTGGCTGGGGATAAAAGAAAGAGGCAGGAGGTAAAAGCATTCAGACAGAAAAAAACATCCAGAAAAGGCATGGAGGTGAGAGTGCCTTTTGGGTTTTGTGGGAGGCGTGCGGTTAGAAGGGGAGGGATGATGGGAGTCAAGGCTGGAGAGGTGGGTGGAGGTTCGATTCTGAAGACTCTTTGGGAGCTCAGATTTGACCCTGAGGGCTACGAAGAGCCTTGCTTGGTTGTTAAACCGGAGGGCACCACGCAAAGCAGAGCCAGAAACCAGAGCCTGGCATTTTCTGCTTTTTCAGCCTTGAGGCCACTGGCATTGACATGAGTTTCTGAGCAGCTTCTCATAACAGAACTGACTGAATGATTTGTACATTTCTCCCCCAGGAATATACCTGTGAATGGAGAAGCAGCTGTGAACCACACCCTCTTTGGTCTTGGTCCTTGCTTCTCACAAAGAAACAAGACAAGTATGGATTACACTTTGTTTAACAGAACTGTCAGAACGCAAACAGATTGACCTGGATATGTTTGCTGAGTCCAGCAACACTGTGTTTAAGAAGTTATTATAAGAGAGTAAACAAAGAAGAGGGGAAAGATGCAGAACGCTTATTTACCCAGAAGGGCTTATTATCAGAGGTTAAGATGCTGAACTTCTTTTAAAATGTGTGCATGCATGTTTAAAAAATTGACAAAATGTGTGTAGTCACACTCACACACACACACACACACACACACTGTGGAGGCTCTAAGATTATGGCTCTGACAAATATGGGAAGGAAGTTACAGTAGTGGAAAGGCTACTTGGTCTAAAGCCAGAAACCTGGGTTCAAATCCCTCATTTGACACTGCCTACTATATAACTTTAGCAAAAAATGACTTAATTTCACCTAAAATTGAAATAATACTAGCTAACCTAAAAATATCTTGGGTTTGCTCTGTGACCAAAATTAGAGAAAGGATTTTAACGGAAAAGATCAGCTCTGAAACAAGTTCATCGATGAGTAGTGTGGGCATCTAAAGAGCTCACACACACCCAAAGCGTTGAACAGCTACCAAAGCCCAACAGTTCCTTGTGGTGCTGGAGAGCAGCCCTGTTTTGCCAGATCTGATTTCTAGTAAGAAACCAGAAATCTAAATGTCTATGTACAAATTCCTGAGTTTTCAATGTTGGCACCAAATTGAAACTTGAAGCAGCTGGAAGGCAACAAAGCACAAAAAGCCTCTGGGCTTTCAGACTGAGACCTCTGCTCTAGTCAAGTGCAGAACCTTTTCTTGCAATTCGCATACGTGGAATGGTGAACGAAACGTGTTTTCCAGTTAGCTTATGAGTTCCATTGTCCACTTACTCTCAAGTCAATAGAGGGAGGGACTGAAATTCCAAATTTCAAATGAATGAATGAAGCAATTAAAAAAAAAAAAAAGCCTTCCAAGGGAGGACCAGTGCTTTCCTTCTCTTTGGTTAAGTAAGGGAACTTCCCATATCTGGCCTCTGAGCTGGAAAATAAATTCCCTTCTCTTCCTGTTCTGAATTCCAAATTCGGCAGCTATGTCTCCAGTATCCTGGTAAACACCATCCTTCTCCACTTTACTTCTGACCCACCAAATACTGTAGGCGTTTAGTATTTGCCTTCAAGAGTCTTTTTTTTTTTTTGCGGTACGCGGGGGCCTCTCACTGTCGTGGTCTCTCCCGTTGCGGAGCACAGGCTCCGGACGCGCAGGCGCAGCGGCCACGGCTCACGGGCCCAGCCGCTCCGCGGCACGTGGGATCTTCCCGGACCAGGGCACGAACAACCCGCGTCCCCTGCATCGGCAGGCGGACTCTCAACCACTGCGCCACCAGGGAAGCCCGAGAGTCTCTTTAAGAATCACTCAATGCCCCCAGTTCATTAAAGGAAGGGGAATAGCCAGGAGAACGCCAGCCTCCTAAAGCTTGATTCATTGGCAGACTGACATAAAAGGTGACACCCAGTGTGATCCTTCTTGGTAAATGCTTTCATATACAAATGCTCTGGGCTCATAAAAATTCTGAGAAACACAGTATCATGTTCTTCCACAGTCAATAGGTAAAATGTATTCATCTAAATGTACTCAGAGTCTGCTGAATTATGACCCAGGTGCCTGGGGTATAGAACCTGAGTCTTTGCCTTCAGGCAGCTGACTTTCTTGGAGGGAGGGGGTAAAAATTAATTAAGCAGAAGAACATGTATGTATAAGCACAGTGGTTGGGGAGGCAGCTGAGGGAATAAATCAGCCTACTTGAGAGGCTCAATTAGGAAGACGTGCACTGAGAAGACAACCATGAAGAAAAGCTGGCTCCAGAACTTTTAATCATCATGTCGACAATGACGGCCATCACCGTAACTGTAAATGTGAGCATCCCATTCTCCCAGATGATTCTGTAGGACTGCATCCTAATAGCTAATCCACAAGCAACTGCTAAGTGAAATCACGCTTTTTCTTACCGTTCAGAAACGTCATGTTTGAATATTAAAAACGAAAAATAGAGACACAACTTTCAAAGAATCAACAGAAGACATGAAGAGGATTTTCCCAGAACAAGAAACATGATTGGTCCAAGAACAAAAGGAGTGAAAACAAGGATAAACTTTAATAGTTATCAAATAAGTGTAAAGCAAATAGTTTCTGGTCAATATATTTTGCCACACTGGCAATTGGAAAGGATGTTTTAATGCTACTCTTCACTATTAAAGAAGATTTGGGGAAAGAG
>NW_006793838.1:174904-236686 GCF_000442215.2 Lipotes vexillifer
GAAAGAGTCTCTCTGAAACACTACCATTGAGAGTGTAAATTGGTTTAACCTTTCTGAAAAGACAATTTAACAATGTGTACCAAAAGGCTTAAACATTTGCATAACCTTTTATTCAAGTATTTCCACTCCTAGGGACTGATTCCAGGGGAAGTCCTAGGTGTGATTAAGATATAGACACACAATTGCCCATCACTACCCATTTGTTGTGGTGAAAAACCGGATATAACCCAAAAGCTCGGCAACTGTGGACTGTGGGAGAAAAAAATAGGATCTGGTACCCATCCAGTGGTTTACCCTTCAGCCCTTATGTTATTCTAACCACCCGATTTTTTATAGAAAGAAGCTTTATGAAGAACAAACTTTCCCACAATGTATAGTTACACTGAAAATTCGCATACATATGTACAGTTGATATACAATGTGTTGAGCAGCGGGAGAGAGAAAGAGAGAGGAGAACCCAGAAGGAGAGAGGAAAATCCTTTCTCTTTGTGGATGTAGGTAAAATTGATGCAAAACTCTAATTGCTATGGCCTTTGGGAGTCTAAAGACCTTCCCAGGTTTCTGCAAATTCCCAAGTGGCTTTTGTTCCTATTGCCTTCTCTGCCCTCCAGGATCCTCCTATCATATTTATGATCTCTCTACTGCACCATTTGCAGGGTCCATCAAAAAAAACAAAGAAAAGAAGCAAAGGAAAAGGAAATAAAGGGAAGGGAAAAAGAGAAATAGAAACTGATCCACCCCTGCAAAACATCTGAGAGCACAGCCAACTTTCCTGAAGGTTTGGAGTCACAGGAGAAGGTTGCACCCCGTAACCCTGAGCTGCCTGTCCTCCTCAGCTTCAATTCCATCCTTTCCCTCTCCCTCCACCTCTCTTGCCCTCTCCCCATCTCCCGTCAGTCCAGTTCCTGGAACTCTACGTTTTCCTCCTTCTGTTATACAGAGCACTGTGCTCTCTGGCTCCCATTCCCAAACTCCCCAAATCAAACCTATCCAGGATTCCACAGACAAAGGGCCTTTCTCTGAACAGGATGCAGGCATCACTCCTCTTTTGGAGGCAGCTATACATAGCAACTCTGCCTTGTTCCATATAGGTAGATGAGACATACATATTATAAATAGATGATAACTGAGCTGTTACAAAGGCCATTGTCACAAATAGCAGTTTTCCTGGTACATTTAGATCTAGATATATAGAAAAATAAATGAACTATAATGTTAACACACATTATCTCTGGATGATGAATGCCAAGCGATTCTAATTTTCTCTTTGTGCATATCTGCAGTATCCAAATTTTCTATAATACATTGGTATTGCTTCTGTAAGAAGGAGGTGGGAAGGTAGAAGACAAGTTAGCTCTCCAGAAAGAAGAAATGCCTGGTTCTGGAGGGAAGGTTGGGTCATGGCTGAGATAACAGATAAAACCATTGATAATGGCTAAAATTAAGTAAAGCTGCTTCTAACTCAGCCAAACAAAGCCAGCAAGTGTAAGCATGAAAGTCCCTGTTGATCCAGACCACCTTTTCCCCCCAAGGCTGAGAAGATGTGGAAAGATACAGTTAGAAGATGCTGATCGAATGTATTCTGCCCACATAGGACATCCTACTAAAAAGTGCCAGTAACTGTGAAGAGTCACCAATGCTGTCCTTTATGAGAAGGGAAGGGAGGCAACAGTGGGTAGGATAGGAGCACGGATTTGGGGAGCCATCCATGTGCCAGACACCGTGTTAGTACTTTGCACGTCCTATTTCTAGTGGTCACAAGGACCCTACGACGGAACTAGTACTATCTTCAAATGACAGATGAAGAAACCAAGGTTCAAAACCTAGAGTTCATCTCTCTCTGATTTGTTCGCCTTTTTTTTCAGGCAACTTTCCCAAATCAGGAGTTGTTCTTCCTTTGAGAACTACGTTCTAAAATACCTAGACAGACAGCCCCAGGTTTGCCCCCTGTAATGAAAACATAACAATAACCTGAATTTAAAGAGGCTGTGTTTATCATATTCTATGACAACGGAATGGAGAGATTCATAATAATAAATAGTCACTAATGTGTTCCTAAAATCACAAAATTGCTGTGTCAGGATAAAATTCATTTAAGTATGACTCATGAGCTTATAGGTGTTTTAACATAAAACTAATTTTTAGGCTCATATAATACTGAAAGTGTCATGCATTTGATTTTTTTTTTTTTCCATGCATTTGATTTTATAGAAAAAATATTATTATTAATAATAATTTCAAGTAACAATTGTTGAGCATCTATTAATGTATCTAATGCTTAAAACCCATTATATTGTTCAATTCTTAGTTAATGTTAGAGATATTAACTCCTGCCCCACCTTCAGAATGTGTACTTCCCCACCCTTGGCTGTGGGTGTGTCTGTGTGACTAGCTTTGGCTAAGGTATGTTAGCTAGTAGCCAGTGTGATGTGGCCAAAGGCTTGAAGGTGCTTGTATGATTGGGCTTGTTCCTTTATGCTTCTCCCATCGCCATGAGAACACCCCTGAGCTGGCCTGCTGCTCCCAGGAGGAGATGTGAGACACATGGAACAGGGGCCTTCCCAAGCTGAGCCCCCTAGATCAGCAGCTGTTAGCTCATCTGCAGACACAAGACTAAGTCCAGCCTAAACCAAAGTCCCCATGGGACTCCAGACACATGAGCTAAATAAATGCTTACTGGTGCCTGACAGATTCTGTGACTGTGAGGTAGCAGTAGCAAAGGATACAGGCAAGTTTCCTAATGAGGGAGGTATTGTTCTCATTCTTATTTTAAAATAGGAAAACCAAAGTTTAGGGAGGTTATGTAACTTGTACATCTAGCGGATGGCAGAACTGGAGTTCTGGTTTGACTCTAAAATAAAGCCTTCATGCTGAAGCCTACTTTGATTAATCAGATAGCCAGTCATTGAACCTAATATTAATAAGCACATGCTGTGTGCTAGGCACTGTCCATGGTGCTGAGAATACAGCAGTCAGCACAACAAAAACCCATGAACTTCAAGGGTTGTATTTCAGCAGGGAGGACAGAAAAGGGATCATTGAATTAAACTTAAGTAAAGAGAAACAAGCAGGTGACCATACATGACGACAGTAAATAGCTGAGCAAGGGCAAAGGCTTAGGATGGGAATACACTTGGTAAGTTTATGGAAAAGGAAGGAGACCACAGTGGAGAGTGTAGTTACATGGGGGAGAGTGGAGAGAGATGAGATCAAGGCTCAGAGGCTGTGGGCATTAAAAAGGACTCTTGATTCAATTCTGGTTACAATGGGAAGCCACCAGACCATTGTAGGTACAAGAGAAAAAATATTTTGGTTATCATTTCAGAACAATCTCCATGGCTGCTTTGCTGCAGAGGGAGTTTTGGGAGCAAGGCTGGAGACAGGGAGATGGGGGAGGAGGCTGTTGGAGCTGTCCAGGTGGGAGATGGTTGTATTGGATAGGGCAGCGGCTACGGAGAAGCTGAGGATTGTTTCCAAATTGCGTCTCAAATTCAAAAGCAGTCCTAACTTCCCTAATTCTAAAATAGACTTGGCTTCAGCATGCCTGAGCAAAACATTTACCAGATTAGAGACCAAACTAAATTGTGAAAAAATCTCTCAAAATATTTGCTTAGAGTAAAAAGTAAAAACACACATAGCAGTTGTGAATTAGTCATTCGCCTAAGGTGGGTGATAATTTATGCAGCACTTGTAGTTGAAAAAGAAATTTACATTTACACTGAAATCTATACATTTTTTCCCCCCCCAGGGATGGGCTAATTGTGTTTGCTGAATTGTTTCAAGTCGCATGGACTGGGAGAATGGAGTATCAATTTGCAAGGCTATAGGGATTAAATTAGATAAACCCAAAGGGAAAATAATTGGTAAATTGGGAAGTGTTGCATGAGTGTATGAAGTATTGTCTAAGGCCCTATGAAAGATTAATGGACAGTCAACTTGAAGTTAAAAAAAAAAAAAAGACCAACTTAACTTTGATCCTGAGAATCCTTAAGCCAGTAAGCAAACAACTTTCAACAAACAAATAAAAATATAAGACTCTACACAATTGTCTACCTGCTTCAGCCTTGGTGTAGCACCCCAAAAGACTGATGTGCTACCACTCAGAAAAATTATAAAGGCCATATTTTGAAATATTCTTCTTTCTTCTTTTCTTTTTTTTTTTTTTTGAGTGTGAAAACATGTTTTTCAAATCAGAATGTTCTCTCCTGGTCTCCAACCAGTGACCCAAAAAGCACACTGACCGCCCCCCCACACCACACGTATGTTTTGTTTGGCTCGGGTAAGGTATAAAGAATGACATCAGAAGTCAGATTTTTTTTTTTTTTTTTGCAGTACGCGGGCCTCTCACTGCTGTGGCCTCTCCCGTTGTGCAGCACGGGCTCCGGACGCGCAGGCTCAGCGGCCATGGGTCACAGGCCCAGCCGCTCGGCGGCATGTGGGATCTTCCCAGACCGGGGCACGAACCCGTGTCTCCTGCATCGGCAGGCGGACTCTCAACCACTGCGCCACCAGGGAAGCCCCAGAAGTCAGATTTTTAAATGGAGAGATTTTATCTAAAACATATTTTTAGACTTTCTTGAAAAAACCCCAGAAAATCTGGCATATTCCTATGTCAAAATGTGCCCTGGAGCTGAACAGCAGCTGTCAGTGTTAGATGAACTTGAGTTCTCCTCTCTGCCACAGTCCCTATCACTCCCTCCTGTGACCCTAACCTGAAGGCTCAGTAGCCAATGAGCTTCCCATGTGATACTGCATTTTTCTTATTGCAGAAGAATATCTATCCTTATCCCTATCATGAAAACTAGACCAGGATGGTCATATGTTTTATGACCCAGGCTGCCTCCTTTAAGTACAATCACTTCCCAGCTCCTGGGTTCATACATCTGATCTTTCCACGATATGTGAAATTAGAGGAAAGTGCATGAGAAGTGGAGGGAACTCATGGATAACAAGCCAGAGATTTACACGTTTCAGCAGTGACTTCGAATGAATATTCACTATAACTGGAGCCCTAGGCCAACACCCTGTGTGCTGACTGAAGTGCCCATTCTTCCATAGCACCGCAACGGAAAGTGGCTGCTGGCTCGGATTCTCGTGGAAGCATGCCAAAAACACAGTCCCACTTAAGAAAATTGAATATGATTTTGCAAAGGGGATGGCCAGACTTGATCTCAGTATGACAAGGAATAACAGAGATATGCGCTGAAGTGGCTCTCGCTCAGGGAGAAGGTCCAGCCTGGCCTGAGAAGGTGTATCTTCAGGATTTGAAGGAGCTCAAGCACTAGCAACTCTGCAAATCAAGACAATTGTAAATACTAAAGCATAGTTAATATAAAACAGTAGGGTTTTACATTCTTGTGGGATACTTTGGCATTTTCCTAGAACACATTCTGAAAAGGAGATGAAAGATACATTTCCATGGGTGTGTATTTACTTTTATTTTCTTTTTCCTATGGAGACACCCATTGATGACAATACTGCTGTCTAAAATTAAGCCAGAGAATGACCTATGAAATAGAAAACAAGTTTTAATATACAGGCGTTGCTCAGAGATAGTGCAGGTTTGGTTCCAGCCCATCGAAATAAAGCAAGTCATATGAATTTTTTTGGTTTGCCAGTACATATAAAACATGTTTACACAATACTGTAGGCTATTAAGTGTGCAATAGCATTGTGCCTAAAAATACAATGTGCATATCTTAATTTAAAATGCTTTATTGCTAAAAATTGCTAATCATCACCTCAGTCCTTAGCGAATCATAATCTTTTTGCTGATGGAGGTTTTAAGACATTATGAGAATTACCAATATGTGGTACAGAGACATGAAGTAAGCAAATGTTTTTGGAAAAATGGCTCCCACAGACTTGCTTGATGCAGGGTTGTCACAAACTTTCAATGTGTAAAAACCACCATACCTGTGAAGTGCAATAAAGCAAAGCATAATAAAGTGAGGTGTGCCTGTATAATAATGATTTTTAACCCTGTTGAGAATACAAAGACCACTTTGAGACACTGACTTACAAGCTATGAACATTCTGTATGAAAAAAAAGAAAAAGCATGTTAGACACACATACAGAGTTTTCTACGTGGCTTCAGAGGGTCTCCTGATTCTAACATTGAAATTAAGATCTTCGATCATGTGAAATCCAAGAATATAGCATCATCGTTAAAAATAAGGAGTATGGGGTCAACTGCCTGCCGTTGCCTCTGGCTCAGCCACACTCTGTGTGAACATTTTGAGCCTCATTTTTCCTCATCGACAAAACAATGATAATGTCAACCCATAACTCATGGACTTGTTTGGAAGATAAGTGAGCTGAATTCATACCAAGTGCTGGCATAGTTGCTGGCACGTGGTAAGAGATCAATAAATGTTCGCTGAACATTCACTTTCTGATTTAATACTGGCTGTGTGACAATTTTAATGAAAACCTTCAAGTGTATTTTATATTGGCATTCCTAACATGTTAAGTTAATGACAAAGAGAATACATTTTTTTACTATCTATTTATATTAAATAAGATTGCCAGAGCTTGACATTCTGAAAATCAAGTCACAAAAGCAAGAGGAGGAGCAAGAAAACAAAAGAAGGAATAGGAGGAGGGTGGTAGAGACGTAGGGCACACATGACCCAACAGGCAGGACAGGAAGTATCCCTTGCACCTGACCACAGACTCCCAACTATCCCACTGGCACAACCCGTATCTGGCCAAGACAATCAGGTCTGAATCAACAGGTCGACCACTTGCCTGAGGTCTTTAGTCAGTTCTATCAGATGACTGGTCAGTCCAACCATATCAGCCATACACGTGGCCAAGGCCTCAATCACAAATCCAGTCCAACAGGCCGAGGGATCCATATCAACAAGTGTTAACGTCTGAGTGAATTGACTGAGTGCGGGGCGTCGTGAAGCTGTTCTTCTGATGGTTTGTTTGGCTTATTCCCAACCAATGGCCAGGGGACCTTCAGTTGCTCAAGCCATGATGCAATCCTGAGCATCCTATTTCTCCAGCGTGTGTGTGACTGAGGGTGCAGGCTGAGGTACATCCTATCCATGAATTCAGCAAGTGGTAAAATGAAAGGGCTAATTTTTCCTGTGCCAGGAAGCCCTTCAACCTACATGGACAGCCTCTCTTCGTGGGCAGTGGGTTCTACAGCCTCCCATGGCCAGCTCACCTTGGAAGAAATCTGACAGGATTTGGTCCTCCTTGGGGGAGTAGCATACATTCAGGAAAAGGGCATTAGGAAGCCCTCCAGCATTCCAATCATTCTTCTCATGCCCAGACACTGGGAATGCTTCTCCTTGTCTGCATTTTGACATACCTCTTATCTGCTTTCTGCCTTCTTCTGCACCCTTGTTTGCAATAAATTTTGCAAAATAACCATGATGTCATAGATGAGGGAACTAGGGCTCAGAGAGGTCCAGTTACTTGCCCAAGGCCACACAGCCATCATGTGGCACAGCCCTTGTGTCTGCGGCAAAGACACCTGCGTTTCCCATGATGATATACTATGCCTGTTATTAGGTATTTATTTTTTCATTTGTTTTATTCAGTCATTTATGTGCAGTCATGTCCCTGAATGTTGGGTGAATGTTGCTGTCAGTCCACTGATAAGCTACTGTGAAACTATAGTTTCTCTGTGTTAGAGTGTATATATAATATACACGTACATGAGTGTGTTTGTATGTGTGTAGCAGTGAACAAACAGTGGTTCTCATATGGGGTGGGGTGGTAATCCCTCCCCCTGACATTTGGCAGTGCCTGGAGGCTTTTTTTTTTTTTTTTTTTCAGTACGCGGGCCTCTCACTGCTGTGGCCTCTCCCGTTGCGGAGCAACAGGCTCCGGACACGCATGCTCAGCGGCCATGGCTCACGGCCTAGCCACTCCGCGGCATGTGGGATCTTCCCGGACTGGGGCACGAACCCGTATCCCCTGCATTGGCAGGCAGACTCTCAACCAATGCGCCACCAGGGAAGCCCTAGAGGCACTTTTTATTGTTATGACTGGGATGTGTGTGATAATGGCATCTAGTATGTAGAGGCCAGGGATGCTGCTAAACTTTCTATAATGTGCAAGGCAGACTCCCCCCTCAAAAAAGAATTCTCAATCCAAAGTATCAATAGCACTGAGGTTTAGGAATTCTAAATATATATACACACACACAGAGATATACCTATTTCTGTATATGTACACACATACACACACACACACACACACACACACATATATATACATATCACATATATATACATATAACCCACCAATATAACTGTATATATTACATATACATATATATGTGTGTTTATGTACACATGTATTATCTATCAACACATCAATATCTATATCTATCTGTCCATATCAGGAGAAAGAGAGAAGAAGAATGTGGAGATGGACATATGTATATGCATGTGTATGTGTGTGTGTGTGTGTGTGTGTGTGTATACTTGTGTTTGTGTGTATGCACATATATTGATACAATTGAATCTACCCATTTGTGTCATATTTGTCTTCCAGATGTGGATTTATTCATAACGCACTCTTACTGAAAACTTGATGGAGGTAAAGAAGAGACATAGGTTTTCTTTACTAAAACTTCCAGATGCAACAAAACATTTTAAAATACCCCAACCCAAACCAAATCCAGAAAGGTCCATGCCATACAAGTTTTTGCTATGAAATTTTAATAACTTTTGAAACATCCTGCCCAGAAACATATTAGTCAGCTTGAATGAACCAAAGGCTTTAATTAAACAACCACATTTAGATGCTGGAATGCATAATTTGCCCAGTGAACTTCAAATTCCCTAATATTATAGGGAATCACATGCTTTTCCCAAGACAGTTCCAGGGGCCAGGAGGTGACTTGATCCCTGCCTGGGCCACATCCATTACTCAAGCTGAGCGGAATTAAAATAAATACCAGCATCGAAACGGAGGTGCCAGGATTAAGCTAACAAGTATGAAAACTCTGTGGTGATTTATTTTAGAGATGGGGCAATTTGTTTCAGGATTCTGAATAATCAGTCCTCTAGTGGGTTTCTCATTTTCCAACTGCAACGGTTACTTCTTTCTTGGCTCTCCTAACCCCAAACGGCAAATCTGATATAAATACAAAAAACTGCACTTCATAATAAAAAAAAATTGCTTCTCCTACCCCAACCTTATGGCTTAATTTTCATCATAGCTAGAACTGATGTTGCCATATGCTAAGGCAATTGCCAGGCAAGGTGGTAAAAAAAGTAAAATGTCACATTAAGAAAAATGTTTGTGCTTTTCAAAGAAATCTCCTTACTGGGAGAAAAATTTTTAAGAAAACAATATCCATAATAGAAATCAATACAATAAGTAACATACTTGTCTTTTGTCTTTAACATACATCTTTCACATGTATTATATGTATCAAATGGAGATTTAAAAATAAAATGTTAGTGCTTTAGTTTCCTCATCTCCAAAATATGAATGATGATTTATAAGCATGATTAAGTATTTTATGGAGACCAATGAATTGATACGTTTAAAGTAATTGATCAGTGTCTGATATATAATGTTCCATAAATGTTTATTATTATTATTAAGTCTTATAGTTTCAACAAGTAGGACGTTTTTGGAATTCCATGACAATTAAAATATTAGTCAGTATTGAGAAATTTTCTCTTTAGCATATTGATCTATATAGACTCAGTTCAAGTATTGATAGTAGTTTCAAGTAGCCAGATGAATATAAACGACATCTATTTTCTTCCTGCAAGCCGCATGCCCCATTTGCCCCATTTTGAGCTATTGCTGATTCAAAGGAACACACATAAAACCTCAGCACTTTCGAATAAGCTAGATGTCTATATCAAGGGTCCAGGATAGTAAAATAATACTCAAATCTAAGACAGGTGTATTGTTACAGTCTTAAAAGAGGGTAATAGTGCCTCAAAACATCCCAGTGTTTTCTGATTTCACCTTTTCTTTCATACACATGAAATGAGCTTGACAGGCCAGTTAATGCACTTTTTTTTTTTTGAGGCTTTACCCAGCTGATTTTATCTTTTCTGGATAACATCCCAGCATCTAAAGTCCCTATGTAAAAGGAGAAGCAGCCCCATGGTGGTATAAAACAGTGTGCTGTAGGAATGATGAGAAAGAAAAAGGACAGTGGAAGGAAATGCATGTGCATTTTGTAAGAGATTTTGAATTTGGAAGACTTGAAAGGCAGGGAGAAGACAGACGTGGGGCTCCCTAATAACGTGATGCTTGGGCCAAGGTTTGAAGGATGAGGAGAATTCATCTAGGAAAGGGGCAGGTAAATGTTCTGGGTAGAGGAAACAGCCCGTGCAAAGGCCGTGTGGAGGCAAGGAGCAGGGTCTTTTTCAAGAACTTATAGAAGGGTAAGTTGGCGCCGGTGCAGAGAGCAGAATTTCTTTTCCAAAGTCACACATGGAAAGAGGCAGAACTGGGATATTAAGCCAGTTAGTCCAACTCTGGTGTCTGAATTATTTGCTTTTTTACTTTGCTCATTGCATTCTGCTTTAGGCTACTGAGATAGGTAGATAGGAAACAAATATGTAAATAAGTTACAATCTGTGCAGCATTTCGAGCAGTGCCTGGTCCATAGACTGAGCTACGTAAGGATCCATTTGTACTGTTATTACTAATTATCATTGTTATGTACAGAAAACTTGATTAAGGGCATGGCCGGAGTCTATTCTACTCTCTGGCGATCCATCCAAATGCTCCGTGGGCATGGAGGAAGGAAGGGCAGAGGGGCTCATGGTCCCAGCTGGACCAGAAGACGAGTGTGCAGCCTTCTGCATGACAAGGCGAGTACCCAGATGCCAGACAGGGGAAGTTATTTTCTGTGATGGCATCTGGCATGCTGGCCTATCTCATTGACATTTGTGTTGGCTGCTGTGTTGCTGTCCCTGGAAAGTTTGGGAAGCAGCTGGCTGACCCCAAAGCCCACATCTCCTGAATCTGGCTGATGGGTGACGCAATAACCTCTTTTACGTTAAGAACGGTTCACCTCTTCCCAAGCCAGCCCTAGATCCACCTGGTATCCAAACCACAACAGAGGCGGTCACTCATGCATGTCAATGTCCTACCAACAGTTACAGGCATACGAGAGAAAGAAACCTAGACTTTTCACCACCACTCACACCCCATGTGTGCTTCTGATGGCCCTGTCATTTGCTGAGTAACAGGCACGTGGACAAATCCAGATACACTGACCAGACTCTTCCTTAGCATTGACTGCATTTTCAATGATAGTTAAATAATTCAGGGCACTGAACACTGTTGTATGCCTGCTGCGGCCGAGGATTTTAAAAGCAGAAAGTTGTTCTAACACTTCTAAAAATGACTTACCAAAAGCCACATAGAGTATCAGTATTTGGGAAGTTGGCTACAATACCTTACAAAGGGGAAGCTATTCCCAGTCTAGAGATAACAGCTCACATGTTCATGATTACAAAAACAGATGGCCAAAAAGCCAAAAGTAGGATCTTAAGGGCAACGGGATGGATGCATCTGGGAGCTCCGGAGCAGAAAGATATTCTGCCAGATTTTACAACAGCTGAGAGAGAGCTGGTGGCTGTGTGCTGTGCAGTCTCGGAACCACTGTAAAGAGGATATGGGATCTAGATAAAACAAGAAGGGGGAGAACTGCTATACTTTTTGCATATGTGACATTCTTCTCTCCTGAAATTGAGTTAAAGCAATATGGTGTTAAATAGGTCCTATTAACCCTGGCTCACCCTGAATACGGGGTACTTGGGGCTTCCCTTTACAGATCTAAAGTACAACACTTGAATATTTGCTTTGATTATTGAGCCACTAAATACAAGAAAATGAATGCTTAATTTGTTTAGGTGTCCAATATAAAACACAAACAAGAAAAGGCTTGAATTTCTGAGATGCTAAAGAGTTGAGCACAGCCCAGATAGGCTATAGCCTGTATCTCTGGGATCTGAAGGTTTCCTTAAAAAAGATGCCCACATTCTACCTAAATCCCTTCAGTCACTAATGAGCTACGGTGCAATTCAGAAAATACACCTTTCCCAATGAATATTGAAATTGGCTGTCATTAAGAGAAAGCATTCGCAGGAGGGCAACAAGACAGTGATCAGTATTCATATGGATCTACACTGCCTCATTGATTAACAGCCTTCAACTGTAAAAACTGGAATGGTGATAATAAAGCATTATTTTTCGTGCAGCCTGACACAGGATATTACTTAGATTTAAACTTTTTTTTTTTAATTGAGCAAGTTTTAATGAATAGATTGCCAGGAAGGAAAACAGAAGGGCTTCTCTCCATCCCTCAACAGGACTTTTTTTTTTTTTTTTTTTTTGCCACACTGCTCTGCACGCGGAATCTTAGTTCTTCGACCAGGGATTGAACCTGTGAGCCCTGCAACGGAAGCAAAGAGTTGTCTTAACCACTGTACCACCAGGGAAGTTCCAACAGGATGTTCTTTTTCTTTTCTTTTTTTTTTTTAAAGTATTTATTTATTTATTTTGGCTGCACCGGGCCTTAGTTGCGGCGTATTTAGTTACAGCATACAGGATCTTCAGTCGCGGCATGTGGACTCTTAGTTGTGGCATGCATGTGGGATCTAGTTCCCCGACCAGGGATTGAACCCGGGCCCCCTGCACTGGGAACATGGAGTCTTACCCACTGGACCACCAGGGAAGTCCCAACAACAGGATATTCTTAATGCCACATGAGGTGGCATTGTCATATTCATTTCAAAAAGGTCTGTTCATCCCTAGATGTGGCTGACATCAACTCAAAAGAGCGAAAGGCAGCCCCTCTCCGCTTTCCACTATGCATGTTTCCATTCCTTGTATATAATGGACAAAGCTAGGAAGGTTCAAACAGTGTTGAAAATCACCAGCTTCTCCTTGTTAGTTTACTATGACTACATTTTAGAAATAAAGGTCTCTCAACCAAAACGTTTTGCTACTGTATCTCTCTATCTGTTCTTTTCAGCTTAGTCAGCCAGATCTCTTCCCTCTGCCTCTTGGATACACACCCTGCTCTAAGCCAAGAGCCAGAAATCCCACTGGGGATGGTCAGGCTAGTTCCTCCACTTTGGTGATCTTGAACAAGTTGCTGACTTTCTGTATGACCCATCTTTTAAATGTGAAATGAAAATGCGCATCCCAGAACTCTTCCCTCCTTCTAAGGAATGGCAACACTTTAACGCACTTTGAAAATATAGGATGCCAAAAGAATGTTTATCATTAGTGTGCCTACTAGTGATACATAGATTTATATGCCTCTTAAAGAACCTTGGCTGTTTTACATCCTTCCTTCCAGTGAAGCATATCTTGCGATGAAGAATTCCACCACGACACTTTGACTCGCCTAGCAAAAACTCATTAGACAGTCCCTCTTTTGGACTGCAGCAGGAGAAATAAATTTCTTGGATCCAAGCTATAGCTAGAAAAGCAAGTCTACAATAGGTCTCTAAAAATGGAATTGGGAGATGTTCGTGAATAATTCTCACGGGATATATGAAATTTCTCTCTATTAAATGCTAAAAAACATCCATGTACCAAAATGGGGTGCCTTGCTTTTTTTGGAAATTGAAAATGACTTTGAATGTAGTCTATCACTGACTTCTGATTTCTCCATTCAGGACAAGGTGTTTGGAAGGATTTGGTGAGACAGCAAGTTTGCTTTTTTTTTTTCTTTATTATTATTATAATTAGACCATTTGCATCTAGAAAACTTCATTTTTAAGTGCTGACTGTGACCCAGAACACGATGTTTATATTCCAGGCTGAGAACAAAAGCTTGAGGCTGCCCCCGTTCTTTATGGGGGAGCGGCTTTCTTCTTGCTCTATCTTGCACTATCCAAGGATATTCTTTCTCACCTTGTAATTTTGTAGTTTAAACGGATGGAACCACAAGCAATTGGATTTCCTGTCCTAGCTCACTCTTTTTTTTTTTTTTTTTTTTTTTTTTTTTTTTCTTGCGTTATGCGGGCCTCTCACTGTCGTGGCCTCTCCCATTTGCGGAGCACAGGCTCCGGACGCGCAGGCCCAGCGGCCATGGCTCACGGGCCCAGCCGCTCCGCGGCATGTGGGATCCTCCCAAAACGGGGCACGAACCCGCGTCTCCTGCATCGGCAGGCGGACTCTCAAGCACTGCGCCACCAGGGAAGCCCCTAGCTCACTCTTATACCTCCATGTTATATGCAACACACACTTGCTAGAAGCTAAACCATCCAGGAGCTAGTTCTTTTTGGTTTTTTTCACATCTTTATTGGAGTATAATTGCTTTACAATGGTGTGTTAGTTTCTGCTGTATAACAAAGTGAATCAGCTATATGTGTATATATATCCTCATACCCCCTCCCTCTTGAGCCTCCCTCTCAACCTCCCTATCCCACCCCTCTAGGTGGTCACAAAGCACCGAGCTGATCTCCCTGTGCCATGCAGCTGCTTCCCACTAGCTATCTATTTTACATTTGGTAGTGTATATACGTCAGTGCCACTCTCTCACTTCATCCCAGCTTCCCCTCCTCTCCCCTCTGTCCTCAAGTCCATTCTCTAGGTCTGTGTCTTTATTCCTATCCTGCCACTAGGTTCATCAGAACAATTTTTTTTTAGATTCCATATATATGCGTTAGCATACGGTATTTGTTTTTCTCTTTCTGACTAACTTCACTCCGTATGACACACTCTAGGTCCATCCACCTCACTACAAATAACTCAATTTCATTTCTTTTTATGGCTGAGTAATATTCCATTGTATATATGTGCCACATCATCATTTTCCATTCATCTGCTGATGGACACTTAGGTTACTTCCATGTCCTGGCTATTGTAAATAGTGCTGCAATGACCATTGTGGTACATGTCTCTTCTGGAATTATGGTTTTCTCAGGGTATATGCCCAGTAGTGGGATTGCTGGGTCATATGGTAGTTCTATTTTTAGATCTTTAAGGAACCTCCGTACTGTTCTCCACAGTGGCTCTATCAATTTACATTCCCACCAACAGTGCAAGAGGGTTCTCTCTTCTTCACACCCTCTCCAGCATTTATTATTTGTAGATGTTTTTGATGATGGCCATTCTGATCGGTGTGAGGTGATACCTCATTGTGGTTTTGATTTGCATTTCTCTAATGATTAGTGATGTTGAGCATCCTTTCATGTGTTTGTTGGCAACCTGTATATCTTCTTGGGAGAAATGTCTTTAGGTCTTCTGTCCATTTTTGGATTGCGTTGTTTCTTTTTTGATATTGAGCTGCTTGTATATTTTGGAGATTAATCCTTTGTCAGTTGCTTCGTTTGCAAATATTTTCTCCCATTCTGAGGGTTGTCTTTTCGTCTTGTTTATGGTTTTCTTTGCTGTGCAAAAGCTTTTCAGTTTCATTAGGTCCCATTTGTTTATTTTTGATTTTATTTCCATTTCTCTAGGAGGTGGGTCAAAAAGGATCTTGCTGTGGTTTATGCCATAGAATGTTCTGCCTATGTTTTCCTCTGAAAGTTTTATAGTGTCTGTCCTTACATTTAGGTCTTTAATCCATTTTGAGTTATTTTTGTGTATGGTGTTAGGAGTGTTCTAATTTCATTCTTTTACGTGCAGTTGTCCAGTTTTCCCAGCACCACTTATTGAAGTGGCTGTGTTTCCTCCATTGTATATTCTTGCCTCCTTTGTCAAAAATAAGGTGACCATATGTGTGTGGGTTTATCTCTGGGCTTTCTATCCTGTTCCACTGATCTATATTTCTGTTTTTGTGCCAGTACCATACTGTCTTGATTACTGTAACTTTGTAGTATAGTCTGAAGTCAGGGAGCCTGATTCATCCAGCTCTGTTTTTCTTTCTCAAGATTGCTTTGGCTATTTGGGGTCTTTTGTGTTTCCATACAAACTGTAAAATTTTTTGTTCTAGTTCTGTGAAAAATGCCACTGATAGCTTGATAGGGATTGCACTGAATCTGTAGATTGCTTGGGATAGTATAGTCATTTGCACAATGTTGATTCTTCCAATCCAAGAACATGGTATATCTCTCCATCTGTTTGAATCATCTTTGATTTCTTTCATCAGTGTCTTATAGTTTTCTGCATATAGGTCTTTTGTCTTCTTAGGTAGGTTTAGTCCTAGGTATTTTATTCTTTTTGTTGCAATGGTAAATGGGAGTGTTTCCTTAACTTCTCTTTCAGATTTTCCATCATTAGTGTATAGGAATGCAAGAGATTTCTGTGCATGAATTTTGTATCCTGCTACTTTACCAAATTCATTGATTAGCTCTAGTAGTTTTCTGGTGGCATCTCTAGTTCTCTATATATAGTATCATGTCATCTGCAAACTGACAGTTTTACTTTTTCTTTTCTGATTTGGATTCCTTTCATTTCTTTTTCTTCTCTGATTGCCATGGCTAAAACTTCCAAAACTATGTTGAATAATAGTGGTGAGAGTGGGCAACTTTGTCTTCTTCCTGATCTTAGTGGAAATGGTTTCAGTTTTTCACCATTGAGAATGATGTTGGCTGTGGATCTGTCATATATGGCCTTTATTATGTTGAGGTAGGTTCCCTCTATGCCTCCTTTCTGGAGAGTTTTTATCATAAATTCGTGTTAAATTTTGTCAAAAGCTTTTTCTGCATCTACTGAGATTATCATATGGTTTTTATCCTTCAGTTTGTTAATATGGTGTATCACATTGATTGATTTGCGTATATTGAGGAATCCTCCCAGAAGGGTTACCGTTTATTGGCCTGGGAACACTTGCCTTCAGCATGGGAAGACTTGCAGTTCCTTTGCAACTTTATTGCCATGACCCATGTATCTGATGAGGGTGTAGGGCAACAGAACAGCCTTTTGTGAACAGAGCTGAATGCAATGGAAACAAAATAAGCATTCTCAGGGAATAATTTCCACACTCTCCCTCTCTTTTCATGATAATATGACTCCTTGGGGTTGTCTCAGTTTTGCTGAAAATGAAATATATCAAAATAGAATTCAGCACATTCACGTCTATTCTCTTAGGACCAGGAAAACCAGTCAAGATGGAAATTTGTCCGTTGGCTAAACAGTCAGAAGTACTCCTGTTGCACAGTGATTGGCTTTTTCGCTAAGCTCAGCAGAAATAAAGCTTGTGGTCAATTAGTGTTTCCCTTAATAGGATTGTGCTGGGCAAAATAAACTAGAGAAAGAAGTTGAAGGGAAAACTGTCATTTAATGAATTCTCAGATGTTGTCATGTTTCCCTGAGACATACATCATCAATAAAAGAAGGGTTCAAAGTTCACCAGGCTGTCACCTTGTGCTAAAGTCTCATTCCTTGTTGAAAAGGCAGAGGATGGAGAAAGAGAGGGACATCCAGAAGTATATATACACAAAGTATATGTGTATCCCTTAAATCATTCCATCAGTGTGTACTTGATGGCAAAGCAGACTTCATAGCAATTTTAGGGCTGTAATAGTAATAATTTCCACACATGGATCTCATTTAACAAGCACTGATGGGAAGCCTTATTATATACCAAGTGCTGTGTTGGCAGAGCTTCATTCATGAATAAGACGAAGAATAAAAAAAAAGTAAGTCAATTTTTTAAAAACTTACAAATGGTAATAAGAGTTTTGAAGCACGCGAACAGGGTGCCATGGCCAAGAATAAAGAAGTCGTAGAGTCAGTCGTAGAGTTTGGAAAGGGTGGTTAGGACAGGTCTTTGAAGAGGTGACTTCTCATCTGGGATGGATCCAGCTAGGGACAAGTCAGTGCCAATGGGATCAGAGTGAGAAAAAAAAAAAAAAAAAAGGATGGGCTCTTTGGCTGTTGTGAGAAGAATCAAGTGTAAGCAAAGAGAATAGAAGTATGGGATGCGGCCGTTCACAGTTGTCTGGGAAAGTGTGATGGCACCCTGACTGATGTGGAGATGAAAAATAATAATAATTAGTGAGAAATATTGGAATGCGGATTTGATAGGATTTGCTAGCAACATGTGGTAAGTTTTTTATATATGCCATCTCAGTTTTCAAAGTAACTCTACTGAATGGGAATTATTTGAGTGACAATGTGCATATGTGTGTATTGGAGTGTGGGTGGGGTTACATGCTGCTTATTTATTGAGCAGCTAGCAGCTGCCAGGAACCATTAGCTTGTTTGAACCCTGCCATCACCCTAAGCCATAGGTATCTCTGGCCCTTTTTGCAAAACAAACGTGTGGCTCAAGCAAGTTACGTATCTCCCTAAGACTGCACCCTAGGTCTCCTTGCCTTTTTTTTTTTTTAATTAATTTGTTTCAATTAACTATTTAACCATTAACTATTTAACTATTAATTAACTATTAACTTTTTAATTTTAATTGACGTGAACAATTCAGTGGCATTTGGTACATTCACAATGTTGTGCAACCACCATCCCTGTCTAGTTCCAAAGTATTTCATCATCCCAAATGAAAACCCTGTACCCATTAAGCAAGTACCCCTCCCCCCCTTTCCCTTTGCCCCTGGCAAACACCAATCTGCTTTCTATTTCTATGGACTTATCTAGTCTGAATATTTCATATAAGTGGAATCATACAATGAGTAGCCTTTTGTGTCTGGCCTCTTTCACTCAGCATAACGTTTTTGAAGTTCATCCACAAGGTAGCATGTCAGTACTTCATTCCATTTTTATGACTGATTAATATTCCATTGTGTGTATAGATCACAATTTGTTTGTCCATTCATCCCTTGATGGGCATCTGGATTGTTTCCACCTCTTGGTTCTTGTGAGTAATGCTGCTATGAACATCCATGGACAAGTATTTGTTTGAATTTCTGTTTTCCGTTCTTTGGGGGTACCTGCCTAGCACTGGAATTGCTGAGCCCTAGGGTAATTCTATAATTGCAAATCAAACCTTTCAAAGAACCCCTTTTTGCCTTTTAAGTTTGGCTAGAATGATGAGTGATCTGGGTAAACTGCTTGCTCTTAGAGGCCACAGAATAGTGGGCATAGATACTTCCTCCCATCATTATTCTTACGAATTCTCTAACACTGTAGTCACACCAAACCACGATAGTCCATTCCTGACTCATTCTGACCGCTTTAAGGACATACGCACGCCCAGGTCAAACCAGCACAAGTCCTCCTATCTGTCTTTGCTCAGATAACAAAAACCAAACATGTTCTAACTTCCTGGGTTGCTCTGCTGGCTGGATGGGAGTTTTGGGCTATAGTGGTCTCTTTGTTACCATGTGGACAAAACCCACATGATCCAGATAACCATATTTACTCCACACTGTATTCTGGAAAAGTAGATCCTGAAAAACACTCTCCATTTAATAGAAAGGCCCCTAGTGCTCAGAGTGCTTACTGAGGTTCCACAGTTGGTAAATGCTGATGCTGGGACTCAGAACCAAGTCTTTTGGACCCCACAGCTCCAAAGACCAGTGGCTGGTTGCCTGGTATATCAGAGGGTAGAATTACAACCAGTAATTTGGGGAAAAACAAACGCGTTTTCCTAAAAGAAGGACTGTCAGTTGTCTAGGAATAAAATGACCTGCCCTGTGCAGTAGTAATTCTGTTGGGTATCAAGAAACTGATCAAAAAGCGGGGAGTAAGTTTAAATCCAGAGAGTAGAAATCCAACAGTGTAAATTCATGCTGGCTGACTTACAAGATCTTGAGGTCACTTTGAACTCTAAGTGGCTCTCTCTCCTCTATATTTAGTGCCTTGACTGATGTTCAGGAACAAGCTCCAGAATGAACACATCAGAAGCCACCAGGAGAACCCAACTCCATCACTTGGTTTCGGAAATAAAATCAACCCAGCTTTCCTTTCCCACATTGACTGGGGGCTGAAACTGCCACACAGTGCTTCATTATGGCCTAATGTGTCCACCTTTTTCCTTAATGTGCTGATCCAGTGCCCCCAATACGTGGGTTTGAAAGTCAGGCTGGTAAATCAGTCAACTGTTGAAGCCAACACGTTGAGCCAGAAATGAGGTGTGAATGCAGAAATACAGACCTTGCCCCAACACACAGAAGAGTAATTATTGTATTCTTTCTTGCCTTCCCTCCTAGATCATGAGCCCCAGGAGGAAAGGCACTGTGTTTCTTTTTGCTTACTGTACCATAATTTCTCAAAGCTCATACAGTGACTGATACATGGGAGAGATGCCCGATTTAAAAAAAAAAAAAATAGTGGAATGAGTAAACAGATGAATGGAGGAGAAAAGGAAGGCAAGAAGGGGGTATTTCTTTTAATTTCCCTTCCCTTCTTTTCTTTTCATCTCATAACACTAATATTTTCATATATCAATATCTGAATAATGGAGCCACCTACAAGAGACAAGAAAATATAACCAGGTCACTTCCATATGTCTTTTATAGGGCAAGTTCCAACACAGCGTTTTCTTTATGGTTAATGTACAGAAAGCTTAGTAGTTTCATTTTATTTTTGAGGAAATTTGGACCATCTCAGGGATTCATCAGTTTAGCGGGAAGAAGTATGCCTTTGTGAAATACTTTAGGACCTTGCAGAAGATTGCAATGAATTATTGGGACATTGCAAGGTTTAAGACTGATGCTTTCTGAAGCATGAAAGAAGTATTTGCAGCTTTTTTCTTTTTATGTTTAAATTACTCTGCTTCTTACTTGGCTACTTCTTCTGACCTTTTAGAGGGCTTCCTTCTTTCTCCTTGAGCTCCTTAACCATTTTTTAAAATAGTTTAGATACATCTCTTATGAGTTATTCTTTCTTAGCCTTCCAGCTGATATTCTCCTCACTTGACCCTTCCATATAAAGCCTCGCCAATATTATTATACTCTCTGCCCTACTCCATCCATCTTCTTTGTCTCACAATGCAATAGATAATGTGAAGCTATGGATCTATAAAACACTCACTTCTCATTTTCAAGCGAACATGAAGTTATGACCAAGGGGTTCTGGTTTTAATCTATTTTCCCCCAAAATGAATGTAATGGGAAACTTGGTCAAATCCACTTAACCTCTTGTACATTTCACCTTGGGATTAATGTTGTTCATGTTGTCCTTCATTGAGCTTTGACAGAATACGGTGAGCCAATAAAGTGCAGAGGGAAAAAAGGACTCCGAGAATCCTTGCACACCAAGGTCTGAATCAAATCTCCACTACCTTATAGCTGTGTGGACTTAACCTCTCTGGTTTCCACTTTCCCAATCTGTGAAATGCGGTTGCTATTACCTATCTCAATGAGTCACTGAGGAACTTCATTGATAGCACCTATTTAGAACTCCCACCCAGTGGCCACTCAAGAGAGTCCTAATGATGATTCAGGCTTTGAATCAGCAAACGTTTATTGAACTCTTTTGATAAGGATGGTGGGAGAAGGAAATGAGAAGGAGCCCTTGATTCCCCTCCTAATACGTGAATTACAGTCACTGTGGTTTTTCCATTTTACCTTGGGGATGAATATAAGTTCTAGCTCTGACCAGTCGGAAGTTCATCCATCCATTTATAAAATATTTATTGGGAATCTTCTGTGTGTTCACAAATAACAGTGAGCAAAATCAGACACAGCACTTGCTCTCTTTGATAAGCTTTGAGCTTATCAAAGCTCATCCGTGCCATGCCCCTATAAGGCAGTGATTCTCAACCAGGCAAATTTGCCCCAGGGGACATAGGTCAATGTCAGGAGAAATGTTGGTTGTCACAACTGTATGCTATTGGTACCTGGAGTTGAGCCCAGGAATACTGCTAAACATCCTACAGTGCTCAGGAGAGCACAAGAAAGAACTGTCTGACTGTGGAGGAACACTGCTATAAAGGAAGGGATCAAGATGTGAACTAATCCATCATTAAGGCAAGGAGCAAAAACAGCCAACACAGACTTCACTGCTTTGGTCTCTCCCAAACTGCACTAAGCTGCAGTTACGAGATTAGAGTTTCCTGCAACTGCCATAGGAAGGAAAGGATTCCTGGGCCTGTAGGCTAGGTGGTGCAGCTCAGCCTGGGGGCAGGAGGATGGACCAAATGGCCATGTTAGTGCCCTGTCTTTGTGCCCTGCTGCAATGACTAGGCTGGGAACACTTCGGTGTGCAGCTGGCATCCTTGGCTTTGAAGTTCAGTCAATGTTTTCGGACTCCTAAATCTGCCCCCAGGGAAACTGCTGCGTATAAAGAGCTGCAGAAGTAGCACTTGAGTAGAGATAGTTAGATAAATAATCCTGAATAAAAGTGCATATTTTTAAGTGCTTTATTAATACGGTTGTGTAGAGAGCATGCTAAATTCCTACATTGTGGAGATGAAGGTTACAAGAGAGGGATTATGCAGAGAGCTAAAGGAGAGGGGGGGAGGGAAGGAAAAGAACAAGGCAAAGGCAAATTCCTCCACTGTGTGTGTGTGTGTGTGTGTGTGTGATACACACAGTGAGAACAGATACAGATGCATGGATTTGGAGCACATGGTGTGTTTAGGAACAGTTCAGGGGAATGCACTGACACATTGCATAGGCTGCAATGTATATGACTGAAGCGACATGATGCTATTACACTAGGATTTGCAAACTCAAATACTTGCAGTGTTGAATAATTCCCATAAATAACTGAAGCTGGTCAGGTGGAAACTTTGGGGGAAACCCAGAAAGCATGAGGGGGACAACCGTATCTCAACTCCAGTCATTTGTTATCTTGGTGGGATGGGGAGAAGCCAGAAATTCATATTTTTATGTAAAATGTTATTTGTTAACTACAACCATGCACACACCATGTGAGCAAAAAAAAAAAAAAAAAAAAAAAAAAAAAAAAAAAAATAAAAGCCTCTATCTACAAGCCATGAAGTCCATTTGCCTGTCTGTGAGCCTCAAGTTTGTAATCTCCTACTTGGATTTTATTTTAATGAAATAGTTTGCTTACTTATTTATTTGCAGAGAGGAATGTACAAGAACAGGGGTTCTGAATATTCTAACCAGGTAGTCCTCCCGATTAGCTGTGACCTTAGACCCATCGCTGAATTTCTCTGTGTTGCCTTTTCTGGTTTGGGAGTTTGAGTCTGGAAGATCTACTTTATGGAGTCATTGTGAATAGAAAATGGTTTAACTATGAAAGCACTTAACACTGTTCCAATATCAGACAGAGCCACCAGATGCTGGCTCCTTTTTCCCTAAGGAGGCATAGCTGAAATAAGTTGTTATGGCAGGCAGGGGAAAAATCCAGAATTTTGTCCTCAGACTGTACATGCAGGCAGGTGGAGATCAATGCAGGTCCCTCTGTCCCCTCCACTTCTTTCTACCTTATTCCTTTAACTGAGGCCCTTTAGTGGACATTTGTCCCCTACATATACCAATAATTCCGACCTACTTCTGATAAGAATAACATCTTGCATTTATCTGAAGAAAAATTCCTATTACAACCCTAGTCTTATATAGTACACAACTTATATGTTCATATGGATTCTTATACATCCTTGGTTCTAAACCTGTCTAACCCAGATATCTTATGCTCCTTATCAAAGTAATTGGTTCAAGGATGGGTATGGGATACATGAGAGTTATCTCTGGGATGTTGCCTTGCATTATTGGGAAAGAGGTACTCTTTTTATGGTGATCTTGATAAACTGATAGGGTCTCAGTCCAGAATTTTGAGTGAACATCTTTCTACCATTTAGGGAGAATGTGTCATGGAATAAAGTCAACACCACGAAATTCAGAGCCTAGAGATACAGCAATGCACATTTGGTCACCTTGATCCAGCCATGACTGAAACCCACTAGGACATTAAATTCAGAGTTTTTAAAAGTACAGTATCTTCCACTTTTGATTAAAGGCAGTTCTTTTTGGATTTCTGTCACCCATAAACCAGAGTTTGGAGAAAAAAACACTACTCTCCCCCATTTGGCTATTGTTTAATGCAAGGCTCAATCACATCATCTCATGTGGCCCGTGGAAGGGAGACAATGTAAAAACTTACATCTATATTCATACTTTCTATCCATTTACAGTATGGCAAATAGGCAAAATGAATGGCTTTGGGGAAAGACCCCAGTTGGCCATCTAGCACTTCCATCTACTATCTGGGGACTTTGAGCAAGTTACTTATGTAACTGTCTTACATGTATTAGAAGGACTATATTACCTTCTGTATAAAGTCATTGAAAGGACTAAACAAGGTAATAATAACCTATTTTTGGAACTTTGGATATCATACACTTGGCTTACTGCTTTTCATGCATCACCTCATTGAATTCCTATAACAATTTAAAGAGAAGCATGTCACAAAAATGTCTTAGCCTAGTGCCTGACATATAGCAGATGCTCAATAAAAAGGATTCTGTTGGAGGAAAGGACTGGGAGTGTGGGATTAGCAGATATAAACTATTACATATAGGATGGATAAACAAGGTCCTGCTGTATAGCACAGGGAACTATATTTAATATCCTGTGATAAACCATAATGGAAAAGAATATATAAATAAAAAATGAATGTCTGTATGTGTATAACTGAGTCACCTTGCTGTACAGCAGAGATTGGCACAACACTGTAAAACAACTATACGTCATTAAATAAAATAATGCATATAAAAAAAAGTGGAAAAAAAAAAAGGATTCTGGGGCTTCCCTGGTGGTGCAGTGGTTGAGAGTCCGTCTGCCGATGCCAGGGACATGGGTTCATGCCCCGGTCCAGGAAGATCCCGCATGCCACAGAGCGGCTGGGCCCGTGAGCCATGGCCGCTGAGCCTGCGCGTCCGGAGCCTGTGCTCTGCAACGGGAGAGGCCACAACAGTGAGAGGCCCGCATACCGCAAAAAAAAAAAAAAAAAAGGATTCTGCCATCATTATCATCCTCCTCTTCACTGAGATCGAGTGCAGTGCTCCTCTACCTCAAAGAGCACCAAATCACCTGGGGATCATGCTCAAGTTCAGATTCTGAACTTCATGTGTGCGAGGGAGCCTGAAATTCTGCATTGCTAACCAGTCTGTAAGTGATGCTGATGGTGCTGGTCTTCAGACTATACTCTGAATAAAAAGGACCTAGGGCACCCAGAGCCAGGATAGCCCAAAATGAGAATCCCAATTGACTGGGTTTTGATTCTCCTATTTAATTTTAACCAAACCATAATTTCGTCTGGAGACATGACCTCCCCCTTTCCCAACACACACTAAACTGAAAAATCTAAATATATGATGCTCAAACTTCTCTCAGAAGCTCTGTGGGTGGGGCCCAGACAGCAGTAGTTTTACAGCTTCATAACTTGCAGGCAAGATTAAGAACCCCTTGACTAGAGGTTCCTGGGGAGGGACAGCATAGACCAAGGGTGATGACCACTTCCACTAATTCACAAGGGCAGATTTCAAATATCACTGGGACTGCCAATGACTTGATAGAGTAAGTAAACTGACATAAAACATGTTAAACTTTATTAATAACACTGAGCCAAACATATTCCATAATTTTTGCTTGAAACAAGACAAAAATAAGCCATTTTGTAATTGAAATATTGGTATTGTGGGCCTCTTCCCACTCGGTGATTGCATTAAGCCAGTTCTTCAACTGAAACTCTTTAGGCAAGAGAGGAGTCAGGGGAGAAAATATTATTTGAAAATCTAGTTCCTGCAAAACCTAGAAATATCAACTTAACATATCAACTGTTGGGAAGAAGAAGAGAAAAAGAAAGGGACTGAGAAAATATTTGAAGAGATTATAGTTGAAAACTTCCCTAATATGGGAAAGGAAATAGTTCACCAAGTCCAGGAAATGCAGAGATTCCCAGACAGGATAAATCCAAGGACAAACATGGCAAGACACATATTAATCAAACTATCAAAAATTAAATACAAAGAAAACATATTAAAAGCAGCAAGGGAAAAACAACAAATAACATACAAGGGAATCCCCATAAGGTTAAAAGCTGATCTTTCAGCAGAAACTCTGCAAGCCAGAAGGGAGTGGAAGGACATATTTAAAGTGATGAAAGGGAAAACCTACAACCAAGATTACTCTACCCAGCAAGGATCTCATTCAGACTTGATGGAGAAATTAAAACTTTTACAGACAAGCAAAAGCTAAGAGAATTTAGCATCACCAAACCACCTTTACAACAAATGCTAAAGGAACTTCTCTAGGCAGGAAACACAAGAGAAGGAAAGGACCTGCAATAACAAACCCAAAACAATTAAGAAAATGGTAATAGGAACATACATATCGATAACTACCTTAAGTGTAAATGGATTAAATGCTCCAACCAAAAGACATAGACTGGCTGAATGGATACAAAAACAAGACCTTTATATATGTTGTCTACAAGAGATCCACTTCAGACCTAGGGACACATACAGACTGAAAGTGAGGGGATGGAAAAAGATATTCCATGCAAATGGAAACCAAAAGAAAGCTGGAGTAGCAATTCTCATATCAGACAAAATAGACTTTAAAATAAAGACTATTACAAGAGACAAAGAAGGACACTACATAATGATCAAGGGATCAATCCAAGAAGAAGATGTAACAATTGTAAATATTTATACACCCAACATAGGAGCACCTCAATACATAAGGCAAATGCTAACAGCCATAAAAGGGGAAATTGACAGTAACACAGTCATAGTAGGGGACTTTAACACCCCACTTTCACCAATGGACAGATCATCCAAAATGAAAATAAATAAGGAAACACAAGCTTTAAATGATACATTAAACAAGATGGACTTAATTGATATTTATAGGACATTCCATCCAGAAACAACAGAATACATTTTCTTCTCAAGTGTTCATGGAACATTCTCTAGGATAGATCATATCTTGAGTCACAAATCAAGCCTTGGTAAATTTAAGAAAACTGAAATCGTATCAAGTATCTTTTCTGACCATAACACTATGAGATTAGATATCAATTACAGGAAAAAATCTGTAAAAAATACAAACACATGGAGGCTAAACAATACACTAAATTAATAACCAAGAGATCACTGAAGAATTCAAAGAGGAAATTTAAAAATACCTAGAAACAACTGACAATGAAAACACGATGACCCAAAACCTATTGCATGCAGCAAAAGCAGTTCTAAGAGGGAAGTTTAGAGCAATACAATCCTGCCTTAAGAAACAAGAAACATCTCAAATAAAGAACCTAACCTTACACCTAAAGCAATTAGAGAAAGAAGAACAAAAAAGCCCCAAAGTAGAGCTTCCCTGGTGGCGCAGTGGTTGAGAGTGCACCTGCCGATGCAGGGGACACGGGTTCATGCCCCGGTCCGGGAAGATCCCACATGCCGCCGAGCGGCTGGGCCCGTGAGCCATGGCCACTGAGCCTGCGCGTCCGGAGCCTGTGCTCCGCAACGGGAGAGGCCACAACAGTGAGAGGCCCACGTACCACCAAAAAAAAGAAAAAAGAAAAAAAAGCCCCAACGTTAGCAGAAGGAAAGAAATCATAAAAATCAGATCAGAAATAAATGAAAAAGAAATGAAGGAAACAATAGCAAAGATCAATAAAAGTAAAAGCTGGTTCTTTGAGAAGATAAACAAAATTAATAAACCATTAGCCAGACTCATCAAGAAAATAAGGGAGAAGACTCAAATCAATAGAATCAGAAATGAAAAAGGAGAAGTAACAACTGACACTGCAGAAATACAAAAAATCATGAGGGATTACTACAAGCAACCATATGCCTATAAAATGGACAACCTGGAAGAAATGGACAAATTCTTAGAAAAGCACAACCTTATGAGATTGAACTAGGAAGAAATAGAAAATATAAACAGACCAATCACAAGCACTGAAATTGAGACTGTGATGAAAAATCTTCCAACAAACAAAAGCCCAGGACCAGATGGCTTCACGGGTAAATTCTATCAAACATTTACAGAAGAGCTAACACCTATCCTCTCAAACTCTTCCTAAATATAGCAGAGGGAGGAACACGCCCAAACTCATTCTACGAGGCCACCATCACCCTGATGCCAAACCAGACAAAGATGTCACAAAGAAAGAAAACTACAGGCCAATATCATTGATCAAAATAGATGCAAAAATCCTCAACAAAATACCAGCAAACAGAATCCAACTGCACATCAAAAGGATCATACATCATGATCAAGTGGGGTTTATCCCAGGAATGCAAGGATTCTTCAATATACGCAAATCAATCAATGTGATAAACCATATTAACAACTTGAAGGAGAAAAATCATATGATCATCTCAATAGATGCAGAAAAAGTGTTCAACAAAATTCAACACCCATTTATGATTAAAACTCTCCAGAAAATAGGCATAGAGGGAACTTACCTCAGTATAATAAAGGCCATATATGACAAACCCACAGCCAACATCGTCCTCAATGGTGAAAAACTGAAAACATTTCCACTAAGGTCAGGAACAAGACAAGGTTACCCACTCTCACCACTATTATTCAACATTGTTTTCGAAGTTTTAGCTACAGCAATCAGAGAAGAAATAAAAGGAATCCAAATCAGAAAAGAAGAAGTAAAGCTGTCACTGTTTGCAGATGACATGATATGATACATAGAGAGTCCTAAACATGAAACCAGAAAACTATTAGAACTAATCAATGAATTTGTAAAGTAGCAGGATACAAAATTAATGCAGAGAAATCGCCTGCATTCCTATACACGAATGATGAAAAATCTTAAAGAGAAATAAAGGAAACACTCCCATTTACCACTGCAGCAAAAAGAATAAAATACCTAGGAGTAAACCTACCGAAGGAGACAAAAGACCTGTATGCAGAAAACTGTAAGACACTGATGAAAGAAATTAAAGATGATACAAACAGATGGAGAGATATACCATGTTCTTGGATTCGAAGAATCAACATTATGAAAATGACTATACTACCCAAAGCAATCTACAGATTCAATGCAATCCCTATCAAACTACCAATGGCATTTTTCACAGAACTAGAACAAAAATTTTCACAGTTTGTATGGAAACACAAAAGATCCCGAATAGCCAAAGCAATCTTGAGAAAGAAAAACAGAGCTGGATGAATCAGGCTCCCTGACTTCAGGCTATACTACAAAGCTACAGTAATCAAGACAGTATGGTACTGGCACAAAAACAGAAATATAGATCAATGGAACAGGAGAGAAAGCCCAGAGATAAACTCATGTGCGTATGGTCACCTTATTTTTGATAAAGGAGGCAAGAATATACAATGGAGAAAACACAGCCTCTTCAATAAGTGGTGCTGGGAAAACTGGAAAGCTACATGTAAAAGAATGAAACTAGAACACTCCCTAATACCATACACAAAAACAAACTCAAAATGGATTAAAGACCTAAATGTAAGGACAGACACTATAAAACTCTTACTGGAAAACATAGGCAGAACACTCTATGACATGAATCACAGCAAGATCCTTTTTGACCCACCTCCTAGAGAAATGGAAATAAAAACAGAAATAAACAAATGGGACCTAATGAAACTGAAAAGCTTTTGCACAGCAAAGAAAACCATAAGCAAGACGAAAAGACAGCCCTCAGAATGGGAGAAAATATTTGCAAATGAAGCAGCTGACAAAGGATTAATCTCTAAAATTTACAAGCAGCTCATGCAGCTCAGTATCAAAAAAAAAAAACAACGAAATCCAAAAATGGGCAGAAGACCTAAACAGACAATCTCCAAAGAAGATATACAGATTGCTGACAAACACATGAAAGGATGCTCAACATCATTAATCATTAGAGAAATGCAAATCAAAACCACAATGAGGTATCACCTCACACCCATCAGAATGGCCATCATCAAGAAATCTAGAAACAATAAATCCTGGAGAGGGTGTGGAGAAAAGGGAACCCTCTTGCACTGTTGGTGGCAATGTAAATTGATACAGCCACTATGGAGAACAGTATGGAGGTTCCTTAAAACACTAAAAATAAAAATACCATACGACCCAGGAATCCCACTACTGGGCATATACTGTGAGAAAACCATAACTCAAAAAGATTCATGTACCACAATTCTCATTGCACCTCTATTTACAATAGGCAGGACATGGAAGCAATCTAAGTGTCCACCGACAGATGAAGGGACAAGGAAGATGTGGCACATATACACAATGGAATATTACTCAGCCATAAAAAGAAATGAAATTGAGTTATTTGTAGTGAGGTGGATGGACCTAGAGTCTGTCACACAGAGTGAAGTAAGTCAGAAAGAGAAACACAAATACCGTATGTTAACACATATATATGGAATCTAAAAAAAGAAAAAAAGTGGTTATGAAGAACCTAGGGGCAGGATGGGAATAAAGATGCAGACCTACTAGAGAATGGAATTGAGGACACGGGGAGGGGGAAGGGTAAGCTGGGACAAAGTGAGAGAGTGGCATGGACACATATACACTACCAAATGTAAAACTGATAGCTAGTGGGAAGCAGCCGCATAGCACAGGGAGATCAGCTCGGTGGTTTGTGACCACCTAGATGGGTGGGATATGGAGGGTGGGAGGGAGGGAGATTCAAGAGGGAAGAGATATCGGGATATATGTATATGTATAGCGGATTCACTCTGTTATAAAGCAGAAACTAACACACCATTGTAAAGTAATTATACTCCAATAAAGCAAAGGAAATAAAATAAAGGAAAAAAAAGAAAACGCGTAAAGATTAAAAAAAAAAGAAAGAACGAAATCAACTGTTGGGACTTCCCTGGTGGCACAGTGGTTAAGAATCCGCCTGCCAATGCAGGGGACACAGGTTCAAGACCTGGTCTGGGAAGATCCCACATGCCGCAGAGCGACTAAGCCCGTGCACCACAGCTACTGAGCCTGCACTCTAGAGCCTGTGAGCCACAACTACTGAGCCCAAGTGCCACAAGTACTGAGCCCATGTGCCACAACTACTGAAGCCCATGTGCCACAACTACTGAGCCTATGCTCTAGAGCCCCCGAGCCACAACTACTGAAGCCCATGTGCCACAACTACTGAGCCTATGCTCTAGAGCCCCCGAGCCACAACTACTGAGCCCGTGAGCCACAACTACTGAAGCTTACATGCCTAGAGCCCATGCTCCGCAACAAGAGAAGCCACTGTAATGAGAAGCCTGCACACTGCAACAAAGAATAGCCCTGGCTCACCACAACTAGAGAAAGCCCGTGTGCAGCAACAAAGACCCAATGCAGCCAAAAATAAATAAATTAATTAAATATAAAAAAGGAATCAACTGTTCATCCCAATGGTCATAAATTAAAAATATATATTAATAATATATTTTAATCATGTACTTATTATTCATATTATTTCAGAAGTTCATAAGTACTCTGAAAAGTAATTAACTGTTCCTATCCTGATATATGTCTACTTTCAATTTGGTACTTTTAAATTGTAAGATGTGCTGACCAACCAGCCATGAGAGATTCATGGATTTTAATAAAGAAATTGCTGTTTCTAGGGGAAAAATGCCCTTTTGGTTTAGGAAGTGTCCCCATTTCTATCAGACAAAATGAAAACAAGAAAAATGACCAGGGATAAGTTCTCTGCCTCTGTATACCTTGCTTTTTCCTTCCACACTGAAGGCTCTACTGAGGGCAGAAACTATATATTCTACACTTTTATATGTCCCATAACATCCAACACTCTTTGCACATAGTGGGGAATTGATTCAACACTTCTGTATCCCCCAGGCATGAGACAGTCAAATCAATAGCATAACCTGTAAGAACATGGCTTGGGAGTTAAGCTGACCTGTTGGGAGCTTGACGTCCTGCAAAATTCTTGGCTGAGTGAACCTCACCTGTAAAATAGGAGTTCTCTTAAGTACCTCCTACAGGTAAAACACTAACACATAGTCTATCATACTATATTAGTAACATTACCAATACTAATTTATCATGGTTGAATAAAAAAGACACTTTGGTTTGGTTTCTCATTTCACATCTGTCAGGGTACCCCACCATGAACACCCATGAGCCCTGAGGCCTTTTCTACTACTGACTGTCCAATTCTAGGCTCAGAGAAAAAAATCCTTTCACCTGCTCTGAGAATAGGAGGCACACATGGTTTCACCTGGACCTGTGAAGACTCCCCTAGAGGTCTTACCTTCTCATTACTCTGATCTCAAACTTGAGTTCTTAGGCCGACATGGCCATGAATGATAATCTTCTTGGTTCCAGCTGGTCTGCCCTTTGCTCCAACCTCTAACCCTTGGAGAAGCAAGTGATCTGCCTTCATGGAGTTTGGTAGCTAACCTCTCAGGCTGCTGCTGATACTGAAGCAGAAATCTGTCCTTCAATCAGGCTTTAGACCACAAGAGTCTTCCAGGAAGCTCAATGGATGGAGAATAAGGCACAGTGGCACTGGCATACACCAAAGAAGTCTACGCTGGGTAAGTGGGACCCTCACAAAAATAAAGTCACCACAAATGAGAAGACTGGTTGGACAAAACTTAATGAGTGAGGATCCTGGACAAATAACCCTTTTTAGTAAACCACTGAATAATGCCTATATATGGAACACTGCAATTCTTCCTGGCGAGTACCTTGGAGAGCTCCTCGCAGCGCTTTCTGCTTCCCAGTTTAATAACAATTGCTACAGAGCACATACTGTGTGTCAGACATCAGGCTAAACCTGACACATTATCTCATTTAATCTGCACAACAACCCTATGAGGAAGAAAGGCTTACAAGTGCTCAAAACTTATAAAAAGCACAGTTCCCAAGTGGAGCTTTGTACTCAAGCAATAGAGGGTAAAACGCCAGCACCCAGATGAGTAAACACTATGGGTGCTGGCTCCTTGCCTCCCCTGGGTCCCATTATGGAGAGAGCTTTAGTGTGCATTAGGTTGTCATTTCCCTGCACTGCCAACTTTTCAAGGGGGACAACGAATTCTGACAGAGCTCTGGGCTGCTGCATGCCCTAATAGTTCAGTAAGAATGAAGGGGAAAATTCTCAGTGCTGAGGAATGTATTAATAATTGGGACTGACACAGAAACTACCTACACAACCAACGTGAGACTTGGTACATTAGACCTGTTTGCCTGTCAAATGCTGCATTATCACTTTAATTGCTGGGACTCATTGCCCTCAAGTAAAATAATCAAGAAGAAAGGGGAATTTACAGTAGTGTGTGATCCAGCTCTCTGCTGCGGTCATTTCTGTGGCACCCTCTTACCTCCAGCTGGGCTTTTGAAATGAGGAATCTTTTTTTAGCTGGAATATTCACTGCCACCTTTCATAATATCAGCTGAAAGAAGTGACACATAGTATTCAAACCTTGGCTTTGTGTCTTCATGAGGAAATGTTAAATGACTGATGGGTTGGCTAATAATGACAAAAAATAAAATGCTGCCTCTCTACTTTTCCATCAGAGAAGAGAAACAGGACTAGAAATCTTTTCTGCATTTTATTGTTTTCTACCCATTTTGTAGTCGGGCATGCTGAGACGTCAGTACTTGTGGGTTCTTAAGTTAAATCAGGAACTTCTCTGAGAAGATCAATCAATTTTTCAATTCTCAGCATCTTTGTTTTCTCAGATCTCACTTCTAAAGGATGTGACCGTTCCAGTGGAACAACAAATGTCAACAGACAGCGAGTAACCACTGAAATTTTCAAGTATGTGTGTAGGATGGAGGATAATTTAGAAAGAAAAGAGTTAGAAGTTAGAATTCCCCTTTTATAATTTGGCCACCTTGCACTCTGAGACTTGCCAGGTGGCTGTATGGTCCTTATTCATACCATTTCCAAACTGTTTCTTGAACCCCTATAATGTGCAAAGCGACTATTCTGAATCACACACTCTAAAAGGCACAGGGAGCTGCTATCATGGAGACATCAAAATATGAGCCACAATATAAAAGGCAGCAATTAAATCAAAACTCAGTTAGTCACAACCATTCTGGCAACATCTTCAGGAACAGAGTGAAGACACACCTGATAAACCAAGCTCTCCATTGGTGGAGTTGGAAAATAATGGATTATGTACTTACCTGGACAGGTGTCCCTTTCTCATCAGTCCTTGAAATGTTAATTCATTTAGATTTCCTAAGCATACATCCAATAGAACAGTCCCAGAAGTGTACCGGGTCATGAGTGACAGACGGTAGAATGGGATGTGAATGTTCTTAGAGATCAAGGGATCATGGGGACACCAGAGTGCCCATTAAAAATGTTGATTCTGGGCTTCCCTGGTGGCACAGTGGTTGACAGTCCGCCTGCCGATGCAGGGGACACGGGGTCGCGCCCCGGTCCGGGAAGATCCCACGTGCAGCGGAGCGGCTGGGCCTGTGAGCCATGGCCGCTGAACCTGTGCATCCGGAGCCTGTGCTCCGCAACGGGAGAGGCCACAACGGTGAGAGGCCCGCGGACCGCCAAAAAAAAAAAAAAAAAAAAAAAAAAAAAAAAAAAAAAAAAAAAAAAAAAAAAAAAAAAAAAAAAAAAAAAAAAAAAAAAAAAAAAAAAAAAAAAAAAAAGTTGATTCTAGGGCTCCTCCTGATATACTAGATCAGAAGTGGTCCTGGAAACTCCACTCAAAACCAGCATTCAAGATGATTCTGAGGCAGGCCCCAGGACTACAATCTGAAAAATACTGCCACAAATCATTTGCAAAGCAGATAATTGAAGAGTATAGGTAATCACCCTCAACTAGAAGGAAAATGAAGCAATGGTACCTGTGTAACTGGTAGTGGTGCAGCTTCCAAGAGACACACCTGACATTAGGGTCATGTCCAAAGGAGGCACACAAAACAGAAATCACACATGGTCAAATCTTAGAAAATTGCTTAGGAAGGTACCATGCTGGTGACAACACACCACCCTTCAAAAATTTGGGACTGACAGTTTCTTCACTATTATTCTAATGCCTTGGTCTTTTCTTGAGCAACAACTGATTAAGCTGTTGACCTGTGCTTAGGGCTATGTTGCATGAATGATACACAATTTGAAAATGGAATCACAGTTGGCAGGATGCAATGCAACAGTCAGAGAGATGGGCTGGAACCGAGGTCCACTGAGGGGCACCATATTGAATCCTCTGTCTCATTCATTCAGAAATAGCTCTCGAATAACACCAAGAAATTCCCTGCCTTTGTGTTGCTATAGTTGTTGAGAAGTAGGAGGAGTTGTAGCATGTGTAAAATTATTGGGTTTTATTGGTCTGGAACACAACTGAATTATCTAGGTTAAACGTGGGAAAGAGGTGACTCTACTATAGGGACTTGAGTTTCAAAACGAAGCTTAATTGACCAGTTACACCACATTAACAAAAACTAACTGAACTTAGACCTTTTAAAATAGCTACTGAAACTTACTGGGTTTCTATCTTTTGATCACATGGGTTTCACTCTGGTCAGCCTCTTAGTACAAATGCACTCGCTCTTTCAGAAACAATTAAAAAAAAAACCCTTTGGTGGAAGGTCATGTTTTAATCTTAGGAACACAGAGAAAAATAATTAAATTATCCATCTGGCTTTCTGAAAGGAATGGAATGGTTCCAACACCACTTTTATCAGTTCTCTTGCTCCCATTTCCAGGATGTAGTCAGGGCAGGGATCTACAGCTAGGAGCCTGTTCTGCTTTGAGTCTGACAAAGACAATCCCATCAAGTGTGAAAAATCCACCACAGTATTCGTTCTGGAACAGCAAAGTCTCAGATTTTTCTGGGCTCCACAAAATGCCTAGTCTATCATATTTGTTTCTAAATGCACATTACATTCTTTAATATACCTAACAGTTACTTTCAGGGGAAAATGCATTTATAAATGAGCCTGGTTGCAGCATCCGACGGTCCCTTCCCCCCCCTCAAACTTTTAACTGTGTTCATCAATTACTCTTAACGGTGCAAAGAGTTGGCAGTATTTACCTACCATCCTTTCTGAGTTACTCGGCTCGATCTTGTGGCTCATTAAAAGCATCTCTATTTATTTGCTGTGTGTTACAGTCCTTAACTTTGGCACAAGACGCCAAAAGAAAGCCCATTTTCCTTTTCCCTGTGGTGTTAATTGGTGGAGCATGCTGCCTGCCTCTTCATTAATTATGTCAATGCGTATGAAACTTCCATTTTCACGTGGGTGAATTAAAAAGACTTCTCTGAACAGGGCTGACAAAAAGCCAGCCTGACTGCCTGTGACGAGGAGAGTAATGAAGGCTACTGATGGTCAAGGCTACGTTCTGTTGCAAAGGCTTGCTTTGTCAGGCCCCAGAGCCCTTCTCACCTCTCCTTTTGTGACCATCAGCAGGAGACAGGCACTTTTGTTAAACTGGGGATATCGCTCTGCCAGGGACAGCCCCTCTGCCTGCCCAGACCCCAGAGATCAGATTGTGCTGACCACACTAACTGCATGCAGCTGATGAAGGCGGGGGAGGTGGGGCAGTTCAAGCCCCCCAAATGGAGTAGCGGCTTCTGATGCTCGCAGAGAGGTTCCTGATTACCTCATTGCAGGGGAAGCGAGAAAATAAAAGGCAATCCCTGCTGAAAACTCCTTTTTTTTATCACTCCGAGAGAGATGACTTGCGGAAGTCTCGCAGTTAGGTAGAGGCAAAAGAAATACACACACACACGCGCACGCAAACACACACACACACACACACACACACACACACACACACACACACACACACACACACACACACACCACACACACACACTACATAACCCTAAGAACCTTAAGCCAAATCACATCTTCTGGTTAAACAAAATCATTCTCTCCCTCCCTCTCTCTCTCTTTTTTTTTTTTTTGCCTACTTCTCTGCACGATTACAGCGAAGGCTGGTAAAAGAGTGACACCTAGTTACTGTTCTACTGTTTTCTGTCTCAAACACGCATCCTCCTTGATGGAATTGCTGACGAGGACCAGATACAGATTTCCATCTCTCGCTCACTTGCTCTCCCCCTGGCTTTCTCATGCTCTTTCACTGTATCTTCCGTTATCTCTCCATCTCTATCTGGGGGGCTCATATGAGAAGCAAATTCAAGGAGAATGAGAGAAAGAACACACAGATGGAGGAAGTCCTAGTTAGAGTGTATTTCTTAGTTGCTTCTCCCAAACACATCTGTGGGGGGTAGAGAACAGTGACTTGCAGAGGATTTAGCCAGAATCAGGAAAAGAAAGAAAATGTAAGGCTTAAGCTTGCTTCCCCAAAGCATCACAGGGTTAGAAAGAGTCAGCAAGATGGAATGATTTAGCATGGTTTCTGAAGGGGGGAGATCCAGTCAGGCACATGTGTACCCCTCACACACATACAAACATCCTTATACACACAAAGACACACACACATACAAAAACAAACACACAGGCACACACACACACACATATGCATACACATATATACACGCAAACACACATATATACAAATACACACACAAAACACACACACAAATACACATATATATACACACAAACACACATATACACATACACGCATACAGACAAACACACATACACACACACAGTCAGTGGAGATAGTGCCACAGTCTCTTCTGAGATGAGCTCTCCAAGATCGCAAAGGCTTGACCGTTAGGAAGTTCCTCCTGGTGTCTCACTGCAGTCTTTCCTGCTGTGACTAAAGCTTTTTCTCAGAAGAAAGTGAACATCTATCATCCACCAAACACTCCTTCCCACGGTTGAGAAGCAGGTGTCCGTTTTCTGTTTTAAGCTAAGCCCTTGATTATACTCCTTGAAGTGGCTATCTCATGATCCATTTTATTCCTTTTGTGAGGGATAAAACCGAGGGTAGCAGATGTAGGGTTGGAAGTCAAGAGGCAAGTGGATAACAGATTCGAATACACCATAAACGCAGGTTCCGAATATTCAGTGTTCGGTTTCATTCACAAATCCTGCGATACTTTTTCTTACCTATGTGCACTGGGGCACATTTCTGATTCCCCTGAGACTTAGTTTCTTCATATGGAAAATAAGAGAATAATGACTGACTCACAGCTTTCTTGAAAAGAAGGAGCAAATTTTCACTACAAGGATGTAGTGAAAATTAAATATTTGTGAAAAAATAACAACTGTCAGTAATGGCTATCCTAAGCATTATGTCCCAACCAAAAGGGGGCTCACAGAAGAAGAGCACAGGTTTATGGAGTGCTCGTTACGTATTAGATGCTGGGCTAATCTCTTTACTCCCGTCATTACATTTAATTATCACAATGACCCATGAGGTCAATGTCATTGTTAGTCTATTGCACGGAAGAGAAAAGTGAGGCTTAGAAAAGTCAAATGGCTGGTGTTATTGTTGCTGATAGTAAATGGAGGGATCTGGACTTATTGATGCTCTTAATGATACGCAGAGAGTGGCATGATTCACAACACCAAAAAGTGGAAACAACCCACACGTCCACCAACTGGTGAACAGATAAATAAAATAATGTCTATCCATACAACAGGATGCTCTCTGGCAACATCTGCTACAACATGGATGAGCCTGGTAAAGAGGATGCTCAGGGAAAGAACCCAGACACTAAAGGCCTCCTACGGTCTGATTCCATTGATATGAAAAGTTCAGAACAAGCAAGCCTACAGAGACAGAAAGCAGATGAGTAGTTGCCTAGAGCTGAGGGAGGGGGTCAGTGAATGCCAATCTGTTCAGGGATCTTTTGGGGTGGTGATGAAAATGTTCTTCCCTCCGTCCCCAACTCTGAGGTATAACTGACAAATAAAAACTGTATATATTTAAGGTGTACAACATGATGATTTGATACATGTAAACACTGCGAAACGGAAATGATCTCAAATTAGACTGTGGCAATGGCTGCAAACCTCAGCAAATATGCTAAAGAACACTGGATTGTACACTCAAAATGGGTGAATTTTACAGTATGTGAATTATATCTCAATAAGGTTGTTTCAAGAACAAAAATCCTTTTTTGCTCTAAGACAAGCTACCCGGACCACCCCACTTATAATCTCATGTAGGTACAGAGGCATTAATCACGAAGAGCATTTATCTACTTAATTTTGCAGAGGTGGGAACCGCCAAGGACAGGGAACAATGCAGAGAAATGAGGCTGCGGAGCCCCAGGGAGGATTGCGCAGTCCACGGTAGGTCCTGTGAGGGATTCCGGACTTTCTTTTCAGGGCTCAAAGAAGTGTGTGTCTTTCTGTATGTGTGTGTTTGTGTGTACTTGTGCATGTGTGTTTGTGAGTGTGTGTATATATGGGTGTTTGTGTGTATGTTTATGTGTATTTTTAGCATGTGAGTGTTTGTGTATATGTGTATGTGGTGTGTGTGCATGTGTGTATTGTCAGCACTCGGGGAAGAGTTTGAAGTAATGCAGAGATCATGATCAGCTTTGTACTAGGAAGTATGACTCCGGCTGCACAGGCTGGGGAGGAGGTGTGAGCTAAGGGCTGACCAAGCAGAAGCCACAGTGGTTTCCGGTCTGAGAGAGAGATGAGGTCTGGACCAGAGATGGAGTGGAGACGGCGAGAATGGACGGCCCTAAGAGGCACGTCAGGACGTGGTGGCTTACTGGATGTAGAGAGGAAGAGGAGTGCTGGGTGCCGGAGAGGGAGGGGTGCTGATCTTCAACAACTGGGTCACGCCATTCGCTAACATTGGGATCCATCCTGGGAAACATATTTGCTGGGTAAGATCAATGTGTCATTGTGAAGATCATCCTCACCCCACACACATAAGAAATTAAACCTCAGAAGTCCGTTGGGGAAGAAAGATGAGAATAGGATGAGAGAGACACTCCTGATTAAATGAAGGGTCTACATCTGCTTCATTAGAAATAGAACGCTTACTTGTTTGAGATACATGGTCAGGGACCAAGAAAATTGGAGGGTGGTGGAGGAAAGAAGTAAAAAAAAGACATTCCTCATAGCCAAGTTCAGAAGCTTCCAGACAGGATTGGGTTCTAGGCAAGGGGAGACTGCCAAATTCTTTCCCACTTGCTCGTCGGGACAGTGGAGATTAATCCTGAGCTAGACAGTGCAAACTTGGAATGTTTTACTTTTTCAACCATGCACCACTTCGGAGTTCCCGCATGCCCTCTGGCTGGCAAAGCCCTCTAGCTGTCTTTAAGTCTGTTCCCCTATTTCTGGGCAGGACTTTTTCAACTCTCATCTATCAGAGAAGTCTATTAGGAAGAATTGGCTTTGGCATTAAATAGTGTTGAGTTGGTTTATGGCTCTATCCTTTATTCAGGGTGACATCTTGGGTATGTTCCCTGGCTTTCTGGAACCTCAGCTCCCTCCTGTATAAAACAGGATAATACCAGGGCTGAAAGGATGATTAAATGAGATAATCTATTCCAGTGCCTGGCACACAGTTGGCTTTCAATTAAAGGTGATGGTGATGACCGTAATCCTCCGAGGCAACCATTTTCCACCTTTTTTGACTTGCTGGCATTAGGGGATCCCTTTGAGAATTAGGAAAAGCCATGCCCCACACCCTCAATAAATGCTCATGTGTGAAAACTTTGGACAGACCCTCTTGAAGTCTTACCCATGGACCACATTTTTTTTTTTTTTTTTTTTTTTTTTTTGGCCCATGGACCACATTTTAAGAATCTTCGATCCCAGGCATTGGTTCTCAACTCTGGCTGCCCATTAAAATTACCTGGGGACCTTAAAAAAGAACGCTGATAATCAGGCCCTTCTTCCCTAAAATTATCTTTAATTGATCTGGGGTTGGACACAGACAACATTAGTTCTTAAGGCATCCCAGGGGAACCCTAATGTACAATCTGAATGGAGAACCATTGACAAAGGGGGAAAGCACAGGTGCCTCCTTTCCTCTGCTTAAGATATTATGCTGAGTGTCCTGTATTCCCCTAGATCCTGGCAGTGTTTTGAGATCGTTAGGAGGTCAGCCTCTGGGCTCCTAATGACCCACAAGCCATTCACACTCGGGCCCCACTAGCAGCATAATCTTGGCAAGCTACTCAACTATTTGCCTCTCATTTATTTCCTCCTGTCTATAAAATCAGGAGTGGGACAATCACACTTCTCTTCCAGGATTTTGGGAAGAGTCAAGTGACATGTTCCACGAATGGTTCACAAAATATGGGTGGCACAGCAACAGCTCAATAATAGGTCATGTGCAGCCATTATTGCTTTCATTAATATTAAGGCCATCATCATCATTATCTTAGCATACTATCCCTTCACCCTCAATAACTAAACTCAAATACTGATGCAATTTTTTTCCTTTTTTTTTTACACAGCTGGTGAGAATGCCTCACGCCAGAGTTTGCAGCCTCCCAGGGGTGTGAGCCTCCTCTGTGGAAAAAGGTCCAGGACCTATCCCCAGTGGTTCTAGTTCAGTGGGACTAGGATGTGGCCTGATAATCCATTTTTAGGGATCCTGCCAATGTTGAGAAAACCTACACTAGAGTGTACCCAGATTTTGAATTCCCTACATGCATAGATTCAGGTACACCCGAATACTTAAAATCATGTGTGGTTGGAGGTTACGCATCAAATAGGTGTTCCCCAGTCATCAGATGCTAGGGCCATTGATGCTACAACCAATAGATCACTCTCCCTGATGGTAAGGAATTGTGTCGATGTCAGGAGAAGCAGAAGCAAAGGGACCAAATACAGAGATGGCTGATGTGAGGACACAATTCAGCAGCTTCTCTCACTCCTGGTTCCTTTCCCTTGACCCTAAATGACAGGTGCCGTTGCTTCAAGCAGTGCTCCTGGACCAGCCGCCCAAACCAGGTAACCATATCACCTTTCTTTTGGGACACTCTCTTTTTGCCGCTGATCACCAGCTAATCGTCATTCCCTTGACTTGTCTGGAACCTCCCTGGCCCTGCTTTTCTAGAAACAATGATTCAGCCAGGCAAGGCAGGTTATTCGGGGGTGAGAGGGGGTGAGCAGAAGGGAGGAGGGGTGAGAGGGGAAGGCAATTTACAGCACCTGTGGGTAGCTGGCTTCCCCCCACTGGCACATTTCTAATTTTATTTTGCTTGCATTTATATTAGGAAATGCTGCAACCACCTCGGGCTAGGGGCGGAGGATGGGCTGGAGGAAGATGTGAAGGCTCAGAACAGCTTAGAGACAAGGGGCTTTGGAAACCCCTCTGTGGCTTCCCTCTTCAGGCTCCTGCCCACCTGGCCTGGAAGCCGAAGAGGACGTATCCCCACTTTCCCCAGCGCAGGAATTACTGTAACATACGTTCTCGTTCATTTCCCCCGGAAACGAAAGGAGGTACCTTCAATTACCAGGTGTGGCCCTAGATTCCAACAATGGTCTCTTTCTCTCTCATTTCAGATTCATGGGATGCTTTTTACGTGGAAGATGCTCACTGGAGCCTTTACTATTTCCTGTATTTATTAATGATGAAGCCCTAAAGCCCAGAATTTCTGTCCTTCTGACAGCTACCAGCCCCATGGGTTCAAGCTTGGCTCTGGAGATCACACCGACCTAGTTTTTAATCCAATGAGACCTTGGGCATGGTATTTAACCTCATTGAACCTTGTTTTATGTAATATGAAGATAGTAATTGAAATTCAAATGTTGTAACTAATACATGCAAGCACCTTAGTGGTGTGCCTGACACCTACCCAGCATCCAAACAAAGAACAGCAATTGTCATCATTACCATCATTATGATGGTCAATGTTATGTGTCACCCTGGTTAGGCACCTAGTTATTTGATCAAACACTCATTTCAGTGTTGCCTCAAAGGTATTTTGTTGATGGGATTAACACCTACCATCAACTGTCTTTAGATAAAGGAGATTGTCCTGGGAAATTTTAGTGGGCCTGATCTAATCTCTGAAAAGCCTTAAGAGCAGAACTGAAGCTCCCTTGAAGAAAAAGAAAGTTCATCTGTGGACTGCAGCATCCGTTCCTGCTGGAGCTTCCAGAACCCACTCTCCTGGAGGCCTACCCTATGGCTTTCAGACTTGCCTAGCCAGCACCCACAATCATGTAAGCAATTCCTTGCAATAAGTCTCTCTCTCTCTCTGCACATCTTCATATGCAGAGCAGCTGTGTTTTCATTGTGTGGGGTTAGCCCCTCACATTTTCCATGGAAACACATTTAAGGTGGGTGTTGTATTACTTTGCTAGGGCTGCTATAACAAAGTATCACAGACTGGGTGGCCTAAACAACAGAAATTAATTTTCTCACAATTGTGGAGGCTGGATGTCTGAGATCAGGATGCCAGCAGGGTTGGTTTCTGGTGAGGACTCACTCCTTGGCTTGCAGATGGCCACCTTCTCGCTATGTCCTCACATGATCCTCCCTCTGTGCCTATCTGTGTCCTAATCTCCTCTTCTCATGAGGACTCTAGTCATATTGTATTAGGGCCCAACTGATGACCTCATTCTGCCTCAATTATCTCTTTAAAGACCCTACATATCTTTAAATACAGTTGCATTCTGAGATGATGGGAGTTAGGACTTTAACATATGAATTTTGGAGGGGGGTAAAGTTCAGCCATAACAGGTGGTGAGAGCATTGGTGACTGTCTCATACCTTAGCTCCAGTAAAATCCCTGCCTCCCAAATCCAAATTCCGGAACTAAAATAGCAATCCTCAGTTGACCTGTAGCCGCCCAACTCCCTCTTGGCTATCTGCTGCAGGATTGGTGATGCCTGAAATTCCACCTTGCTAGAGAGGATAACAGGCACCAAATTCAGCAGGTGATGGCAAAATAAATTCCACTTATAAGAGACCCAAATAAGGTAACTGATGATCTTTCCTAAGACTAAGACAGAGGGAGAAGAGGTGGCAGGTAAACTGCGTGGAGGTGAACTCCCACGGTGACAGTTTATCTTCTCCATGGCTCTGTCCCCTGAAAAACGGTAAGATGTTCTCTGGTGACAGATGGTGCCAGTGACAGATGGTGGCTGACTGCCCTCCATCAGGGAAGGTTCTAGCACAAAGCCACCTGAACTGGGTCCAACAGACAAATTAGCCCTGGACAGACTAGAAGCAACTGCCATACAGAGAGCCCCAAGTCACTGCTCCATTGTTGGGTTCTGTTAAGAAACATAAGAACTGCCTTCATTTCCATTCATCTTTAGGAGGCAGAAACAGTTCTCGGCACTGAGCACTATTTTGTTATAAGACTTTATAGTGAGGGTTTTGCCACTCCTAGTAAAATCACAAATAACCCACCTGGCCCCAAACCTGAATGGCTCTATTTCCGTGTCATTACTTTTTGTAGCAAGATCAGCAATTAAATCAACCATTCCATCATTCAAGCAATATTCACTGGATCATCTATTGTGCACCAGGACTGGTAGGGGCCAATCTGGGGTGTGTTTGATTGGGTTTTCATAAAGTTTATGTTCTGGCTCTTTTATGCTGTGGAGTTCCTCTCTCTGCCATTCACGTGAATCTAACGGAAGGCGGAGTAAAGATTCTTGGAAGGGACGGTGGAGAAATAATGAAAAGCATTTCCCTCTGCTCAGAATCATCATGGTTGATCAAACTGAAGCAAGCAGAATGAAGGGGCAGAGCGTGACCAGAGGAACCACTGTAAGCCTGGTGGATGATGCAATACACATGGAAATAGACAGCTATGTATGAGAAAAAGGTAATGAAGATGCTATCAAAGAAAATACAATGTAAACCCCTTGCTGATCAGGAAAGAAATGCCATTAAGATGGATGGGGTTATTTGAAGACACTGCATAAGCACCTCCACAGCTGTATGGTACTTCCACAAAGCTCGTGAAGTTGCTGGGATGAAGAATGAGATTATGGTGAGTAACGAAGGGCTAAATTGGCTGCAAAAGGCCATGAAGTTCTGTGCACCATAAGTGGGACTAACATACACAAAGGGAACGGACCATGGCACTAGGAAGAAACAAGCTAGTGTTTCAAGTCAAGATGATTTCTCCTGTCTTCCCAATTGTTTTCAGGTAAGGGTATCGTTTGATTGTTTACAAACCCCAACCTAAAAAAAAAAAAACAAAAAACGGAACTGTCTGTGTTCTCAAATGTGTCTGTGCTATAAGGCCCCCTTTCAAACTCTTCCATTGCATATGTCTTCTTGGCCAGGAGCCGGGAATTCAGCTATGGGAAATCTCATAGTAAATGTCGTGAACATGTGTTTGTCACTTTGTAAATCCTCACTCTCTGCTTGACAGGACTCCAAGATCACCTTTTAAAGCTAATCTAGAGGGATAAGACAGCATTCTTAGCACTTCAACTAGAGTACAATATGACTGGCAATAAAATCTGCCTTCACCCACGTGATTGGCAGAGGGTTATGCTAGGGTAGGCGACTCGCATTTGAGAACTTGCAAGACTCTTTCTTACAAAAAATACCTGTAAGCAAATATCCCAATTGCTAAAACTGCATGCAATGTATTTGTGAGGGGGCTTTTAGTTGCATTTGGCAATGCAAAGTCAGACATGTTACATACATAGCACACAATCTCGAATCTCCTACCTACTACCCACCCTTAACTTAGCCAGATCCTTGCAGTGTAAACACCAAATACAAAGGCATTATTCCCTACTAAATCTATTTTACCTACTAAGTCTCTCTAGAATGATAATCCGTCTATATCAGAGGACTTACTCTGATAAAAAATATTACTATACAGAGGGGATTGTTTTTCTAAATTAGACTCTTAAGTAAGCATTTGCCTAAATCTGCTAAAGATGTTATTGCGTTTAGTTGATTCAACTAAAATGAAACATTCTGCTCTCATCTGGGTGACCAAGCCACACCTGTGTTCAAAGAACAACATCTGCCATGGACCCATCATGTTGTTGACCAAATCATATAAGAAAGCCAGACAATCTTCCTGTATCCCACCACAAATGCTGAGGAGTGGGCTCAAATGACTGCCTTGCTTTTGGGAGTGTAAGCAGAACACTATTTGCTCTTCAGTAATTGCTACACACAGTTCCCTTTGGGGTGAGGGGTCAATTCACCGCCCAGAGATAATCATTAAAGACCCTGTACTCCCCTTTGCCCTTTTAAAAGACTCAGGGGTCTCCTTTTCTTCCTTATCTTTCTGCCCACCACCAAAGACTGTAGGTTGAATGACAAGGTTTATATCAACACCTGTTAACGATCAGAAAGGTACGAAGGTCCAGTTTTCAAAACGTGTCACACACTGTAAACACGAATGGCAGAAACAAAAACATGGTGGGCAGAGACATACTATTGAAAGTTTAGTATTTCTCTCCGTAAGTTTCCACTCGATTGGAATTTTCCAAAATATTCACCTGGCCAACCCTCATCTTTTTCACTGTTCCCCATCTCAGCCTCTGTCTTAATATCAGAGATGGGGTGGGTAGAGGCAGCATATATAAAGGAAATTAAATATTCCCACATATAGTTTCCATCTCTACTTCATAGAGGAGTGGCGTAATTCCTCTCTCTTTCTCTCCGTCTCTCTTTCACACACACACACACACACACACACACACACACACGTACCACATTAGAAGGAGAGTAAAGTGATAAAGAGAAAATTGCCTTCTTCTTAAGAGAGAGAGAAGAGGAGTTTGTAGTTATGGTGGGCAGCCCTGGAGAGAGCAGGAGCCCGGGAAAATGGAGAGAAGTATAGGGCAAGTATGACAAAAGTAGTAGCTTTCTACTGAGCCTCCAGTGATACGCTTTCAATAAACCTGATATCATGTTACACACCTACAGTAAAACCCATACTCAGTAGGGCATCAGAAGCCCTACCTGGTACATCCTCTGCCTGCCTCTTCCCTCCCTGTTCATATCTCCTTTTGTCTTCAATGTCACCCCCTTCCCCCCACTCCCGCCTCCACCATCCACATTGGCCTCCTTTGTCTCTCTTGAGCACACTGATAAACTTCCTTTGGCGTTAGGGCTTTGAGGTTCCGTTCTTCCACTTAGAACTTTCTTCACCCTAACCATCACGTGGAGACACCTTTCCCCCCTTCAATTTCAGCTGGCAGCCCTTCCTAATTTCTTGAATATGTATCATTATCTCTCATCATGGTGAGGACAATGTGTTCACTGATTTTATATACTTGAGGGGTATCTCTGCCAGCAGAGCACTGCAGGAAGATAGAGACCTCTACATCATGTTTACTAGCTCACCAATACCAAAGGCATCTTTGTTGAATAACATGAATGGCTCACCCATTGTCCACTGAGAGAGAAGACAAGAGAAGGGAAGGGAAGACGAGTCTAGAGGTCAAGATGAAAGGGAAAAAAAAAAAAAACTGCCAGTGAACAATCCCTGATGTCTGAGAAGACCAAGAAACTTTAAAAAACAAGGATGCTAGTATTGAATTCTAACCTGTTTGCAGGGCTGTGATCCCCCCTGCCCCGACCATGTCCAACTCACATTAAAAGTTGCTACACACACGGACTTGGATGTTTGGGGAGGGTCTGAAAGGGGCAATAGACTAGAGGTGAGAGGAGATCACAGGGAACAGAAAATTGGAATGAGCAGTAACTGAGAAAGTAACGAATCCTACCAGGTGTAAGCTGGTACCCGAGAGGGGGAAAGGACTTCCCACCACCCATGGATAAGGACTGTAGCCAGTTTAAATATAGAAACCTGGAGAAGTTCGAGGCACCCAGGCTGCAGATCTAAATGTTAATCAAAGATTGTGACAGTCTTAAAATACAACGTGAGTGATGTTTGAGAACAGAGCACAGCTTGTGCAGCCCTATGTAAAGCAGATGCAAATCATATGTAAATGTGGATGTGTCCTCCTTGACTAGTTCTGACTACAGGCCCCTCTGGAGGATTAGTTTTCTGGACATACTTAGATTTCTAGTTATCAGTGTATGGGGAGCCACTCTGTCACTCTGCAAAGCAGAAGACTGCTTTTGCTGGGTTTTGAGGGGCTTTTGAGAAAGAGCTGCTAATAAGTTAATATTTGTGGAGGGAAATGGGAAACTCATAGACACCATTTGTCAACAAGGTGGTGGCCTGGGACTCACATATAAAGGGACCTGCTTCTGAGCTGTGAGAAGGATAAACAAGATTGTGCTGGCTGAGAATTCATTGCAATCCCAGGGCAGGGGCAACCCGTATTGATTTTTTTCCCATTTTTTTAAATTGTGATAAAATACACATAACATAAAAGTTACCATTTAACTATTTTTAAGTGTACAGTTCAGTGGGATTAAGTAGATTCATATTGTTGTGCAACCATCACCACCATCCATCTCCAAAACTCTGTTCATTTGCAAAACTGAGACTCTGTCCCCATTAAATGCTAACTCCCCACTTCCCTCTTCCCCAACCACTGGTAACCACCATTCTACTTTCAGTCTTCATGATCTTGACGACTCCAGGTGCCTCATATAAGTGGAAGATACAGTACTTGCCACTTTGTGACTGGCTTATTTTACTAAGCATAACGTCTTCAAGGTTCATTCATGTTGCAGAATATGTCAGAATGTCCTTCCTTTTGAAGGCTGAATAATATTCCACTGTATGGATATACTACACTTTGCTTAGTCATTCATCTGTTGATGGACACTGGGTTGCTTTTACATTTTAGCTATTGTGAATAATGCCGCTATGTACAAACACCTCTTCAAGTCCCTTCTTTCAATTCTTTTGAGTATATAACCAAAAGCTGAATCACTAAATTATACAGTAATTTTATTTTTAATTTTTTTGAGGGACGACTGTACTGTTTTCCATAGCAGCTGCACATTTTACATTCCCACCAACAGTGCACAAGAGTTCCAATTTCTCTACATCCTCTCCAGTACTTGTCACTTTCTGTTTTTTGATAGTAGCCATCCTAGTGGATGTGAGGTGGTATCTCACTGTAGTTTTGATTTGCCTGTCCCTAATGATTTGTGATGTTGAGCGTCTTTTCATGTACTTATCAACCATTTCTATATCTTCTTTGCAGAATGCCTATTTGAGACTTTGCCCCTTTTTGAATTAGGTTGTTTTGTTGTTGATGTTGAGTAACCCATGTTGATTTTTTCTTTCTTTTCTTTTTTTTTTTTGGCATACAGTTAAGTGACTCTAGTAGGAAGACTGTAAGAGATTCTTCCAAAGGTAAAGCAGATACTATATCTATGCTCAACCTCCTAACACAGACTTTCAGATTTTAATTAGCTGCCCCAATTTTTTGAAGTTTCATTAGCACAATCTCCAACCTAAATCCCACAGTCAGCTCTGGTCTGGAGGTCTATAGTCACCAAGTAAATGATTTTCCTGACCCCACACGTGTCATGCCCATTCTCTACACAGCAGCTTTGGGGAGCTTTGGAAATAAATATCAGATCATCCTCCTGCCGACATCAAACTGAGGACTTGCTGCCTTGCTCAGAATAAAATCCCTATTTCTTTCTTTCTTTTTTTTTTTTACATCTTTATTGGAGTATAATTGCTTTACAATGGTGTGTTAGTTTCTGCTTTATAACAAAGTGAATCAGTTATACATATACATATGTTCCCATATCTCTTCCCTCTTGCGTCTCCCTCCCTCCCTCCCTCCCACCCTCCCTATCCCACCCCCACTCCAGGCGGTCACAAAGCACTGAGCTGATCTTCCTGTGCTATGCGGCTGCTTCCCACTAGCTATCTATTTTACGTTTGGTAGTGTATATATGTCCATGCCTCTCTCTCGCTTTGTCACAGCTTACCCTTCCCCCTCCCCATATCCTCAAGTCCATTCTCTAGTAGGTCTGTGTCTTTATTCCTGTCTTACCCCTAGGTTCTTCATGACATTTTTTTCTCTTAAATTCCATATATATGTGTTAGCATACGGTATTTGTCTTTCTCTTTCTGACTTACTTCACTCTGTATGACAGACTCTAGGTCTATCCACCTCATTACAAATAGCTCAATTTCGTTTCTTTTTATGGCTGAGTAATATTCCATTGTATATATGTGCCACATCTTCTTTATCCATTCATCCGACGATGGACACTTAGGTTGTTTCCATCTCCAGGCTATTGTAAATAGAGCTGCAATGAACATTTTGGTACATGACTCTTTTTGAATTATGGTTTTCTCAGGGTATATGCCCAGTAGTGGGATTGCTGGGTCATATGGTAGTTCTATTTGTAGTTTTTTAAGGAACCTCCATACTGTTCTCCATAGTGGCTGTACCAATTCACATTCCCACCAGCAGTGCAAGAGTGTTCCCTTTTCTCCACACCCTCTCCAGCATAAAATCCCTATTTCTTAACGTGGCCTACAAGAACACACAGGACCTGTTCTTTCCTGACCTCACTTGGTGACATCTTTACATCTCCTACCACTATCTGACCCTTCTAACTTTCTTTCGTTTCTCAGTGAAGCCATTTGGTATCTGGCATCTGGCATTCCTTCAGCTTGGAATGTGTCACCCCCAGAGCTGCATATGCCTGACCCTCTCCCCTTCCCCATCCCTGAGGAACCTCACTCTTCACCCCAGTCCTCCTCTCTCACATCTCTCTCTTTATTGTCTAAAATGAACCAGCTTTTGCTTTCTGAAATTATTTTATATTTGTGTTTTCTGTCTTGATCTCATAAACTTGGGTCTGGTGGTTGTTTACCTAGTCCCTGAATAACTGTGGCTTCAACAAAATATAGGTTTATTTTCTCTCCCATAAAATAAGTTCAGGACAAGGCAGTCCATCAGATATCTTGCTGCTCCCTTCACTTCTCTGTTCCACCATCCTTAGGACATAGAATCCACCCTCAAAGTCACCTCAGCATCACCTAGTTTCATGCAGTAGGAGAGAGAAAGGGACAGAGGGCACATGGGTGCTGGCTTTGAAGGTGAGTCAGCCCCTACTAAAGGGTTTGCCCAGAAACCACACCTAATAATTTTCATTGCCATCTTGTGGGTGATCCCACTCTGCTAGGGAAGCTGGAGAAAGCAGTAAAATTTTCCTTTAATCTGGGCATCTTGGCTATGAATAAGGAACCAAGGAGGTCAATTACTAAGGAGGAAGGGATAAACAGCTGTTGGTAGGCGGCTGGCACTTTCCATCATAATTCTTTCTTGACTGTTTTTTTCCCTCTACCAGAAAATATGAGCTCCATGCAAGCAGTGATCTTGTCCGTGTGGTGTAATGCAGCATCCCCAGTGTAGGCTGCAGTGTCTGATGGGCACATCATACACAGACATGCAATAAACATCTGCTGAATAAGGATGAAGCACAGTAGTGGCTTCTAATTTTCAATGTGATGTTTAAGAACACGCATGGATCCTTTCTGCCACGTTCAGATTCTCCCATAAGATAGGAGGCCATGCTCTTCCCACTCCCCTCCCTGGGACAAACCATCTCCGAGAGTCATAGGATCATTCTTAGTCTACAAGGAGAGTGGGGCTTCCTTTCTAAAAATCACTGCTGCCTAGAGTTTAGCATTTTGTTCTCCATGGAGCCCAGTTTGCAGGCCAGAACAATTCAAACCTCTCCTTGGGGACACCATGGGTTCACATCCCTCACCATAGACTGTAGCTGTAATCTGACTTTTAGATTTTTCTCCAGAATTTGGCAGGAATCTGGCTCTCTGATCGTTGCTATACATATTCTGAGCACATTCAAGAATGGGTGAGTGCACGAGCGGCCCCACAATGTTTTTTGTCTAACTTTGTTCCGACCCTACCCAAACAATTGACCGATGCCATGTGTGGAGGTGGGTGCCATCCCTCCAGACAGGAGGATGCACTGGCATGGCAAGTGTCTGCTTATCCTAAAAGTTCCAAACCTTCAGGCGTCTGCTACCTAGGACACGCAGATATCCATTTCCAAAGACGTTTTAAAGCACCTGATTCAGAGCCCATCTTGAAAACATTTCTCATCTATTACTTTTTAACCGATTACCATTCGATTTTTCAAATGATAAAACAGAAAAACCTTTAAACACTCAGGGGATCTTGAATTATTAAACATAAAAGGGCACTTTGGTATATTTATTATCACACTGGAGGAAATCTTGTCTGGTTTAAGCTCTTAGATCCTTAAAATGTCCCCTCTACACCGAAGTGGAGTTAAAAATGCATTGCCATAAAACTCTATCCATTTCCAATTTTCTCATCATTGCTTTCTGACATTTTGAGCTGTCACCTTCCCAGGCTGCAACTTCCTCTGGGGAGGAGGGTGGTCACGTGATGCTGGTGGTCATACTTCACTGGCCCCTTGGAACTGAAATTGAACCCTGGTCCTTGGAGCTGCCTCCTTTTCCACTCTCCAGATGGACTTTGTTTCTCCAAGGATCAATTTCTGGGGGTTTCTTGCAAGCACAGTTCATACTGTGCAAACTGAGTGCAATGCAGCAAACTTGTATCCTTGGAACCTGTGCTAGTGGTTTTTTTTTGTTTGTTTGTTTTTTAATGGAGGTAAAATTCACACAGCATGAAATTAACCATTTTAAACTACAATTCAGTGGCATTTTGTAGATTCATATGTTGTACAACCGCCACCTCTATTTAGTTTCAAAACATTTTCATCATCCCACAGGAAAACCCCATACCTGTTAGGCAATAAATTCGTATTTTCCCTCCCCTAGAAACTGCCATTCTGCTTTCTGTTTTTACAGTTTCCTATTCTGGACATTTCCTATAAATACAATCGTAAGTATATGACTGTCTGTGTCTGACTTATTTCACCAAGCACGATGTTTTCAAGGTTCACCCATGTTAGAGCATGCGTCAGTATGTCAATACTTTTTATGGCTGAATAATATTCCTTTGTATGGATGGACCATATTTTGTTTACCCATTCTTCCACTGAAGAGGGTCAGGGTTGTTTCCAACATTTGTCTATTGTGAACAATATATGAACATTAATGTACAAATTTTTGTTTTGAATACGTGTCTTAAATTCTTTTGGATGGACGCCTAATAGTAGAATCCTGGATACAATGATAAATCAATGCTTAACGTTTTGAGGACCCACCAGACTCTTTTCCACAGTGCCGTAGTACTCTTTGTTCATGGGTTTTTAGGCTCTCTCCTACTGATGCCTTTTTTAACTTAGTACTCAAAAAAAGATCACTCCAGAAACAGAAAGAAGCTCTGGAATTCCCCAAAGCAGGTGTTATAATCCACAGCAAGCTCACCTCTCCCTGCTTCAAATGCAACCGTATGAAGCACAAGATACCGAGAACCATATTTTTCCTTATTCTTTTTCTTCATCTCATAGGGGAACAGCTGTGTAGCACGCTTAGAGGAACAACATTTGTATTTAGTGTCAACAGCCCGGAGAAACCAGAGAATCCTGGTTGAAAGGTATATTGGAGGTGGGATGGGGGGGAAAGGAACAGTGAGGGAGGTGGGGAAAAAAAAGATGTACACTTCCAAAATGGAGTCTTTTGAACTCTCCTTAAAATTGACCCAACTTGCATATAAAGGTGATACCACTGGCTTTATATATTTCAGATAATCCAGCTTCCCCTCTTGCACTCCACTCTAACTATATTTAGCAGTGCATATCTATCTTAGGCTCAGATTTCTACTTCCCTTTCCCTTTGCAAATGCTGTCCTCTTTGCCTGATACATCCCTCCACAAATCGTCCGTCTAAAAAAAGCCTGCCCACCCTCAAAATCCTGTCCAGGAATTACCCCTCTCCCCCCATCTTGCAAGACACCCTTCTCAGCATGATTCTTGCCCCCGTGGACACATATGTCATTCAATTTTGTTTATCATTACGTGTGACTATCTCCCCTTCCTAATTGTGCGTTCTTTGAAGGCAGGGATCCTGGCTTCCTCCGAAAATAGGGATAAAAATATTCACTTCTCAGGGTTGTTGTCAGATTGAGCTCACATATTTAAAGCGTGCACATCATAGGTACTTAATGAATATTTGCAAAGCATTTAGACCTTTAGATACCCACACTATCAAGGATGGTAATGGTCTGAACAAAAGATGCTTCTTGATTGCGTACTGCGAAGCCAGTCTGGTAAGTGAGGCTAGGGAGAGAGGAGAAGGGGGTGCAGGAAAAGTTGGGTGAAAGATTCTCTGAGAGACCTTCAGAGTGAGACGTGAGAATGAATATAACATGGCCGGCACCATGAGTAGTAATTTTACAACACATACACCTACTAAATAGATTTAGTCATCGTAACTATTATTATTATTGCCACTCTACGGGACATACTGATTTATACTTCAAAATTGCTGGACCAAGCCTGTGCCTTTGCTTTCTTGGATGAATAAAACAAGGAGGAGGAGATAGCAGAGGGAAAGGAGGAGGATGAAGAGAGGGAGGAGGGAGCCCAAAACAAAACAAAAACAGTCATCAATGAAGCTTCAAAACTCCCTCTGGGAGGCTGAGAAAGATGATACCCACATGCTTTAGATTCTCAGAGCCTAGAAGAAAGTCCTTAGATCCTGCTGTAAACAGCAAAGTGACCAAGATTAAAAGAAAAGGCATGTTGCAAGTGCTAAGCTGCATTCAGAAATCCTTTGATAAGAGATACAAGCCAGGTACCTTTCTTTAAACTGTGAGCATTGTACGTACCAATTAACTCTTTTAAACCTGTGCTGTTGAGCCATTGTCTTGTTCTGCCATACCATGTACCGGATGTGGTACCAGATGTCAGATGCCTGCCCCTGCCCGTGCAACAATGCTCATCTCCTCGACCTGTAATTTGTACAGTGGACAAACAGTTTGCACCCCAGTTCATTGGTAGAATCGGTTAGCGTTGACAGCACAGCCAAAATTCTAGCAAGGAGCCACGTCCTACAATCCTGCAAGATGACACACGATGTAAGCGGATGAGCTCTGGTGAGACACATTCCTTCCCATCATCAAAAATAAGGCTATGTTTGGGGAAAGCTGGACCACTCTCAGAGTGCAGGCTTAGCTCCCAATATGGCATGTCCAAAGACAGACTTGATTCAAGATAAAGCACGGTGAGGTGAACAGACAGTAAGAGCTTTTTAATAAAGTTCAGCAAATGCTATGTATTTTAGATATTTTGTTTCTAGAATTAGCAGAACAATCAACAGCTAATTAAGGACCAATGGACTGAGCTAATCCCAATCAAATTTTAATGTTACAAAGATGCTTCATTTGTCCTGAGGTCTCTTCTTTCTGAATTCAATGAAATTGCTTATTTCTGGTGAAGAGGTAGAAAACAAAACGGATTCAAAAATCACTGTGGGCCTTGGTAATGAACATCTTTTTAGCAATTAGAGTTGACACCTTGAAATCTTCAGCCCCAAAGAACCAGATGTTCCCAAACCTAAGCCATTCTTCTGCCACTGTCACTAAATGGCCACCATGTGTCATAATGATAAACTATCAGCTGCTTAAAATATCTTTATACTGATGTACTTTGCTTTCACTGAAATATGTTATTTTTAAAAGGCAACTTTATATCAATACTATAAATGGAAAAGAAAAAATCACTTATTCCAAATAGAGAGTAACCATAAAATAAGTACAGTGCAATCATAAGGTATTAACATTTTGCTACCATTACCTGCAGACACTGAGCCTCAGGCCTCCAGTTAATTATTAAAAATCGTGCTCTTCAAGTATTAGAAAGATGTTTAAGGACAGCCTAGCACCAAACAAAGACTGTCTCAGTGACATAAACAGGGACATGGAAGGAGAATTGAAAAGTAAATAACGCCTTCACCAAATGATTGATTTAATTTTATTTAATAGTATCTTCACGTGCCACCTAAGTCTATAATAATCGGATGGGATTCACAGTTTGTGAAAGACATATTTTAGCCAATGCCTTTTTTTAAAGAAAAGATAGAGACTATTGTCTTTTCAACTGCTATTAGAATATTTTATCTTTCTAGTTTCCTCTCCAAGAAAATTTGTCTCTCACTCTCTCCTTATGACAACATTTCTTCCAATTTTAAGCTATTTAAGCACATTGTACTACTATAATCTCCACTAAATACTTGCTATGCTAGAGTATAATGCTAATACTATGGGCTGCCTGCCCGTGGTGGCTGTTTCAGCGCATGGACCCCATATCTAATTCTCTGCTCTGTTACACACCAGCTGTGCCACTGGACAAGCTTACATCCCTCTGTCCAGGCTCCTCATCTATAAAGTAGGGTACCATGTACTACGACCTCGTTGCATTAGGGAGGTAATACATGTAAACCGCTTATAACCTTCAAGGACCATATAAGCATAGAAGCATTTGCTGTTCTATTGACTCCTCGTCTGTATTTGTCTCCTGTTGCTGCTGTAACAAATCACCACAAAGCTAATGGCCTAAAACAACACACATTTATTATCTTACACTCTGTAGTTCAGAGATCTGATGCAGGTCTCACTGAGCTATAATTAAGTTTGTCGGCGGGGCCGTGTTCCTTTCTGGAGCCTCTAGGGTTGAATGTGTAATCTTGCCTTTCCCAGATTCTAGAGGCTGCCTGCACTTCTTGGCATATGCCTCCCTTCCATTTTAAAGACACTGATGGCCTGTCAAGTTTTTCTCAGAAAGCATCACTCTGACACTCTCTCTTCTCCTGCCTACCTCTTCCACTTACAAAGACCTCTGCAATCGTATTGGGTCCATCCAGATAATACAGGATAATCTCCCCATCTTAAGGCCATCTGATCAGCAAGATTAATTCTATTTGCATTCCTAATTCTCCTCTGCCATTTAATCTAACATATTCACAGGTTCCAGGGACCAGGAAGTGGATGTATTTAGGTTGGGGGGTGATTTTGCCTACCACACTATCGAGCTGTGAGACAGCTATCCATACAAAGTAAAGCGGCTGAGGTCCCTTTTCCCCCAGCTTTCACGTTGTTCTCAGAGAGAATACAAGAATGTCCACATGGGAAGTTTTAAGCCGGTTACTGTTGAGCTTGATCTCTATATTATACGTCCCACACTTTGCTTTGCTTGTAAACATATTTTTATTTAGAAGTAATTTCAGATTAAACTTCAGAACTACTACAGAGAATGCCTGTGTATCACTCCCCCAGCTCGCCCTAATGTTAACATCTTACTATACATCTTACTATACATCTTACTATCTTACTATACAACTTACTATAACATCTTACTATACATCTTACTATAATCATAGTACAATGATCTGAAACAGGAAGTTAACATTGGTACAATACTGTTAACTAAATTGCAGACCATAATGGGATTTCGTTAGTTGTTTTCTTTCTTTCCCCCTCCATATATTTCCCTTTTCTGGGCCAGGATCCCATCCAGGTCTCACCTTGCATTTTGTGTTATTTGTCTTTAGTGTCCTCACAGAAGACATTCTAGAATGTCAACATTTGGTTGAGCCGAACAGTAGTACCACCAAGTACCTTACCACCTGCCTTCTCTTATGCTCCCCACTTTGGGAGTCTTCCTGGCCTCTGTAAGCATTTGAATCCACAGCCCTTGTCTAAGTAAGCTCTACTAGGATTCTGAGAAGCGCCCAGTCCACCAACTTCCTCACCCCCCAGCTCACTCAGATGAACCCTCTCCCCAAATATCGTGTTTCGCCTAACTTTGGATTCAAAGCAAACTCTCTCACAAAACACCAATGAGCTACCATGAGGCTAGAACAATAAAATGCCATTCAAGCACAGGAGAGTCTGAGATGCTTGATCTCAGAACTAGAACTGTTGGTCAATATTCCCTCTTCTCTCCCTCTTCCATTTTTTTTCCCTTCTTCCCTCTGGTTTTGAAAACAGCTCGTGGAATTGTACAGAAAGGGCATCAATAGATTAAAAACTTGTTTCCCTCTAATAAAATGTTAAACGGTGTTGGAAATTAATCACCAGGGCCGTTGTGCTGCCCTCCTCAGAGGGAGACGGCTCAGGAAATTTAATAAATTATTATCACAATGATGTTCCTATTACAGAATTTGCATTTCATTCCCAAGGCCTGTATTCAGCCTCAAAGTTGCCTGATGATGGTTAATAAAACCAAACAGGACTCTTTCGCCTCAATGGTTAGAGGGCTTCTCTTAGAGTGGTCTGTCAAAGGATATTCTTTGGATTTCAAACTTAATTATTTCAGCTTCTGCTCTCACCCCCTCCTTTGTAAGTTTTGTTTCTTTAAGACAACTAAAGACAGTGTTTAATTGTGAGAGTGCCCTCTTGCCGGAAACACGCACTGTAATGATATGCCTAGCTTAAAAGCAAATCTAATCTACTTGCTTATTAAATTTAAATGTGTTTTAGGCTGATATGGTTTGAACATGATATGTAAAATAACAGCCTCCATGGTTATAAATGTCAACTCTAAAAATTATATGCAATATAACATACAAAATAAATGCTGCTTCATCTTTACATTCCACTGTGATCAATTCATTAAACGATGTATTACAAGCCATGAGGACGACTGTAAAATGTAAGACGCCATTTGTCACAGCGTATTCTAAAGCACCCAGGAAATGCTGTAGAGTTCTTTTTTTTGTCAGCAACGGATTATAGTTCTTATTAGAAAGAGGGAAAAAAGCAGCTTTCTGATGTACCATGACCAGAATTAGTTCTCCAATCAAATATTAAAGACTGAGGAAATCCATTCGTATGACAAAGTTCCGTATTAAAAACATAGGAGTGAGTGAGAGGGATTTCCTTAGGAAGAGAGCACCATTAAGTACGATGGTAAAGAATTAAGACGGATTTCCCTCTGGGTTGTGAATCACAGTTTCATAATGTCCTAATCATATCACATTCAGACCCTAGGAGTCCCCAAACTGGATTGATCCTCAGGATCCTATGTGGGTGGGAGGAGGTGGGCATGCAATATGCAATCCTGGACCCCTTCCTCAAGGTTCTAATTGAGAAGACTGGGGAGAAGCCTGAAAATCCCCGTGTACTTTTTTTCCAAAGAGCTTTGTCCATGATTCTCTGAACAGTGAACATCCTCTGAAGCATAGCCAAGCTTTGTTTAGCATGCGTACGAATGTAGACAAGTCTGTTTGAACTCTTAAAGCAAACGAGTGATAGGGCGAATATGTGGAATTCTATATGCCCCAATAAACAACTTACGTTACACAGTTAGAACCAAAGCAGCAAGAAGAACCACACTCGCTTTCTGATGCTGCTGGGATGCTGCAAGTGGTGTTGACTCTGGGCCACTCTGAATGCCCAACCAGCTCCATTTTCCCTTCTAACTTAGGTCACTTCCTATCTCCCCTTAGTTCACCATTTAGAGATCAGAATTTCATTCATAAAATAAACGTTCCTGGATGGGAAGTCAAAAATCTCTGTTGGGAATGCACTGAAGAGTGAGAAACATTTAAAAAAATTTTTTTTAATTTGTGCTGAACATACGAGTTTATGAATGGTTTTCTGTTCCTTAGCGGCCTACTAAGAAGTCTTGGGATTTCATCATTACTGAACAGAGAACTCTGCATTTGCATCACTAATTGATGTCCTGCCCAATGGTCTTCAATGTCAATTAGACTAATGGTCCTTCCTGCTTCTCTATTTGGGTTGCGCCCATTCCAGACACACAGGTCATCAGGATGTAGACTGGCTAGAATGGATTCCTCCAGAAAGCTGGAGGAAAGAAAGAAAACTCTATTCACTGGATGTCTTGGAAGAGTTACGCAGGAGACTGCCTGCAGGTGTCTGAGAATTGTGTAGACTGCTGATCTATATCTTCTCAGTACTTTACAACCTCCGGCACCTTTCTCCCAGTGAGAGGCTAGTTTATAAATTAAGAGATAATGAGATACAGATAATCATGCCTCACAGAGTGCCTTATGTCCTCTGTTTAGCGTGTGTGTGTGTGTGTGTGTGTGTGTGTGTGTGTGTGGTGGGCGGAGGTGTTTAGGAATGGGGCAATACATCCCCCAAATTGGGGGAACTAACTGAATTAGTGTGAGTCTTTACAGCAGGGTCCCTATGGAGATGCCATCCTTCTAGGCTTCATCAACTAGAAGTCACTCAATTTTCCCATCAAATGCCTTGAAGTCTCAAAGTGCCTCTGGCCAGAGCCTCCTGATCCTACCCTTCACTGGATGGTTTATGCTGCTTCCCAGGCTGCAGTTATGACCTCCACAGTGTCAGAGAACTTCCTCCAATCCCTAACTGCCTGCTACTGGTCTCTACTCTGTTTCCTCAACCATTTCCTGGAAGGCTCCCCAAACTCTAACATTTGCATTTTTTTCATCCAGTCAGATATTTTAATTCCCTCTCTGGTCCCCCACCATGCCCCCCACCCCACCCCACCCCTTCCCAAGTCCAGAAACACCCTGTTGTCAAACAACAGCTTAACTCTTAATTGTGGTAAGAGGAGGGGGTTGACAAAGGAGAAGATAGTTCAGATGAGGCAAAATTCCAAGCGATGCATTTGGTCTCCCCAAGCCAGACGTATCTTGTGTGGGTGAGGCTACATGTGGGACGGACCAGTCAGCCCCTCCACTCCCAGCTTGTAGCTGGAACATGCAGGGAAGAGAGGTGGCAGAGACCCCTCCCAGGATGCAGAATTTGCCTTCAAAAATCCAGAGTCCTCAGTCTCAAGGACTCGTGCCCCACACCTGACACCACCGGAGTGCAGGACCACCTGACACTTGCATTTTTAATAGCCAACTCAATGTCATCCCTTTGTTCCCTTGTAGAATGCCCTGCACCATCCCTCATGGTCATACTCTCTGTGATCATGAGACAAATCTGCATCAGAGTCCCAAATACATAAGGACATGTGCAACTCAGGAGGGCAACAGTGAAAATGGTAAATGAGCCGGCGCTCACTGGACAGGTCTTCTGCAAGACGTGCTCTTATTTGCTTGGAGTATAAAAGAGCTGGAAGGGGGAGGGAGAAAATCACACAAACACACACACACACACACACACACACACACACACGCACAGGCACACACGGCAAAACATTCTACTTCAGTTAGGGTCCGTCCATATTAGACCTCTGTAACATGCAGTTAAAAGCTTCCTCCAAATGGCATTTTGAAATTAATTGCAATGCAAATTTCAACTTTAGGGTTTTTAATGAAACCCTACTCAGACAACATCAGAGCATTTTAATGCAAGACCTACAAGGCCAAAGGAAATACAGGAAGATGTGCTCTGGACTCTTTATTTCACCTAAAACACTTTTGTCACCTTCTCCAGCTTTGCAGCTGTGGTCCATCCCAAGAAACCTATGCTGAGTACATGGCCATGAGGATGTTTATTCCAGCACATTCATGCTTCTACTTTCCTTTCCGGTCAGACAATACATCTTTTGCTGAGTTGGCTGATTCATCAAAATTCTTTAACTCAATCACCAAAATATTCCACATTTCAGGCAGAAAATGTAAAAATGAAAGAAAAATAAAATGAAATAAGATAACCTATAACCCCACTATCTAGGGAAAACTATGGTTAACACACCAAAAACATTTTTTTTTTCAGGATTTTTGTTCTGTGTGTGAGCTAATTCTTAAAGTGCTGTGATTCCGCCCATACAGTTGTGGAATCTGCTTTGTTAACTTGACAACACATTGTGAGCGTCTTCTAATGTGACCACCATAAATTAGTCAATTCTCTATGTCAGACATTTAGGTTGTCTCCAATTTTTCACCATTAAGAAAAATGCTGATAAACATTATTTTTTTCTGGAGCCATATCTGTTTCCATAATTTTGAAAGGGCTTTTCCATAGTGCCAAATTATATGTATACTCCTTTTAAAGCCTTAACATGATTTTTAAGTGACTGATAATCTCTCAGAAGGACCAAGGAAATATAGATGCACTATAAAGAAAAAAATACTTTAAATACTTATATCCTATCTTAGGCCACCTGCCTCTCCCTCTCTCTACACACACAATGTCAGGAGTTCAAAGTGACTAGATGGCTGTGTTTTACAAATAAGTTAAAAAGGATATTTTGGGGGGCTACTTAGCAAATTTGAATATAGACTGGGTATCATGATAGGATGGATTAAAGATAATGCTTTTAGTTGCAATAATGTCATCAGGGTTTTATATATTTTCATATATTTATATATATGAAATTTCTTTTATATTTATTTCTTTTGTATTTAGAGGCAAGTTTCAGGATGTGTGGAAACATCCTTTCAAGTTGTTATGCATAGCTGGTCAATTCTTAAATCCCAATGTTAGTATATAATGCCCACTGTATTACTCTT